>NC_041383.1:569226002-569298176 GCF_002162155.2 Triticum dicoccoides | reverse complement strand
CGTCGTCGTTGTCGTCGTCGTCGTGGTTGTTGTTGTTGTTGTTGTTGTTGTTGTTGTTGTTGTTGTTGTTGTTGTTGTTGTTGTTGTTGTTGTTGTTGTTGTTGCTGCCCCTTCTGTCACTGGGAAAGAACAACGTAAGATCGAACCCATCACAAAGCAGCTCTTCCCATGGCAAGAAAAATCGATCTAGTTAGCCTAACTAAACCATATATTCAAAGAAGAAATATGAGGCTATAAGTAATCATGCATATAAGAGATCAAAAGAAGACTCAAGTAATATTCATGGATAGAAACTGATCATAAACTCGATCTTCATCGGATCCCAACAAACACACCGCAAAAAGTCATTGCATCAAATAGATCTCCAAGAGACCATTGTATTGAGAATCAAAAGAGAGAGAGGAAGCCATCTAAATACTGCCTACGGACCCGTAGGTCTATGGTGGACTACTCACGCATCATCGAAGTGGGACCAATGGGGATGATGAACCCCTCCGTGATGGTGCAGATTGGATCTCGTGGTTCTGGAACTTGCGGCGGCTGGAATTGTGTTTCGTCTGCTCCCCTAGGGTTTCTAGAATATTTTGGAATTTATAGGGCGAAGAGGCGGTGGAGGAGACCCTCATGGGCCCCACAACCCCCCTAGGCGCGCCCTGGTGGGTTGTGGTCCCCACGGACCTCCCCAGGTGCTTTCTTGGCCCCCAAGGTGTCTTCTGGTCCAGAAAAAATCTCCAAAAAGTTTTGCTGCGTTTGGACTCTGTTTGTACTGGTATTCTACGAAATAAAAAACAAGCAAACAATAGCAACTGGCACTGTGCACTATGTCAATGGCTAGTCCCAAAAAGTGATATAAAGTTGCTATAAAATGATTGTAAAACTTCCAAGAATGATAATATAATAGGATGGAACAATGATAAATTATAGATATTTGGAGACATATCAATAGCCCGAACCAGCTTCATTCTACTCTGCATCAGAGTCGTAGTAGAAGTTGGCATGGCGAGTCCCCTGCATTTTTGAGTAGCGCATGGTGTCAGAGGGTACAATAGTCACAATAGAACCAGCCAGTAGTTTCTGACGCCCATGCCATAGTTGATAACGTATGGGCTCTCTGGATGGCAGGTAGTACAGGAGCAACTTATTTTCAACCAGTGGCACAATTCCCACCCGCCTCAACCCAGCTAGCCTTGCGAAGTATCGGAGTTAGAAGATAGACTATTGGAACTCCATGTTTAGCGAGGTTGTATGTGCTCGATATTTGACCATGATGCTCAAAGGTCCAACAAGAACATGGCTGAAAAACTTGCCGGCCAACTCGATCAATACCTGGCAAGAGTTGAAAGAGTGCTTCATCAAAAACTTCCAGGGAACCTACAAGCATCTACAATGATTGTTAACTTAGAGCATTGCGTCCACAGGGATGACATGTCAGCTCATCATTGGGCACGCCACTTTGCATAGATTATCCACTCTTTTGACAGCATCCCTGCTCAAACAACCATTTTAGTGCTGGAACAAAACTGTCATTTCTAGCCCTTGGTTCAGAAAGTCAACGTTTGGAGAGGAAGGTCAAGGAGATGAGCGATCTCATGGATGTCTTAACCAGGTACACCGAGTCAGATAACACAAAAGATCCAGCCTCGGATGATGAGAAACCTGGCAAAGGCAGGAAAAACAGTGGCAAGGGTCAGCAGCATAATGGCAATGGGAACAACAACAACAAAAACAATCACAAGCGCAAGAATGCCGAGGGAGGCTCAGATTTCGTTGCCAATACCAATACTGGCTTCAGGTGTCAGCGTCAGAATGGCAACTTCAAGCCATTTCTGGTAATTGTCCTTGTAATTATGAGGAAGCTCTTAAAGGCCCATGTCCAAATACAGTGTGGAGGGTAAGCGGCCAACCACTCCTAGGAAAACTGCTTTATCATGTAAGAATTTAAGAAACAAGGTTTTTCATAGTAACAACAATGGTAGTGGAAATGGAGGACACTCGGGGAATCCTGGAGCCAGTGGCTCTAGAGCCTACTTCCCTGGTGCCGACTTTCAGAATAATAGCTTTCAGGGAACTAGGTTTTAGGGAGCAGGCAATCAAGGCTCTGGATTTCAGGGGGCTGGCAATGGAGGAGGCAACAACCGGTGAGCCAGCTAGGGAAATCAGAACGAGAGAGGTCCCTTTGGGTTTCAGAGCTATTCCAAACAGTTAAACAGTGGGCAGTATCATGTCCTCACAACCAACACTTGCAAATGTGACTGGAAGCTTCAGAAACGAGCAGTTCATGCAGTTATGCCAGCAGTTCCAGAATACTTAAACTGGTCAGAGCAACCAGTCACATGGAGTCGAGAGGATCATCCTCCCTAGGTTAATAACGTAGGAGGTATCACATTGGTGGTTGCTCCACAAGTCGTTGGTTATAAGTTAACCAAAGTACTCATAGATGAAGGGAGCAATATCAATATACTTTATTATGATACCTTCAAGCTAATGAACCTGCCGAGAAACAGTTGAAGCTGCCGTCTATAGTCTTCCATGGTATCATCCCTGGAAAGTCAACATATCCAATTGGCAAGATTTTTTTGGAAGTCGCTTTCGGCACAGAGTTCAATTTCAGATCTGAGTTTCTGACGTTTGAAGTGGTTAAAATCAAGAGTCCATATCATGCTCTTTTTGGAAGGCCGACTTACGCATGGTTCATGGAACGTCCATGTTATGTCTACCTGAAGTTGAAGATGCCAGGGCCCAAGGGAACTATCACAGTCAATGGAGATAGGAAAATTGCTCTTAAATGTGAGAAAGGATACACAACTTATGCAGAGTCGGCCTATGCTGTTGAGGAGTTAAAATTTTACTAAGACAACATGGATCCTACATATATGACTTCTCTCAAGAAGTCCACCACCGAGTCTGATCCCCTGCTCAAGTTCAAGCCGTCGAGGGACACAACGCAAGTTGATTTCACTCCAGGTGGCTCACCTCAGCAGTTCACCATTGGAGCGAATATGGATCCTAAATAGAAAAGCGCACTCACTGAGTTCATTTGTGAGAATCGGGAGATATTTGCATGGAAACCTTCTGACATTCCTGGTCTATCGAGACAACTGGTTAAGCAGTGCCTAAATGTTGATCCTAAGATGAAGCCTGTCCGACAGTACCTTAGTCGTTTCAATGAGAGACGAAAAGCTAGCGCCGAAGAGGTAGCTCGACTACTTGCCATCGGTTTCGTTGTTGAAGTATTTCATCCAGGGTGGTTGACTAACCCATTGCTTGTTCTGAAGAAGAACATGACTTAGCGAATGTGTGTTGACTGCACTGACTTAAATAAAGATTGCCCCAAGGATCCATTTGCTCTTCCTCGCATTGACCAGATAATTGACTCCACTGCTGGTTGTGAAAGTCTTTGTTTCCTGGATGCTTACTCTGGCTATCATCAAATAAAGACGAAGAAGGAAGATCAGGAGAAGACATCGTTCGTCACACCTTTTGGAGCATTCTGCTATACTTCCATGCCTTTTGGACTGAAGAGTGTTGGGGCAACTTATCAACACTGCGTCCAAAACTGTTTTTACAATCAGACTAGACATAATGTTCACACATATGTCGATGATATCATGGTCAAGTCTCAGAAGAAAGAAACCCTGCTTGACGATCTTAAGGAGACATTTGATAACATGCGAGTATACTAGATGAAGTTAAACCCGACAAATGTGTGTCTGGAGTTTTAGCAGGGAAGTTGCTAGGTTTTCTTGTTTCCGAGGGTGGCATTGAAGCTAACCCAAAAAAGATTAAGGCCATCACAACCTTGAGGAAGGTGGCAAACATCAATGCCGCCCAGAAGTTCACAGTTTGTGTTGCTGCTTTGAGTTGGTTTATAAGTCGGCTTAGTGAGAAGGCAATTCCACTCTATCAACTTCTGAAGAAAACAAACAACTTTGTCTAGGATGATGCAGTAGATAGAGCTTTTGAGTCCCTCAAGAAGCAGTTATTTGAAGCACATATCCTTGCTGCTCCTCAGAAGAAAGAGCTAATGCTATTGTACATTGCCACAAATAATAAAGCAGCCGGTGTGGCAATAGTGGTAGAATGTAAAGAAGAAGGTAAGGAGTACCCAGTTCAGCGACTAGTGTATTATGTCAATGAAGTTCTGATAGAGTCTAAGCAGCGATACCCGCATTGGAAGAAACTCGTTTTTAGCATATTCATGGCGATTCGCAAGTTGAAAGATTACTTCTAGGAACACCCAATCACTATTCTCAGTTCAACACCTTTATGGGATATTATCCAGAACAGAGAGGCAACACGGCATATTGCAAAGTGGGCAATTGAGCCGGGACCACATCATTTGATATATATCCCACGTACAACCATCAAGTCTCAAGTATTGGTCGACTTCATCAATGACTGGATTATTGAATTATAAGATCCCAAAAAGAAGCCAGGCAATACATATTGGATGGTACACTTTGATGGACCCACACAATTGGAAGGCTCGGGGGCTGGAGTTGTCTTGACTTTCCCATGAGGTGATAAATTTTGCTATGTTTTGAGAATAATGTTTCCTTGCACTAACAATGCAGAAGAATATGAGGCTTTACTTCATGGGCTTTGTATGGCTAAGGAGATGAATCTAAGTGGGGTAGGTGCTCGGGCGAATCAGATCTGGTCGCCCAACAATTTCTGGGACTTGGGATTCTAAAGATCCCCTTATGGCGGCTTACATGCATGCTGTCATAGTAATAGTTGGTCACTTCAAGGGATACCATGTTGATCATATTGATCGCTAGCAGAGAGAGGCATCAGATGCACTGTCTCGCTTGGGCTCTCAGCGCAAGCCGGTTCCACTAAATGTTTTTCTAGATATTCTGCATAACCCATCAGTCAAGTTACCGACAGAGGAAGACATCGCTATTCCAGAACCGAAATCCGCACTGGTTGCTGCAGTTCATACAACACATGAGTGGGCAGTCCTTACTTGGCTTATATTACCCGTGGCGAGCTCCCTGATGAGGAAATCATTGTTCGACAAGTTATCCGACGGTCTAAGTCTTTTTCCATTATCAATGGCGAGTTGCACAGGAGAAGTATTACATGCGTCTTTCAACATTGTGTGTCTCCTGATGAGGGTCGTGAGATTCTCAATGAGATCTATTCTGGCAATGTGGACATCAGGCAAGTTCCAGGTCCTTGGTAGAAAATGCTTTCAGGCACGGTTTTTACTGGCTTACAGCTCATGCAGATGCAGAGGATATTGTTTGCAAGTGTGATGGCTGCTAGAAATATGCATGTCAAGCTCATGTGCCGACTCATGAACTCAAGATGGTCCCAATTACTTGGCCATTTGCAGTCTGGCGGATCGATATGGTCGGTCCGTTCAAACCTTCATCTTGCAAAGACTTAACATGGTCTATCGTGGATTTAACATGCTAGATGCCCTTGTGAAAGGACTTAGGTGTGGAGTCATCGCAACGTAGTTAGCTCGAAGGGGTTGAACAGGACAAAGGACACAAAAGTTTACCCATTTTTGGCACCTCACATTGAGGTAAAAGCCTACGTCCTGCTTCTAGTTGTATTGCTCGAGTTTCGATTACAAGGGAGCAATCACGCTTGACCTAGCTATCGACCAATTGTCTCGTAATCTTAACCCACAGCAGGGTCTCACCTTTATATACATAGGTTGAGACCCTGAGGCTTACAAGAGTCCAAGTCAGAACACATAATGTGACCGACCTAATTTCTAAGTCGCCTTGCCTTGCAGGACAAGTCGCCATCATGGCGGCTCACACCGTCTGGGTCTTGGTAGATCTCCGGGTCTTGGGCCGTCAACAAGCCCACCTTGTAAGCCGCCACCAATCTTCACATCTCATATTAGTTCTACCTAGGTCTTCTTCATGTAGAGTCACCAACGGTGTGACCCGGCCCCTCCTGGGCGGGTCATACCTCAAGGTTATATCCCCAACATTAGGCCCAGATTGATTTGAACTTGTTCATGTTAATCTTCACCGCTCCAAATTGGTGATTCTTCCTTTCAAATATTAAACAAATCGTATAACCCTCCATGACGTCATGCAAAGTAAATATAGAGAAAACCCATGACATCACAACGGATCTTTTCGGATTAATTAGTCATCCGAGAATCGAGGTGCCTCCAGCGTTTAGATAATCATGACATCTCCTCGATTCCCGCACCTGCTGTTTCACTGTTTCACCCTTTTCCTTATAAATAGGCAAGAGGGGGTTCCTTTTCACTTTTTACCCCCTCCCTCTTCCACTTTGTCTTCCTCCTCGTAACCTCTGCCGTGAGAGCTCTGCTACTCCGACCGTCCCTCACCGGTGAATCCAACAAGGCCCGTGGCATCAACCTGAACGAACCAGAAAACTGAAGCACACGCTCGCTCATCGTCACCACCATCAGGTACCACTTCCTGGCATTTTCAGATCTGCACTAGGTCACCGAGGTTTCATAAGTTCGTCCTCTATAGTCTTTCACGGGGTGGTGCCAGGTAAATCGGCCTACCCGGTCGGTAAGATTGCTTTGGAAGTAGCTTTTGGCATGAACATAATTACAGGGCAGAAACATTAAACTTTGAAGTGGTCAAGATCAAAAGTCCTTATCACACTCTGTTTGGACAGCCGGCTTACGCCAAATTGATGGCATGACCTTGTTATGTGTATCTGCAGCTCAAGATGTCGGGTCGCAAGGGTACCATCATGGTACATGGTGACAGGAAGATAGCTTTGGAATGTGAAGAAGGCGATGCTGCTTCTGCTGAGTCTGGCTGTGCCACGGAGCAACTTAAGTTTTATAAAGACAATGTTGACCCGGCTGATATGACTCCATTAAAGAAGCCAACTATAGAGCATGATCCTTTGTTGAAGTTTAAGTCGGCAGACGACACCAAACAGGTTGACTTCGTCCCTAGCGACTCATCTCAGCAGTTCACTATCAGTGCCAATATGGATCCAAAATAGGAAAGTGCGCTCATCGAGTTCATCCGTGAGAACCGGGACATCTTTGCATGGAAGCCTTCAGACATGCCGGGTGTACCGAGAGAACTTGCTGAGAACACTCTCAAATTGATCCCAAGTTTAAACCAGTCAAGCAATTCCTCTGTCGTTTTAATGAGGAGAGACATAAGGCCATTGGAGAAGAGGTGGCCCGACTCTTAGCAGTTGGGTTCATTGTTGAAGTTTTTCACTCTGAGTGGTTGGCTAAGTCGGTGCTGGTCCTTAAGAAAAAATGGCACTTGGCGCATGTGTGTGGATTACACAGACCTTAATAAGGCTTGTCCAACTGATCCTTTTGCTCTTCCCCGTATTGATCAGATCATAGATGCTACAGCGGGTTTGTGAGTGTTTGTGTTTCCTGGATGCTTATTCCAGATACCATCAGATCAAGATGGCAGTCAAAGACCAAGAGAAGACGTCTTCCATCACGTCTTTTGGAGCTTTCTGCTATGAGTCTATGCCTTTTGGGCTCAAGAGTGCCCAGGCGACCTATCAACGTTGTGTGTAGAACTGTTTCCACAGTCAGATTGGATGCAATGTTCATGCCTACGTGGACGATATTGTTGTGAAGTCTAGAAAGAAGGAGACTCTATTAGATGATCTGAAAGAGACCTTTGATAATCTCCGGAGCTACAAGATGATGCTTAACCCGACCAAATGCGTTTTTGGTGTGCCTGCAGGCAAGCTCTTGGGTTTTTTGGTTTCAGAGAGAGGCACCGAAGCTAACCCAGAGAAAATCAAGGCTATCACCTCACTGGCTAAGACGGTGTGCGTCAATGATGTTTAGCGAATTGCAGCTTTAAGCCGGTTTATATGCTGCATGGGAGAAAAGTCTATTCCTCTGTACCAGATGATGAAGAAAATAGATCATTTTGTTTGGAGTGATGCTGCTAATGAGGCATTTAAAGCACTTAAGAAGCAGTTGGCTGAGCCGCCGGTTCTTGCAGCTCCCATTGAGAAGGAACCTTTGCTCTTATATATAGCAGCCAATAGTAGAGCCGTCGGCGTGGCAGTTGTAGTGGAAAGGAAAGAGCCAGGTAAGGAGTACCCAGTCCAATGGCCGGCTTATTATGCCAATGAGGTTTTAACTGAGGCCAAACAGAGATACCCACATTAGCAGAAGCTAGTACATGGGGTGTTCATGGCCAGTCGCAAATTGAAGCATTATTTTCTTGGTCATCCCATTACTGTGGTCAGATCTGCTCCTTTAGGCGATATTATTCAAAACAGGGAAGCCACAGGCCGAGTGGCCAAGTGGGCCATTGAGCTTGGACCCCATGGTTTGAAGTATACGCCAAGGACAACTATCAAGTCTCAAGCTCTTGTGGATTTTATCAACGACTGGACAGAGTTACAGATGCCTAAGGAGCCGGATAATACTTACTAGACAATCCACTTTGACGGGTCTAGGCAGCTGGAGGGCTTGGGGGCTAGAGTTATTTTGACTTCCCCACGAGGTGACAAGTTTTGCTATGTTCTAAGGTTAATGTTTCCTTGTACTAATAATGCAGCTGAGTACGAGGCCTTGCTCCATGGCCTGTGGGTGGCCAAAGAGATGAACTTAAGCACGGATTAGGTGTTTTGGCGACTCAGATCTGGTGGCTCAGCAAGTTTCAGGCACTTGGGGTTCTAAAGACGACCCGCTCATGGTGGCTTATCGCCAGGCGGTTGATAATATTGCTGGTCACTTCAAGGGTTACCAAGTGGAGCCTGTTGATCGCAGGAAGAACGAGGCAGCTAACGCTTTAAGCCGGCTAGGATATCAGCATAAGCTGGTGCCCCCTAATGTTTTTCTCGATGTGTTGCATAATCCTTCTGTTAAGTTGCCTTTCGAAGAAGATTTTGCAGTTCCTGGCCTGGAGGCACAGTTGGTGGCGGCTCTCCACGCCATCCCTGATTGGATAGTTCCATATTTGTCTTATATGACCCGAGAGAGTTACCTGAGGATGATACTTTGGTCAGGCAAATAACCCGGCGGTCCAAGTCTATGGCTATTGTCAATGGCGAGTTACACCGATGTAGTGTCACAGGAGTGTTCCAGCACTGCGTTTCTCCGGAAGAGGGCCGTGAGATTCTAAGAGAAATTCATGAAGGAGATTGTGGCCATCACGCCGGCTCTAAATCTCTTGTGGCTAAAGCTTTTCGTCATGGATTTTATTGGTTGACGGCTCATGATGCAGAGGATCTGGTTAGTAAGTGTGATGGCTGTCAGAAATTTTCTTGACAGGCTCACGTGACGGCTCAAGAATTGAGGATGGTTCCAATTATGGCCGTTTGCTGGTTGGGGGCTTGATATGGTTGGACCTTTCAAGAGGTCTAAGGATAATAAGACCCACCTCTTGGTGGCAGTTGATAAATTTACTAAGTGGGTTGAAGAAGAGCCAGTCAGTAAGTGTGATGCAGCCACAGCGGTTCAATTCATGAAAAAAGTAATCTTCCATTTTGGTTACCCTCACAGCATCATAACTGATAACGGAACTAATCTATCCAAAGGTGCTATTAAGGAGTTCTCTCAATGAGAGCATATTCATCTTGACGTCTCATCGGTATCTCACGCCCAGTCCAATGGTCAAGCTGAAAGAGCTAATCAAGAAATCTTGAGAGGGATGAAATCCTAGCTTATGGTCCCTTTGACGTTGGGTTGTTGGGTTGAGGAGTTACCCTCAGTGCTATGGAGAATCAACACCACCCCCAATAGGTCAACAGGTTACGCACCTTTCTTCATGGTTTACGGGGCCGAGGCGGTTCATCCAAGCGATATCCATCATGACTCGCCCTGCGCGGCGGCTTATGTTGAAGCTGATAATGAAAAAGCGCATCGGAATGCTCTTGATATGTTGGATGTGATGTCTACTATGCAACTTTATTATTGTAGAAACGTGTTGGGCCTCCAAGCGCAGTTTTGCAGGACAGTAGCAATTTTCCCTCAAGTGGATGACCTAAGGTTTATCAATCTGTGGGAGGCGTAGGATGAAGATAGTCTCTCTCAAATGACCCTGCAACCAAATACAAGAAATCTCTTGTGTCCCCAACACACCCTATACAATGGAAAATTGTACAGGTGCACTAGTTCGGCGAAGAGATGGTGATAAAAGTGTAATATTGATGGTAGAAATATATTTTTATAATCTGAATAAATAAAAACAGCAAGGTAGCAAATAGTAAACGGGCACAAAAACGGTATTGAAATGCTTGAAAATGAGGCCTAGGGTCCGTACTTTCGCTAGTGCAATCTCTCAACAATGCTAACATATTTGAATCATATAACCATCCCTCAAAGTGTGATGAAGAATCACTACAAAGTTCCTATCTAGCGGAGAACATAAGACAGAATTGTTTGTAGGGTACAAAACCACCTCAAAGCTATTATTTCCTCTCAATCTATTCAAGAGTTCATACTAAAATAACACAAAGCTATTCTTTCCGTTTGATATATCCTAGAGTTCATACTAAAATAACACCAAAGCAAATTCAGATTTATAATATTCAATCCAACACAAAGAACTTCAAAGAGTGCCCCAAGATCTCTACCAGAAAAACAAAGACAAGAACGTGCATCAACCCCTATGCATAGATTACCCCAATGTCACCTTGGGAATCCACTAGTTGAGTGCCAAAACATATATCAAGTGAATCAATACGATACCCCATTGTCACCACGAGTATTCAATTGTAGGACATATATCAAGTGTTCTCAAATCTATAAAAGTATTCAATCTGATAACAATGAAATCTCAAAGGGAAAAACTCAATTCATCACAACAAGATAGAGAGGGGAAAACACTATATGATCTGACTATATTAACAAAGCCCGCGATACATCAAGATCGTGACATCTCAATAACATGAGAGAGAGAGAGAGATTAAACACATAGCTACTGGTACAAACCCTCAGCCCCGAGGGTGGACTACTCCCTCCTCATCGTGGTGGCCGCCAGGATGACGAAGATGGCCACCGGTGATGATTCCCCCCTCCGGAAGGGTACTGGACCAGGGTCTAGATTGGATCTCGTGGATACAGAAGCCTTGCGGCGGTGGAACTTCTGATCTAGGGCTACCCCAAGGGTTTTGGAATATTTGGAAATTTATAGGGTGAAGAGGCGGTCCAGGGGGCACCCGAGGTGGGCAGCACCCACCAGGGCGCGCCTTGGCCTCCTGACGCGCCCTGGTGGGTGCTGCTCCCCTCGAGCAGCCCCCTAGGTGCTTCCTTGGCCCACTGGCTTTCTTCTGGTCCATAAAAAATCTCCAAAAAGTTACGTGGTGTTTTGACTCCGTTTGATATTGATTTCCTGCGATGTAAAAAACAAGCAAAAAACAACAACTGGCACTGGGTCAATAGGTTAGTCCCAAAAAAATGATATAAAGTTGCTATAAAATGATTGTAAAACATCCAAGAATGATAATATATTAGCATGAATACTTCGTAAATTATAGATACGTTGGAGAAAGGTCAGGATGAAGAGTGTGACCTTGTGGCGGCTCGTTCGTCGATATACCAGCAAGATCTGCATCGCTATCATAGCCGCCGGGTTAAGACCCAGACCTTTCAAGAAGGCGACTTGATACTCCGGCTGATACAAGATCAAACAAACATGCATAAATTATCCCCACCTTGGGAAAGACCTTCTGTGATCAGCAAGAACTTGAACAATGGGTCATACTACCTTATTGATGTTCGAGAACACAAGGATTCACGCACGGCGGAGGAGGAGACCCGCCGGCCATGGAACATCGTACTACCTCTTGAGCTTGCATTGGTTTTTCCCTTGAAGAGGAAAGGGTGATGCAGCAAAGTAGAGCAAGTATTTCCCTCAGTTTGAGAACCAAGGTATCAATCCAGTAGGAGACAACACACAAGTCACCGAATACCTGCACAAACAATCAACAACTTGCACCCAACGCAATAAAGGGGTTGTCAATCCCTTCACGAAAAAGTGAGATCTGATAGATATAGATAAACAGTAAAGTAAATATTTTTTGTATTTTTGGTTTATAGATCGGAAAGTGAAAGATTGCAAAATTGTAGATTAGAAACTATTGAGATGGAAAAGAGAACTTATATGATGGAAAAGAGACCCGGGGGCCATATGTTTCACTAGTGACTTCTCTCAAGATATCAAATAATACGGTGGGTAAACAAATTACTGCCAAGCAATTGATAGAAGAGTGCATAGTTATGATGATATCCAAGGCAATGATCATGAACATAGGCATCACGCCCACGTCAAGTAGACCAAAATGATTCTGCATCTACTACTATTACTCCACACATCGACCGACTCCTGCCCGCATCTAGAGTATTAAGTTCATAAAGAACAGAGTAACGCATTAAGTAAGATGACATGATGTAAAGGAATTAACTCAAGCAATATGATGAAAACCCCATCTTTTTATCCTCGATGGCAACAATACAATACGTGCCTTGCTGCCCCTATTGTCACTGGGAAAGGACGCCGCAAGATTGAACCCAAAGCTAAGCACTTCTCCCATTGCAAGAAAAGCCAATCTAGTAGGCCAAACTAAACGGATAATTCGAAGAGACTTGCAAAGATATCAAATCATGCACATAAGAATTCAGAGAAGACTCAAATAATATTCATAGATAATCTGATCATAAATCCACAATTCATCGGATCTCGGCAAACACACCGCAAAAGAATATTACATCGAATAGATCTCCAAGAACATCGGTGAGAACATGGTATTGAGAATCAAAGAGAGAGAAGAAGCCATCTAGATAGCTCTATGGACCCGTAGGTCTATGGTAAACTACTCACGCTTCATCGAAAGGGCAATGGTGTTGATGTATAAGCCCTCTGTGATCAAAGCCCCCTCCGGCAGGACGCCGGAAAAGGCCCCTAGATGGGATCTCACGGGTACAAAAGGTTGCAGCGGTGGAAAAGTGTTTTCGTGGCTCCCCTGATGGTTTTGGGGTATAATAGTATATATGGGCGAAAGAATTAGGTCAGGAGAGCTCCAAGGGGCCCACGAGGTAGGGGGCATGCCCTACCCCCTTAGGCGCGCCCTCCACCCTTGCGGTCGCCTCGTTGCGTCTCTGACTTCATCTCCAAGTCTCCCGGTTTGCTTCTGGTACAAGAAAGATCATCGTGAAAGTTTTATTCCGTTTGGACTCCGTTTGGTATTCCTTTTGTGCGAAACTCTAAAACATGAAAAAATAGGCACTGGGCTCTAGGTTAATAGGTTAGTCCCAAAAATAATATAAAATAGCAAATAAATGCATATAAAACATCCAAAATAGATAATATAATAGCATGGAACAATTAAAAATTATAGCTATGTTGGAGACGTATCAAGCATCCCCAAGCTTAATTCCTGCTTGTCCTCGAGTAGGTAAATGATAAAAACAGATTTTTTGATGTGGAATGCTACCTAACATATTTATCCATGTAATTCTCTTTATTGTGACATGAATGTTCAGATCGGAAAGATTCAAAACAAAAGTTTAATATTGACATAAAAACAATAATACTTCAAGCATACTAACAAGGCAATTATATGAAAGTGACAAAATAGGACAATCTCTATCATGAAGATCATGGTGCTAATTTGAAACACAAGTGTGGAAAAAGGATAGTAACATTGCCCCTTCTCCCTTTTTCTCTCATTTTTTGTTTGGCCTTTCTTTTTTTATGGCCTTTTTTTTTTATTTCCTCACATGGGACAATGATCTAATAATGATGATCATCACACTTCTATTTACTTACAACTCAAAAAAAATTACAACTCAATGCTTAGAACAAAATATGACTCTATGTGAATGCCTCCGGCGGTGTATCGGGATGTGGAATGAATCAAGAGTGACATGTATGAAAAAATTATGAAAGGTGGCTTTGCCACAAATACGATGTCAACTACATGATCATGCAAAGCAATATGACAATGATGAAGCGTGCCATAATAAATGGAATGGTGGAAGTTGCATGGCAATATATCCTGGAATGGCTATGGAAATGCCATAATAGGTAGGTATCATGGCTGTTTTGAGGAAGGTATATGGTGGGTGTATGGTACTGGCGAAAGTTGCGCGGCACAAGAGAGGCTAGCAATGGTGGAATGGTAAGAGTGTGTATAATCCATGGACTCAACATTAGTCATAAAGAACTCACATACTTATTGCAAAAATATATGAGTCATTGAAACCAAGCACTACGCGCATGCTCCTAGGGGAAGGGTTGGTAGGAGTTAACCATCGCACGATCCCGACCTCCATGATACGTCTCCAACGTATCTATAATTTTTTATTGTTCCATGCTATTATATTACCTGTTTTGGATATTTATGGGCTTTATTTTATACATTATTATCATTTTTGGGACTAACCTACTAGCCGGAGGCCCAACCCGTATTGCTGTTTTTTTGCCTATTTCAGTATTTCGAAGAAAAGGAATATCAAATGGAGTCCAAACGGAATGAAACCTTCGGGAGCGTGATTTTTGGAACGAACATGATCCAAAGGACATGGAGTGCAAGTCAAGAAACAACCAGAGCCTCCACGAGATAGGAGGGCGGCCCCCTGTAGGGCGCGCCCCCTGTCTCATGGGCCCCTCGGGCATCCACCGACGTACTTATTCCTCCTATATAAGTCTACGTACCCCGAAAACATCCAGGAGCCACCTGAAGAAATATTTCCGCCGCCGTAACCTTCTGTATCCGCGAGATCCCATCTTGGAGCCGTTGCCGGCATTCTGCCGGAGGGGAAATCCACCATGGAGGGATTCTACATCAACATCCTTGCCCCTCCTATGAGTTGTGAGTAGTTTACCACAGACCTATGTGTCCATAGTTATTAGCTAGATGGCTTCTTCTCTCTTTTTGGATCTCAATACAATGTTCTTCCCCTCTCTTGTGAAGAACTATTTGATGTAATCTCTTTTTGCGGTGTGTTTGTCAAGATCCAATGAATTGTGGGTTTGTGATCAGATTTATCTATGGATAATAATTGAATCTTCTTTGAATTCTTTTATGTGATTGAGTTATCTTTGCAAGTCTCTTCGAATTATCGGTTTGGTTTGGCCTACTAGATTGATCTTTCTTGCCATGGGAGAAGTGCTTAGCTTTGGGTTCAATCTTGCGGTGGTCTTACCCAGTGATAGAAAGGGTTGCAAGACACGTATTGTATTGTTGCCATCGAGGATAACAAGATGGGGTTTATATCATATTGCTTGAGTTTATCCCTCTACATCATGTCATCTTGCTTAATGCGTTACTCTATTCTTATGAACTTAATACTCTAGATGCATACTGGATAGCTATATTTTTATTCACCAAATGATATGTGTTTTTCTTGGAGTGTCGTGTATTATATTGGTATTTTCTTGTTAGTTTACCACAATCATCTTTTCTGTAACACACCTTTTGGGAGAATCCTATTTGCTTAGGATTTGATAGAATACTCTATGTGCTTCACTTATATCTTTTGAGCTTGATAGTTTTTGCTCTAGTGCTTCACTTATATCTTTTAGAGCATGGTGGTGGATTAATTTTGAAGAAATTGCTAGTCTCTCATGCTTCACTTATATTATTTTGAGAGTCTCTTAGAACATCATGGTATTTGCTGTGGTTATAATTTGGTCCTAGAATGATGAGCATCCAAGTTGGGTATAATAAAAACTATCATAGAAAGTGAATTGGATGCTATGATCAATTTGATGCTTGATAATTGTTTTGAGATATGGAGGTAGTGATATTAAAGTCATGCTAGTTGGGTGATTATGAATTTAAAGAATGCTTGTGTTGAAGTTTGTGATTCCCATAGCATGCACGTATGGTGAACCGCTTTGTGATGAAGTTGGAGCACAATTTTATTTATTGAGTGTCTTCCTTATGAGTGGCAGTAGGGGACGAGCGATGGTCTTTTCCTACCAATCTATCCCCCTAGGAGCATGCGCGTAGTGCTTTGGTTTTTGATGACTTATAAATCTTTGCAACAAGTATATGAGTTCTTTTGACTAATGTTGAGTCCATGGATTATACGCACCCTTTCACCCTTCCATTATGGCTAGCCTCTCTTGTACCGTGCAACTTTAGCCAGTACCATACACCCACCATATACCTTCCTCAAAACAGCCACCATACCTACCTATTATGGCATTTTCATAGCCATTCCAAGATATATTGCCATGCAACTTTCCACTGTTTCGTTCATATGACACGCATTACTTTTGTCATATTGCTCTTTGCATGATCATTTAGTTGGCATTGTATTTGTGGCAAGGCCACCTTCATAATTTTCATACATGTCACTCTTGATTCATTGCATATCCTGGTACACCGCCGGAGGCATTCATATAGAGTCATACCTTGTTCTCGCTTTGAGTTGTAATTCTTGAGTTGTAAATCCATGAAAGTGTGATGATCTTCATTATTAGAGCATTGTCCTAGTGAGGAAAGGATGATGAAGACTATGATTCCCCCACAAGTAGGGATGAGACTTCGGACTTTACAAAAAGAAAAAAAGAAAAAAAAGAGAAAGGCCAAAAAGAAAAAGAAAAAAAGACGGCCAAAGAAAAAAAAAGGAAGAAAAGAAAAAAAAATAAAATGAGAGAAAAAGAGAGAAGGGACAATGCTACTATCTCTTTTTCCACACTTGTGCTTCAAAATAGGACCATGATCTTCATGATAGAGAGTCTCATATGTTGTCACTTTCATATACTAGTGGGAATTTTTCATTATAGAACTTGGCTTGTATATTCCAATGATGGGCTTCCTCAAAATGCCCTAGGTCTTCTTGAGCAAGCAAGTTGGATGCACACCCGCTAGTTTTCTTTTGTTGAGCTTTCATATATTTATAGCTCTAGTGCATCCGTTGCATGGCAATCCCTACTCACTCACATTGGTATCTATTAATGGGCATCTCCATAGCCCGTTGATACGCCTAGTTGATGTGAGACTACCTTCTCCTTTTTTGTCTTCTCCACAACCACCATTCTATTCCACATATAGTGCTATGTCCATGGCTCACGCTCATGTATTGCGTGAAAGTTAAAAGAGTTTGAGATTATTAAAGTATGAAACAATTGCTTGGCTCGTCATCGGGGTTGTGCATGATTAAATACTTTGTGTGATGAAGATAGAGCAACAGCCAGACTATATGATTTTGTAGGGATAACTTTCTTTGGCCATGTTATTTTGAGAAGACATGATTACTTTACTTAGTATGTTTGAAGTATTACTATTTCTTATGTCAATATGAACTTTTTTTTGTATTATTTGGATCTAAACATTCATGCCACAATAAAGAAAATTACATTGAGAATTATGCTAGGTAGCATTCCACATCAAAAATTTATTCTTTTATCATTTACCTACTCGAGGACGAGCAGGAATTAAGCTTGGGGATGCTTGATACGTCTCCAACGTATCTATAATTTTTGATTGTTCCATGCTATTATATTACCTGTTTTGGATGTTTATGGGCTTTATTTTATACATTATCATTTTTGGGACTAACCTACTAACCGGAGGCCTAGCCCGTATTGCTATTTTATTGCCTATTTCAGTATTTCGAAGAAAAGGAATATCAAACGGAGTCCAAACGGAATGAAACCTTCGGGAGCGTGATTTTTGGAATGAACGTGATCCTGAGGACATGGAGTGCAAGTCAAGAAACAATGGGAGCCTCCACGAGATAGGAGGGCGCGCCCCCTGTCTCGTGGGCCCCTTGGGCGTCCACCGACGTACTTCTTCCTCCTATATAAGTCTACGTACCCCGAAAACATCCAGGAGCCACCTGAAGAAATATTTCCGCCATCGTAACCTTCTGTATCCGCGAGATCCCATATTGGAGCCGTCGCCGGCGTTCTATCGGAGGGGGAATCCACCATGGAGGGCTTCTACATCAACATCCTGGCCCCTCCTATGAGCTGTGAGTAGTTTACCACAAACCTACGGGTCCATAGTTATTAGCTAGATGGCTTCTTCTCTCTTTTTGGATCTCAATACAATGTTCTTCCCCTCTCTTGTGAAGAAGTATTCGATGTAATCTCTTTTTGCGGTGTGTTTGTCAAGATCCGATGAATTGTGGGTTTATGATCAGATTTATCTACATATAATAATTGAATCTTCTCTGAATTCTTTTATGTGATTGAGTTATCTTTGCAAGTCTCTTCGAATTATTGGTTTGGTTTGGCCTACTAGATTGATCTTTCTTGCCATGGGAGAAGTGCTTAGCTTTGGGTTAAATCTTGCGGTGTTCTTACCCAGTGATAGAAAGGGTTTCAAGACATGTATTGTATTGTTTCCATCGAGGATAAAAACATGGGGTTTATATCATATTGCTTGAGTTTATCCCTCTACAACATGTCATCTTGCTTAATTCGTTACTCTGTTCTTATGAACTTAATACTCTAGATGCATGCTGGATAGCGGTCGACGTGTGGAGTAATAGTAGTAGATGCAGGCAGGAGTCGGTCTACTTGTTATGGATGTGATGCCTATATACATGATCGTGCCTAGATAACGTCATAATTATTCTCTTTTCTATCAATTGCTTGACAGTAATTTGTTCACCCACCGTAAAACTTATGCTCTCGAGAGAAGCCACTAGTGAAACCTATGGCCCCCGGGTCTATCTCTTATCATATTTGTTTCCAATTTACTTTTATTTGCATCTTTATTTTCTGCATCTATATTATAAAATACCAAAAATATATTTATCTTATCATACTATCTCTATCAGATCTCACTTTCGCAAGTGGCCGTCAAGGGATTGACAACCCCTTTGTCGCGTTGGTTGCGAGTTCTTTGTTTGTTTGTGTAGGTTCGTGGGACTTGTTGAGAAGCCTCCTACTGGATTGATACCTTGGTTCTCAAAAACTGAGGGAAATACTTACGCTACTGTGCTGCATCACCCTCTCCTCTTCGAGGAAAACCAACGCAAGCTCAAGACGTAGCACTCCACACAAAGGATGACAATCAAAAATAACTTCATGCTCCAACTTCGTTACACAATGGTTCACCATACGTGAATGCTACGGGACTCACAAACCTCAACACAAGTATTTCTCAAATTCACAATTACTCCACTAGCATGACTCTAATACCACCATCTTCATATCTCAAAACAATCATAAAGAATCAAACTACTCATAGTATTCAATGCACTTCATATGAAAGTTTTTATTATTTCCCTCTTGGATGCCTATCATATTAGGACTAAATTTATAACCAAAGCAAATTACCATGCTATTCTAAAAGACTCTCAAAATAATATAAGTTAAGCATGAGAGTTCATAAATTTCTATAAAATAAAGCGATCACCGTGCTCTAAAAAGATATAAGTGAAGCACCAGAGCAAAAGATATAAGTGAAGGACATAGAGTATTCTAATAAATTACGATTCATGCGTGTCTCTCCCAAAAGGTGTGTACAGCAAGGATGATTGTGGTGAAGTAAAAAGCAAAGACTCAAATCATACAAGACGCTCCAAGCAAAACACATATCATGTGGTGAATAAAAATATAGCCTCAAGTAAAGTTACCAATAGACGAAGACAAAAGAGGGGATGCCTTCTAGGGCATCCCCAAGCTTAGGCTTTTGGTTGTCCTTGGATTTTACTTTGGGGTGCCTTGGGCATCCCAAATCTTAGGCTCTTGCCTCTCCTTATTCCAAAATCCATCAAATCTTTACCCAAAACTTGAAAACTTCACAACACAAAACTTCAACAAAAAATCTCATGAGCTCCGTTAGTATAAGAAAATAAACCACCACTTTAAGGTACTGTAATGGACTCATTATTTATTTTTACTGGTGTTAAACCTACTGTATTCCAACTTCTCTATGGTTCATACCACCCGATACTACTCATTGATTCATCAAAATAAGCAAACAACACACGAAAAACAGAATTTGTCAAAAATAGAACAGTCTGTAGCAATCTATAACTTTAGAATACTTATGTAACTCCAAAAATTCTGAAATAAATCGGTGGACGTCAGTAATTTGTCTATTAATCATCTGCAAAAATAGTCAACCTAAAATCACTCTTCTGTACAAAATGACAGCTATTCTCGTGAGCGCAAAAGTTTCTGTTTTTTACAGCAAGATCGCAAAGACTTCACCCAAGTCTTCCCAAAGGTTCTGCTTGGCACAAACACTAATTAAAACATAAAACCACAGCTAAAAATAAGCTAGATTAATTATTTATTAATAAACAGGAACAAAAAGCAAATAAAAAATAAAATTGGGTTGCCTCCCAACAAGCGCTATCGTTTAATGCCCCTAGCTAGGCATAAAAACACGAATAGATCTAGGTATTGCCATATTTGGTATGCAATCCATAAGTAGCTCTCATAATAGATTCATAAGGCAATTTAATTTTCTTCCTAGGAAAGTGTTCCATGCCCTTACTTAATGGAAATTGGAACCTAATAGTTTCTTCTTTCATATCAATAATTGCACCAATCGTTCTAAGGAAAGGTCTACCAAGAATAATAGGACATGTAGGATTGCAATCTATATCAAGAACAATGAAATCTATGGGCACACAATTCCTATTTGCAACAATAAGAACATCATTAATCTTTCCCATAGGTTTCTTAATGGTGGAATCTGCAAGATACAAATTTAGAGAACAATCATCAAATTCACGGAAACCTAGCACATCACACAAAGTTTTTGGAATCGTGAAAACATCAGCACCCAAATCACACAAAGCATAGCATTCATAATATTTAATCTTAATCTTAATAGTAGGTTCCCACTCATCATAAGTTTTCTAGGGATAGAAACTTCTAGCTCAAGATTTTCTTCATATGATTGCATCAAAGCATCAACGATATGTTTAGTAAAAGCTTTATTTTGATTATAATCATGAGGAGAATTTAACACGGATTGCAATAAGGAAATACAATCTATTAAAGAACAACTATCATAATTAAATTCCTTGAAATCCAAAATAGTGGTTTCATTGCTATTAAAAGTTTTAACCTCTTCAATCCCACTTTTATCAATTTTTGCATCTAGATCTAAAAACTTTGAATCATTGGGACACCTTTTAACTAAAGTTGAGTCATCTCCAGTCCCATCTTTATCAAGATTAATATTGGAAAACAAAGATTTAATAGGAGTCACATCATTCACTTTAAATCTTCATCATTGTTATCATGAAAACTAGAAGAACATGCTTTCACAAACCAATCTTTTTTAGCACGCATCCTAGCGGTTCTTTCTTTGCACTCATCATTGGAAATTCTCATCGCTTTGAGAGACTCAATTATATCATGCTTAGGTGGAATAGATCTAAGTTTCAAAGAATCAACATCAAGAGAAATTCTATCCACGTTTCTAGCCAACTCATCAGTCTTAAGCATTTTTTTCTTCAATCAAAGCATTGAAATTCTTTTGCGAACTCATAAATTCTTTAACACTATTCTCAAAATTAGAGGGCATCTTATTAAAATTTCCATAAGAGTTGTTGTAGGAATTACCATAATTATTAGAGGAATTACTAGGAAACGGCCTAGGATTAAAATTTCCTCTATACGCATTGTTACCAAAATTGTTCCTACCAACAAAATTCACATCCATAGATTCATTATTATTCTCAATCAAAGTGGACAAAGGGCATATCATTAGGATCAGAAGAAACACTTTTATTAGCAAACAATTTCATAAGTTCATCCATCTTTCCACTCAAAACATTAATTTCTTCAATCGCATGAACTTTTTTACTAGTAGATCTTTCGATGTGCCATTGAGAATAATTAACCATAATATTATCTAGGAGTTTAGTAGCCTCTTCTAAGGTGATTTCCATAAAAGTGCCTCCCGCGGCCGAATCAAAAAGATTTCTAGAAGCAAAATTCAATCCAGTATAAATTATTTTGTATAATCATCGGCAAATTCAATCCATGTGTAGGGCAATTACGTATCATTAATTTCATCCTCTCCCAAGCTTGTGCAACATGCTCATGATCAAGTTGCTTAAAATTCTTAATATCGTTCCTAAGGGAGATGATCTTAGTGGCAGGAAAGTACTTAGAGATAAAAGCATCTTTGCACTTATTCCATGAATCAATACTATACTTAGGCAAAGAAGAGAACCAAGTTTTAGCACAATCTCTAAGCAAAAACGGAAATAGCTTCAATTTAACAATATCATTATCCACATCTTTTTCTTTTGCATATCACACAAATCAACAAAGTTGTTTAGATGGGTTGCGGCATCTTCACTAGGAAGGCCAGAAAATAGGTCTTTCATAACAAGATTCAACAAAGCGTTGTTGATTTCACAAGATTCAGCATCGATACTAGGAGCACGGAGTGCTAATAATATTGTTGTTGGTATTGGAAATGTCACACAATTTAGTATTATCTTGAGCCATCGTGACAAACAATCAATCCAACACACAAGCATACAAGAAACAAGGAAAAAGAGACGAACGGAAGAGGGGCGAAGAAAAGGCAAAGGTTTTCGAAAATCATTTTAGAAGTGGGGGAGAGGAAAACGAGAGGCGAATGGCAAATAATGTAATGCAAGGGAGAAGAGTTTATGATGGGTACTTGGTATGGCTTGACTTGGCATAGATCCCCCCGGCAACGGCGCCAAAAATCCTTCTTGCTACCTCTTGAGCTTGTGTTGGTTTTCCCTTGAAGAGAAAGGGTGATGCAACAAAGTAGCGTAAGTATTTCCCTCAGTTTTGAGAACCAAGGTATCAATCCAGTAGAAGACGACGCACAAGTCACCGAATACTTTCACAAACAATCAAGAACTTGCAACCAACATGATAAAGGGGTTGTCAATCCCTTCATGGTCACTCGCAAAAGTGAGATCTGATAGAGATAATAAAGTAAATATTTTTGGTATTTTTATGTATAGATTGGAAAGTAAAGATTACAAAATAGTAAACGAGATTCAATAATATGGAAAACAAACTTTAATATAATGGAAAAGAGACCCAGGGGCCATAGGTTTCACTAGTGTATTCTCTCGAGATAGCATGTATTACGGTGGGTTAACAAATTACTGCCGAGCAATTGATAGAAAAGCGCATAATTATGAAGAAATCTAAGGCAATGATCATGAACATAGGCATGATAACCCGCAAGTATAGGGGATCGCAACAGTTTTCGAGGGTAGAGTATTCAACCCAAATTTATTGATTCGACACAAAGGGAGCCAAAGAATATTCTCGAGTATTAGCAGTTGAGTTGTCAATTCAACCACACCTGGATAACACAGTATCTGCAGCAAAGTATTTAGTAGCAAAGTAGTATGGAAGTAACGGTAACAGTAGCAAAAGTAACAGTAGCAGTTTTGTAGTAATTGTAATAGTGGCAACGACAAAGTAACTAAGGAAAGAACAATATGTGAAAAGCTCGTAGGCATTGGATAGGTGACGAATAATTATGTCGAATGTGATTCCTCATGTAATAGTTATAACAATAACATAGTGTGACATAGAACTAGCTCCAGTTCATCAATGCAATGTAGGCATGTATTCCGAATATAGTCATACGTGCTTATGGAAAAGAACTTGCATGACATCTTTTGTCCTACCCTCCCGTGGCAGCGGGGTCCTAATGGAAAGTAA
Source organism: Triticum dicoccoides (assembly GCF_002162155.2). Lineage (NCBI taxonomy): Eukaryota > Viridiplantae > Streptophyta > Magnoliopsida > Poales > Poaceae > Triticum > Triticum dicoccoides. Next base: position 569,274,621 of record NC_041383.1, on the reverse strand, counting down.
GGGATATTAAGGCCTCCTTTTAATAGAGAACCAGACCAAAGCATTAGCACTTAGTGAATACATGAACTCCTCAAACTACGGTCATCACCAGTAAGTATCCTGATTATTGTCACTTCGGGGTTAACGGATCATAACACATAATAGGTGACTATAGACTTGCAAGATAGAATCAAGAACTCACATATATTCATGAAAACAGAATAGGTTCAGATCTGAAATCATGTCACTCGGGCCCTAGTGACAAGCATTAAGCATAGAAAAGTCATAGCAACATCAATCTCAGGACATAGTGGATACTAGGGATAAAACCCTAACAAAACTAACTTAATTACATGGTAAATCTCATCCAACCCATCACCGTCTAGCAAGCCTATGACGGAATTACTCACGCACGGCGGTAAGCATCATGAAATTGGTGATGGAGGATGGTTGATGATGACGACGGCGATGGATTCCCCTCTCCGGAGCCCCAAACGGACATCAGATCAACCCTCCAGAGAGGTTTTAGGGCTTGGCGGTGGCTCCGTATCATAAAACGCGATGAATCCTTCTTCACTTATTTTTTTCTCCGCAAAAGCAAATATATGGAGTTGGAGTTGAGGTCGGTGGACGTCCAGGTGGCCAAGGAGGCAAGGGCGCGCCCTAGGGGAGGGGGCGCCCCCCCACCTCTCGTGACCAGGGTGTGGGCCCCCTGCCATTAATTCTTTCGCCAGTATTTTTTATTAATTCTGAAAAGTGCCTCCGTGGATTTGCAGGTCATTCCGAGAACTTTTATTTCTGCACAAAAATAACACCATGACAGTTCTGCTAAAAACAGCGTCAGTCCAGGTTAGTTACATTCAAATCATGCAAGTTAGAGTCCAAAACAAGGGCAAAAGTGTTTGGAAAAGTAGATACGACAAAGAATTATCAACTCCCCCAAGCTTAAACATTTGCTTGTCCTCAAGCAATTCAGTTGATAAACTGAAAGTGATAAATAAAAACTTCTACAAACTCTGTTTGCTCTTGTTGTTGTAAATATGTAAAGCAAGCATTCAAGTTTTCAGCAAAGATTATAACTAACCACATTCACAATAACACCGAGGTCTCATGTTTACTCATATCAATGGCATAATCAACTAGCGAGCAAAAATAATAAAACTCGGATGAAAACACTTTCTCAAAAAAATCATAATATGATATAACAAGATGGTATCTCGCTAGCCCTTTCCGAGACCGCAAAACATAAATGCAGAGCACCTTTAAAGATCAAGGACTGACTAAACATTGTAATTCATGGTAAAAGAGATCCAATCATAGTCATACCCAATATAAACTAATAGTAATGCATGCAAATGACAGCGGTGCTCTCCAGCATGTGCTTTTTAATAAGAGGGTGATGACTCAACATAAAAGTAAATAGATAGGCCCTTCGCAGAGGGAAGAAGGGATTTGTAGAGGTGCCAGAGCTCGATTTTTAAAACAGAGATAATAGTATTTTGAGCGGTATACTTTTACTGTCAACATAACAACTATGAGATCTCGATATCTTCCATGCTACACGCATTATAGGCAGTTCCCAAACAGAATGGTAAAGTTTTATACCCCCCTCCACCAACAAGCATCAATCCATGGCTTGCCTGAAACAACGGGTGCCTCCAACAAGCAACAATCCTGGGGGAGTTTTGTTTAATTATTTTGATTTGATTTGAGCATGGGACTGGGCACCCCGGTGACCAGCCATTTTCTCGTGAATGAGGAGCAGAGTCCACTCCTCTTGAGAATAACCCACCTAGCATGGAAGATACAAACATCCCTAGTTGATACATGATTTGTTTGAGCATACAAAACAGAATTTCATTTGAAGGTTTCGAGTTTGGCACATACAAATTTACTTGGAACGACAGGTAGATATCACATATAGGAAGGTATGGTGGACTCATATGGAATAACTTTGGGGTTTATGGAGTTTGGATGCACAAGCAGTATTCCCGCTTAGTACAAGTGAAGGTTACCAAAAGACTGGGAAGCAACCAACTGAGAGAGCGACAACAGTCATGAACATGCATTAAAATTAATAGACACTGAGTGCAAGCATGAGTAGGATATAATCTACCATGAACGTACACTACAAGAAATATGTAAACTAGTGACCTTCTGTCAGTGACCCTGGAAGAATTTATCATAGATCTATGACCATTTGAGACCAATTGGTCAAAAGCTGTTCGGGGGGCTCCAAACCCTAAACCATTGCGACCATTTTGGTCAGAAAGGTCATAATTTCCTTACACAAAATGGTCACAAAGCAAACAGTGCAGGTCTGTTGCCTTATTTCTAGTTGTTAACGACCAATATAGATGGTCAGAGCCTTGTAGATTGTGGTGGGTTGTGATGACTAGGCGCCATCTCATCAGTTTTGCCTATGTGTCATGTCCATGTGTCAATTTTTGCCCTAGGTTCTGAAGCAACCTATATCTCTGTTATTCCAAAAATTCCCAAAAAATTCTCATAAATTGTTTGGATCATATCTTCATCAAATATGTCAAAAACCTTCCTTGCCTAGTTCAAAAATAACTCAACAATATTCATTTTCCTATCCTGTTCAAAGCAGCACTTTGTGAAGGAAGTGTTATTTATATATTCTTGATTTCCCGAAAAATTTGTGAAGACGGTCTTCTTAGTAATTGATCATCCTCAGCCAAAACTCACGCCCATTACCATGTGCATTTCCCGTACCGCAAATCAAACACTTGGCTTCTTATTCATGTTTGAGCATCGATCGGTCTCCTCGTGAGAACCTTATGTTGTGATTTTCTTCCTAGCACCTAACTGGGGAGTGCCCAACCCACTAGACATGCCTAGGCCGCCCAGAACACATGGCAATGCCACGGTCACGCGGTGACCACGTGGCGGGCATGCGAGCTTACGCGCCCTAGAGTTGGGGCCCTCGGCCACCGTCCAATCCTTGATGTCTCGCCATAAACCCATGTATTTTTGATTAAATAGATACTTATTTACCTAGAAATGATTTTTTGAAAAAAATTAAAGAGCAAACTATGAGGAGTTGCAGTTCAAATTTGACCCGCTTCCAACTGAATCGACGGGAATTTGTCTTTTTCACCAGAGATGGATCAAAACTTTTTGACACCCAACCATTTTTTCAATTTTGCATTAAATATGGCCTAGTATTTTATAAAATTGATTAGGTCCAATTTTTCAACAAATATATGGTAGGTCCTTCACAAAAAAAACTCATTTCGGGCACTCGGAAAATGGAAAATGTATTTTCCGTGCAAAGAAAATGAAAACTTCCTTAGGCAACGTTGTTTGGAATTCCAAGAAGCACCCTTGTGCACACTATGAGATCATTTGAACAAACTATGCCATGAATGTGGCCATAAGATTGATCATTTGGCTTGAAAGCCATGAATCTTCATGCATGATAGCTCATTTCTGAGAACAACTTTTTAAATAATTACTGTATTACAAGTTTATTATTGTTCCTAGAAACTTGGTCACATATAATGACACAATGTGAAGTTTTCCCATTTTTTGATTTTTTTTGAATTTTTTATGCCCGTTTCAAAATGCGGTCAAAACGGCGGGCTTGACCGTTCCTAACTAGTGGTTGAATCTTGGAAAAAATTGGTGTTTCTCTGATTAAATAGATACTTATGTACCTAGAAATGATTTTTGAAAAAAATAAATAGCAAACTACAAGGTAGCTACAGTTCAAATTTGACCCGTTTCCACCTGAATCGGCGGCAATTTGTCTTTTTCACGAGAGGTGGATAAAAACTTTTTACACCCAAACATTTTGTAAATTGTGCATTAAATATGGCCTAGTATTTTAGAAAAATGATTTGGTCCAATTTTGCAACAATTATTTGGTAGGTTCTTCACAAAAAACCCTCCATTTGGGCACTCAAAAAATGGAAAATGGTTTTTTCGTCCAAAGAAAATGAAAACTTCCCTAGGCAATATTGTTTGCCATTCCAAAAGGCACCCTTGTGCACAATATGAGATCATTTTAACAAACTATGCCATGAATGTGGCCATAAGATTGATCATTTGGCTTGAAAGCCATGAATCTTCACGCATGACAGCTCATTTCCGAGAACACTTTTTTAAAATAATTTCCGTATTACAAGTTTATTATTTTTCCTGGAAACTTGGTCACTTATAATGACACAAAGCGAAGGTTTTCCAATTTTTTGATTTTTTTGAATTTTTTATGCCTGTTTCAAAATGCGGTCAAAACGGCGAGAATGACTGTTCCTAGCTAGTGGTTGAATCTTGGAATTATTTTGGTGTTTCTCTGACTAAATAGATACTTTTGTACCTAGAAATGATTTTTGGAAAAATAAATAGCAAACTGTGATGCCGCTGCAGTTCAAATTTGACCCGCTTCGAGCTGAATCAGTGGAAATTTGTCTTTTTCATGGGAGGTGGATCAAAACTTTTTACACCCAACCATTTTGTCAATTGTGCATTAAATATGTCCTAGTATTTTTGGAAATTGATTGGGTCCAATTTTGCAACAATTATTTGGGAGGTCCTTCACAAAAAACCCTCCTTTTGGGCACTCAAAAAATGGAAAATGGTTTTTTCGTCCAAAGAAAATGAAAACTTCCTTAGGCAACATTGTTTGCCATTCCAATATGCACCCTTGTGCACAATATGAGATCATTTGAACAAACTATGCCATGAATGTGGCCATAAGATTGATCATTTGGCTTGAAAGCCATGAATCTTCACGCATGACAGCTCATTTATGAGAACACATTTTTAAAATAACTACTGTATTACAAGTTTATTTTTCCTAGAAACTTGGTCACATATAATGACACAATGCGAAGGTTTTCCAATTTGTTGATTTTTTTGAATTTTTTATGCCCGTTTCATAATGCGGTCAAAACGGTGGGAATGACCAGTCCTAGCTAGTGGTTGAATCTTGGAATTTTTTTTGTGTTTATCTGATTAAATAGATACTTTTGTACCTAGAAATGATTTTTGAAAAAAATAAATAGCAAACTATGAGGCAACCATAGTTCAAATTTGACCCGCTTCTAGCTAAAACGGTGGAAATTTGTCTTTTTCATCAGAGATGGATCAAAACTTTTTACACCCAACCATTTAGTCAGTTGTGCATTAAATATGGCCTAGTATTTTAGAAAAAATGAATTGGTCCAATTTTGCCACAATTATTTGGTAGGTTCTTCAGAAAAAACCTTCATTTTGGGCACTCAAAAATGAAAAAAATAGATAGAAAGATCAAAAATTCATACAAATTGGTCATCATCCATAAAATGTTGTCTAAATCTAGTGAAAATTTGTGTGGTTCCCTTTTGAAAAATATTTTTGATAGCTTCTTCACAAAATACCTCAATTTTTAGTACTTGAAAACTATTTTAAATCACTGATTTTTCTAACCAATTAGAACTCTTCTCATGGATCGATGACATGGCGCCCATCCATCCATCCATCCATATCTTCATCCCACATCCATCCATCCATCTATCTACAGAAAAAAGAAAAGAAAAAGACATACCCAGACCCGCAGCCCAAACCCTAGCTAGCTCAGATCCCCCCCATCGCACCCCTCCTCCCTCGTCCCCATCTCCTCGCCGCCGCCGCCACCTACTCCCCGTCCCGTGCACCACTCCTCGTCGCCAACCTATGGTGCCCGATGCCGCCCGATTCCTGCACCCTTCGACGGCGCCCGATGCCCTCCCCTCCGGTCCATCCTCCCGTTGGACAAGATCTGTCGGGCCGTGCAGCACGACGGCGCCGTTGATGTGATGGTTCGTGGCAGCGGCTCCGACTTCGGGTTTTTGGTAGAGGCCTTAACCTTTCCTGGCACAAAAATCCCCATCCACATCCTCTCCTCAACTCCCTCAGGCCTCGCCTCACCTCGCCGCCCCACCCACACCGACGGCGCTCCCTGCTAGATCCGCTAACACCATCGTCGAGGTCAAGGGCTTCTTTGACCCGGTCCTTGACGGAGGGCAGGCTCGAGCGCCGGGAGATGACCTACATGTGCTTCTACGTGGCCCAGATCGAGCAAGGCAGGGTAGGGCAGTGGTACGCATCCCTGCTCCTCCCCTTCTCTTCTCCTTCATCTCGCCCCCTCCCCCCCTCCCCAAATCTGATGTGTGCACCCATTTTCTTGCATGTTCTTGAAGAGACTGATCTGGTTTTGTGAAGGAAGGGGCCGGCCATGGATAAGATCCCGCGGGCATCAGATCATCCATGGCGGCCTAGGAGGAGCCCCACCGATTCAATTTCGTCACTTGCTCCACCGGTTCAGGTGAGTCCCTCCACTTCTCCTCATTTGGATAATCCCAAATCTTTGCTCTCTTACTCACCTCATCCGTTCTCCCTCCCAGATCCGTCGTCACTCGAGCACCGAGATGTCGGGTTGACTACTATCAACGCTAACGGACGCCGCCTGCCTCGTCATCGACGACCACACAAACTGGTGTTGCCTCTCCCATTCCATGCCTGTTTAGTAGCTCTGTGTGGTCACGTTAACTGGTATTAGATAAATTTTAAGAGACAATGTCATTTGGTACTCAAGGTTTCCTAAAATTAATCTTCCATTGTTTACTGAATGAACATAAACAATACTACATGAGTTCCATTGGTTAGCTAGCTGTTACACAACTCTGCTCTATGTCATGAATTTGGATGAAGAAAATTTGGTTGCTGGCCTAAAAATTAACTGGTCTGTAATTTGGTTGCTGCCTAAAGATGTCAAGATTGCTGTGTGGTGGGGGGTTTCGTGTGCTTTTTCTGTTTTGAGGCGAATGGTGGTGTAGTTAAAATGTTGGGATTCTTAAGGCAGGCCTCCAGTTCTGCGTACATTTGTGCTTGAGTTGGAACCAACGCTTGCTCATAATATAAACACAACTGTGTGCACAGTTTAGCTAATTATACTAGTGGTGATTAAGAGTGCACTGCACTGGAATGGATTATTGGATGTGATACTTTTTTTTATTAATCTGCAAACACGTGTACAGTGCATTGTTGCTAGTTTTCTTAGATATGTTCTGTTCTCATCTTGGATGAGCAGTGATTTCTAGGCCAATATATGTACCAGTTTATGTCAAATTGCAGACAAGTCCACCCTGGATCTGCATCTGCCAAGGTTATTAATAACATAACTTGATGGAATTTTACTCTTTTAATCACAATAACATAGCAGTAACATGTTATCACTTTGGATGAAGAAAATCATTTGTAATAAGTTCTTCCATGTTTAATTGCCTCCATTGTGAAGCAGTGTTTGGTGTTGTATCATTTCCTGCTACACGGTTCAATCGACTACAGTAGTCATTTGATGCCTGGGACTTCCATATGTTCTTCTGCACTTGAAACATCAACATGTATTTTTCCTTGTTTTGTGGAATAATTGGTAAACTTCATATTATGCAAACATGTTGCATTTCGCACAATCAAAGCTTGTTACTACATCAGTTGCTTTCTCCAAGTGTCTTGGTCTTGGATTTTATCTCGATATGCACAACACTCCTATATTTCTGGACCATATGCTATCTAGCTGTTGGGTGCTAATTCTAGTTACTTTATATGAAGCAACAATTATCTTGCAGCCATCTAATATGCAATTCTAATAATATTTCATATCCTGATTTTTGAGTTGTATATGTGATTCATGCATGAATTCCTTTCTTATGTACCAACTCCCTAATCATGTTTTTTGTTTTCCGGGTTGCTATCTTAGGATAGAATCCATTCTCCTGTCTTGTTGTGATTCCTGCCTTTGGTTTGATTTGTTGTGTTTTTTGTGCAGGTTTCTCAGATCTGACCTGGACGAGTTGTTGCTGCTCCCGTAGGTGGATGATGAGGCCTCATGGCTGCTCCCTACTCCTCCAACCACATGACTTGGTGTGGTGAGATCATATCATGTCATGTCATCTCATCTCACGTGCACAACAAACTTTGGATTGTTCTAGACATGTCTTGGTTCAGTATTTGAAAATTTGATTGCTATGGTGTTGTTTGAGGCTGGCTTGAGTAGAGGAAAATCTGTTCCTGATTATCATGGTGGTACTGCTGTCATGTTCCTTCTTGTAGTGAGTAGTATACACATGAACCTGATAAAATGGTCCTTGATATGATGGAATTAGTAGCATTTGTGTGGGTTTACACTGTTGTGCCTAAACTACTATGGTTGCCAAGCCACCATCCATTGCATCAATCCTCATGAATTAGTGGACAATGTACACATAAACTCTATGGAACAATAATGATACTGATCCAGCACAATAGTTTACTTAATTCCTTTGCACTACCTTGCTGTTTGACAGCTATCTTTATGGTTTGGATGTATATACGTGATGGTGGGCTGTTGGATGTGGATTTTGAGTCCACGGCAAGACCAACCTCGAAACATCAAGGTATAGATGTGGTGTGCTTATGCAAAAGCTGTTGATGTGCACTTATATCCATATTCACGTCTATTATAAATGTCAACTGAGATGTTTCTATTATAAATGTTTCTGTTATGTGTTGCTTGCTCATTCATGCTTTGTTAGATCTTTTGCTCGAATTGCGATATTTATTATGGGCAAATGTCAAGTACATATTTGTTACTTTATATTCTAGTGTTGTTTGTACATGCTTTCTGGCAAATGTTCTGTTAGCTAATTTGATGATAACAGTGAGTGCTAGTGCTTAATGTTTATGTTCATATAGCTAACCAGCTGTTGTTGTGCACAAAATTGCAGGATCTTTGCGTGTAAGTTCTGGCTATAGTGTGCTCTCACGTTGTACATGCCCCTATGTTTAGTAAGATTAAATCGCTAATCTTAATGATGAATGGTTGAGTTTTGCAATTTGAAGCAGCACCTACTTTCTGGTCCTGTAGTGTTTAAACTGATAATTATGGTGCATTCGTCCATATGGCCTTGTTTTTTAATGAATATATATGATTTAGTTGACATGCCTTGATCTTAACCTCTGAAGTTTAACAAACTGGTCTATGTTACTGAGGATGTATAATGTAGAAGTATAGAAACCATAAATTCAAGCGTCTTCTGTAGCATGCTCAATATATACTGTTATAGAATAGTGTGTTCTACAAAAGGTTGAAACAAGCATGGTCTCGGTCATTTGTAGGAAGTAGAAACACTAAAGCTGCCATCTTTTACACCTCACTATATTATTTATTTTTTCTAATTTAATTTAGTGGATAGTAAATTTGCAATTGTACGCCCTTTGTAAAAAAATGCATTTTACGTTTCCATGCCCTGTAGTGATGAAGCATGTGTCTCTGATATTTTGCATGACTGAAAGGCTGATATCTTGTATAAATTTGGCTTTTGCAGGTAATGCTTTTCCCTGCCACGTTAAGCTGCATCACTATGATGCCCATGAAGGGTGATAGGAACCATCTTCCTGTAGCCATGAAGGGCCACTTGAAGCTGTCAAAAGGCACTTGTATAGCTTGTGGATGTGATTATACTTGTAGAGCTTGTGGCTTTGATTACATTTGTAGAGCTTGTGTCTTCGATTACATTTGTAGAGCTTGCGGCTGTGATTAGCATTGTATCTAAGTTATATGATGTAATATAATTATTTTGGCTGTTATTTGAAGTATTATGTGTGCTTTCTGTCTGTTCTGATTTGAATATTGTTCTTTTATTTACTAGTAAATTGAAAACATGGATCCACATACTAGAACCTGACAATCGGGACTCATTTGAGTACTGGACCCATTTTCTAAAAAAACTGAAACATTGAGCTAGAAAGGCCTTAGCCTAGAAACACAAGGGCTGAAATACCGGGCCAGGCCCATGTAGGCGACCAGAATAACAACATAAATGACAATTAAAAAGGCTGACTTGTTTGGCTCGGCCCATGTAAAACACCTAATCAGACCGGGCTGAATCTTATCAACGACCTTTTCAATTGGTCGTGGTTTTGCCACGTCAGATTGCCACGTTGAATCCAACGTGGCCTGGGCAGACAACCAATGACCAAAACAAAAGGTCATGGGTTCAACGACCTTCTGTTTTGGTCGTAAACGTTTACGACCTTCTCACAGAGAAGGTCATTAATTTCAGTTTACGACCGCCAGCTTTTGACCTTTTGTTTTTGGTCACAAAAAGGTCGCAAATGAAAAACAATGACCTTTCAGTGACCAATAATCAAGGTCACAAGTTGACATATTTCTTGTAGTGATAAATATCGTGAAGGCTATGTTGATTCCTTTTCAACTACATGCGTGAACATGTGCCAAGTCGAGTCACTCAATTCATTCAAAGGAGGATACCACCCTATTATACCACATCACAACCATTTTAATAGCATGTTGGCACGCAAGGTAAACCATTATAACTCATAGCTAATTAAGCATGGCATAAGCAACTACAATCTCTAATTGTCATTGCAAACATGTTTATTCATAATAGGCTGAATTAGGAATGATTAGCTAATCATATTTACAAAAACAAGAGAGGTTGAGCTCATACTAGCTCCTCTTATCCCAATCATTTCATCATATATCATCATCATTGCCTTTCACTTGCACGACCGAACGATGTGGATAATAATAATAATAGTGAACCTGCATTAGACTAAGCTGGAATCTGCAAGCATTCATTTCAAGAGAGAAGACAAAGTAATATGGGCTCTTGGTTAAAGTAAATCAATCATGCATATGAGAGCCACTTAGACATTTTCATTATGGTCTTCTTCTCTTGACCCCAAAGGAAAAAGAAAAGAAATAAAACTATTTACACGGGAAAGCTCCCAACAAGCAAAAAAGAAGAAGAACGAGAAATCTTTTTGAGTTTTTCTTTTAATTATTACTACTACAGGAATGGAAATTAAACTAACTGATTTTTTTTGTTTTTTCTTAAGGTTTATCAAACACACAAGAAAGTGGGAAAAAGAAATTAAACTAGCATGGATAGTACAATGAAAGAGTATGAGCACCGACACTAGAATGAGTGTGTGAACATGAATGTAAATTCGGTGAGGAATACATACTCCCCCAAGCTTAGGCTTTTGGCCTAAGTTGGTCTATGCCATGGGTCAGAGCTACTCCCTCCAGTGTACTGGGATGCATCGTCTGGGTACCACTGGCTGGAAAACTCCTCCGGATTCCACTGATAAAATGATGGTCGATAAGGGTCAAGTTGTGGTTCCGGCTCAGGCTCTGGGGCTGATGTCTGGCCTTGGTAAGCACGAGCAGCCTCCGGTAAGACAAGAAACGTGCCTGTAGATAAATCAAACAAAGAGGGTGCAGGCAGGATAATAGTTTCACTGTGTTTCTTATGATATCTCAAATTATAATTAAGCATATTCTCATCATTTGCAACAATAAACTCATATGCTACCATGCTCTTGTAATCTAGAAAGGTAGGGGGCAGCAGTTTTTCTTCTTCCTCGTAGTGCCTAATAGGTATCTCGAAGTGTTCAGCGAGGCGTGCGACATAGATACCTCCAAAAATAGGGCCCTTAGTACGGTTCATGCTTAACCGTCTAGCAATAATAGCGCCTATATTAAAAGCGTTATCACAAAATAAAGCATGGAAAAAATGATAATATTAGGAATGCTAAGGTTCCCACAGTTTCCGCGACCAATCAAGCATCGACTAGCAAATATTGCAAAGTAACGTAAAACAGGAGAATGTATGCTAGTTATTCGTGCATCATAAACTTTCCTCGTTTCCCCTACAGTGATAGTGTCAATAAATCCTTCCACATCTCTATGACGTGGTTCCTCTAAGCTGCCCCCGAAGGCAATCTTGCAAACTGTGCAAAACTCATATAGTGACATCTCCCTATCAACATCATATAATTTAAACTCTACTGAAGGAGGTGATTTCTTAGGCTAAAAGTAGAAGTTTTGCACAAAAGTATGAGGCCCGCATTATCAACCAAAGAATAGAAATCATCATATATCTTGGCTACTCTCAAGAAATCATCACAAGGCCATTCACACGGCCGTACTTCTGCCACACGAGGGAGATTATACTTGGGCTTTTCATTGTCCTTAGCTTGTTTATCCTTAGAACCTTGGCTAGAAGAGCCCCTCAAGAAGAATCTCTTTATCATTTTCTGAAAATATCTGAAATTTTTAGTGACTCAAAATAAAAGTAAAACAAATTTAATATAATTGATAGCAACTACTCCCACAAGTGCCTAGAGCCTCTATCATGCATTAGAATTGCTTGGGACCTCATAAATTTAACATGCAAGCTCAAGAACAGGGTCACCTAAGCAGCAAGAATTTGCGATGAATAAAGCACTAGAACAAAAACTAATTGGATCATTGGAGGAGTCACATACCAAAGAACAATCCCCCAAAGCAGTTTTGTGAATGGAGCTTTGAGCAAGGAGATCGAAAATGGCAGCAAAACAAGCTGGAACTCATGCTTGAGCTAGGTAGTGATTTTTTTGGGAGGAAGATGGAGTGTATGGGTGCAGGAATAAGTGGAGGGGAGCCACCATGGGCCCACGAGGCAGGGGGGCGCGCCCTGGACCCTCGTGGCCAGGTGCTTGCTCCCCCTGTTATGTTCTCAGTGCCAAATATTCTCAAATATTCTAGAAAAAATCATATTAAATTGGCATGGCATTTGGAGAACTTTTATTTTCAGGATATTTTTTATTGCATAGATAATTCAGAAAATAGACAAAATATACTATTTCTACTTTATTTATTCTAAGTAACAGAAAGTAAAGAAATGGTACAGAAGGTTGTGCCTTCTAACTTCATCCATCTCATGCTCATCAAAAGGAATCCACTAACAGGGTTGATCAAGTCTTATTAACAAACTCATTCTGAATCACATGGAACCAGAGAAATTTCGAAGTGACACTAGGTTACCTCAACGGGGATATGAACATCCCCTATAATAAGAATATCATACTTTTTCTTTGCAGTAGGAAGAGGAAATTCAAAACCTCCAAATATAATTGATGGAATTTTCCCAATAGAATTTATGCGGTGAACTTGAGGTTGTTTCCTCGGAATGTGTACCATATGCTCATTACCATTAACATGACAGGTGACATTGCCTTTGTTGCAATCAATAACAGCACCTGCAGTATTTAAAAAGGGTCTACCAAGGATAATCGACATACTGTCGTCCTCAGGGATATCAAGAATGACAAAGTTTGTTAAGATAGTAACATTCGCAACAACAACAGGCACGTCCTCGCAAACACCGACAGGTATAGCAGTTGATTTATCAGCCATTTGCAAAGATATCTTAGTAGGTGTCAACTTACTTAATTCAAGTCTACGATATAAGGAAAGAGGCATAACACTAACACCGGCTCCTAAATCACATAAGGCAGTTTTAACATAATTTCTTTTGATGGAGCATGGTATAGTGGGTACTCTGGGATCACCAAGTTTCTTAGGTATTCCACCCTTAAAGGTATAGTTGGCAAGCATGGTGGAGATTTCTGCTTCAGGTATTTTCCTTTTATTTGTAGTGATATCTTTCATGTATTTAGCATAAGGGTTTGTTTTAAGCATATCAGTTAAGCACATGCGTAAGAAAATAGGTCTAATCATTTCAGCAAAGCGCTCAAAGTCCTCATCATCCTTTTTCTTGGATGGTTTAGGAGGAAAAAGCATGGGTTTCTGAACCCATGGTTCTCTTTCCCTACCATGTTTCCTAGAAACAAAGTCTTTCTTATCATAACGTTGATTTCTTGATTGTGGGTTATCAAGATCAACAACAGGTTCAATTTCTATATCGTTGTTATTGCTAGGTTGAGCATCTATATGAACATCATTATTAGCATTATCATTAGGTTCATGTTCATCTCAAATTGTGTTTCAGTATTAGAGATAACAGTATCATTAGGATTCTCAGGTGTTTCTGCAATAGGTTCAATAGAAGCATGCAAAGTCCTATCATTTTTCTTTTTCTTATTTTTAGAAGGACTAGGAGCATCTAAATTATTTTTCTAAGAATCTTGTTCAATTCTCTTAGGGTGGCCTTCAGGATACAAAGGTTCCTGAGTCATTTTACCAGTTCTAGTAGCCGCTCTAACAACAAAGTCATGTTTATTATTTAATTCATCAAGCAATTCATTCTAAGCCTTAAGTACTTGTTCGGCTTGAGTGGTGACCATAGAAACATGTTTACTAGTGAGTTTAAGTTCACCCTTAACTCTAGACATATAATCACTCAAGCGCCCAATCATATAAGCATTATTTTTCAATTGTCTACTAACATAATCATTGAAATTTGATTGTTTATCCATAAAGTCATAAAATTCATCTAAACATTGGCTAGCAAACTTAGTAGACGGCATTTCAACTTTATCATATCTATTAAGAGAGTTTACCTTCACTACCTATGTCAGGTTATCAAGACCTTGTATTTCTTTAGGTGGTATATTTGAAAGGGCTAGTTATCGACTAGAGGGGGGGGGGTGAATAGGCGATTTTTATGGAAGTCTTCAAAACATGGGAGTTTCGAAGACAAACAATGGGAATGACACTATTCGTATGCAGCGGAAGGTAAACTACACTAGACAAGCCATAGTCAAGTATTCAATGAAGTGAAAGCACGAAGGCTTTTAGCAGCTAGGTAGTAAAGATCAGGATGGAAGATAGTATGAAGCCAATCAGGACAAGTAGTCACATAGTGAAGTCAAACCGATATTACAAGCAGGCAATGACTTGACGAAGAAAAACTGTAAGTAAAGAGAAGTGAGATATAGAACCAGTAGCTTGGAGAAGACAGAGATTTGTTCGACCAGTTCCAGTTGCTGTGACAACTGTACGTCTGGTTAGGGAGGCTGAGATTCAACTCAGAACACCGCGTCTTCACCTTATTCCCCTTGAGCTAAGGACTCTCAGTCCCCTCCCAATCACTCTGGTAAGTCTTCAAGTTAGACTCCCAAACCTTCATAGACTTCGTTCATCGGTAATCCACAATGACTCTTGGATGCTCAGAACGTGATGCCTAACCAGCTAGAGGATTCACAGTCCTCAAGTGAAACAAGTCTTCAGATCACGTGGACAAAAAGACTTCAGTGATGCCAAACACTCTTTGGGCTCTGGGTGGTTTGGGCTTTATCCTCGCAAGGATTCTCTCTCAAAAGCTTCGGAGGTGGGTTGCTCTCAAACAACAAAAGCCATGTACTAACTCTAAGCAGCCACCAATTTATGGTGTAGGGGGTGGGCTATTTATAGCCACTGGGCAACCCGACCTGATTTGTCCAAAATGACCCTGGGTCACTAAGGAACTGACACGTTTTCCAAGGGTCAGATTTCAAACACACACGACAGCTTGACTTGGGGTACAAGTAAAGCTGACTCATCCGACTCTGGATAAGATTTGCTCTAATTGTCTTTGCTCGAAGACATAGGATTTGGTTGAGCAGCACTTAAGTCACTCTGACTTTGTTCACTTGGACCCCACTTAACAGTGCGGTGGTTCCTATGACTCAACAAAGAAGAAAGGAAATGATGAAATAGCTAAGTCTTCGCGCTCCATAGTCTTCATACGATGTCTTCTCATGTCATAGACTTCAACATGATTAGCTTCACAGACCACCATTGTCTTCATTGTCTTCACACATTTTTAGGGGTCATCTCCGGTAGGTAAAGCGAATCAATGAGGGACTACTACCTCTGTTATCCTGCAATTCTCAGAAACACATTAGTCCCTCAACCAGGTTTGTCGTCAATACTCCAAAACCAACTAGGGGTGGCACTAGATGCACTTACAATCTCCCCCTTTTTGGTGATTGATGACAAACTAGTTGAAGTTTTCAACGGAGATAAAAGTATGTGAAATTGTAAAGGATTAAGATATTGTCTTCATAGATGGTAATCAGGCTCCCCCTGAAGATGTGCATATAGATGTTTTGCATTGGAATGCAAATGCACATGGAAGGTTGTACTTGTGGAGATCCTCTTCACCATATGAAGACAATACATCATGCAGGAACATATATACAAAAATAATGACATGCATAATGAAAAATGGACATATGCGGAATGGCTTCATGCGGGATTTAACATCGCATCACAGAATAGCAGAAGAAGTAGTAGACGACCATCGAGTTTAACTGTTACAACCCAAGTAACCAAATGTATCAAAAGCGAGAGTTGTAAACACTTGGCAAAAACATAGCAACCACCCTTAATGACCCACTTGAATACTATCAACATATGCTTCTCCCCCTTTTTTCGGTAAGGACCAAAAAGGTTTGAAGACATAGTCTCTACTCGTTCCCATGAGGAGTAGGTGAGGTAGTAGGGTCGTCGTCGAGGTTTGGTGGTGCAGACGAAATTGGTGCAGTGTCGATACGTGCCGAAGGTGGAGGTGGTGAAGTAGCGTCATCGACATCATCAATAACTCTGGCATTTATAGTTGCTGCGGAGGAGGAGTAATATCAATCTTCAAGGGATGGGGTGTGACGCAGGACAGCATTCCTGGGTGGAGTGGTGTCGAACTTGAATCTTTCTATGAAGCCACCGTCTTGAAGATCAGCTTTAACACTGAGCAACGTCAAACTCTTCCATGCCCTCCTACTAGTTTCATGAGTAACAAAGCACTACAAAAAAACACACTTCCATGATGATATGTGTTTGTCACAGTAGGTCGCGTTTTTTGTCATGCATGTACATCCATGAAGATTTTATGACAGAATCAAGATAGTCATACCTGTGCTGTCGTACAAGTGTTCCATGACATTACCAAAATTATCATAATGAAAGTGTCCACTTCCATGACGATAAATCGCGCGTCACAGAAGTGCTTTCGTCAAGGGTGATCGACACGTGGCATCCATTGTAACGGAACACCGTTAAGCTATTGGGTCCAGTTTTGGATCCGATAACCCGTTAACAGCCCCGACCAATGGGGATTTTCCATGTGTAAAATCATCATTGGCTGGAGGAAACACGTGCCGGCTCACCATTGGGACAGATGTCATCCACTCATTGGACTGAAGGTGCCTACGATACATTGACACGTGGCACGGCCCAAAAGAGGCCCATTCCTGTGAAAAGGCCGGCCCGTTTGACTTGGTCAAAAGGTGGCGGGCCGGCCCACGGAAAGCCTATTAACGGCCTGTTCGCATATAGCCCTTTTACAGCCTGCTAACCCAGGGCCCGTTACGACCTCTCCGAATTAGGCCCAGTAGCGTCATCTGGGCTATCCAATATGATTCCAGCCCGTTTTATCTTCCGGCCCATGTGTGGCCCATGACTTCTTTCGGCCCATATGAGGCCCTTTGTAACTCTTGGCCCATTAATGGCCCGTTGTGTAATTGACCCGTAAAGAACAGTGTATCACTTTATATACCCATTAACGGCCCGTTATTCCAGTGGACCGTTTCCAACCCAAGTTATCTTTCGGCCTTCTCAGGGCCCATTGGTTCTTGGGCTCATTTGCAGCATTCGATTACATACGACCCGTTTCTGTCATTTTCTGCTTGTGGGCCAAATTCAGCCCGTCGTTGCAGTCGGCCCGTTTGTGGACCGTTAATACGTTGGGCCATTTTCATGTCAAAAAAACCTGTTGGGCTGTTTTCATAGAGTAATCAAATACGGCCTATTAACGGCCCATTATGGTCCACGAACAGTACGGCCCATGATTGGCGAAATGACGATACGCCACGTAGAAGGCCCATGGATCGTACGACCCATAGAAGGCCAGTGGATCGCACGACCGTAGAAGGCCCATGGACCCTACGGCCCATAGAAAGCCCATGAATCCTAAGGCCCGTAGAAGGCCTGTATAGAAGGCCAATGGATCCTATGGCCCGTATAGAAGGCCAATGGATCCTATAGCCGGAAGAAGGCCCATGGAACATACGGCCTGCAGGAGGCCCATGGTTTCAACAGTCCGTGTGTTGCCATGATTATTTTGGCCTAGTTACCAAAAATAGGCTATTGTGGCCACTAGAAAAACATAGAAAAAGAACTGCAGTGACTACAAGCAAACAACTAAACAAGACAATAAGGAAATAAATAAGCAAGAAATTAACGCTAGCCTGTTACCGCTATTACACATATTACATCCACTAGGCATCAAAGTTCGCCACCAGTGCAAATATAGGGAACAAAGCAGCATATTACATACACTGGCCGTCAAAATTGGCCACCAGTGCAAATAAACGCGGCAGCAAAACAAGAGGATAACTGAAACAACTTCAGAATAGCTCAAGAAACATTATCCTGGGTATCCACTATGCTGGAAATAAGCTTAGCAAGCTTATTAGATTTGTCCTGTTTGGCGCTAAAATCCTCCAACGCTTGCTGTTGCACCAGAAAGTATGCATCTGAATGCTCCAGGGACTTCCGCTTCTTGTCGCAGCACAGCTGATCGATGTCTTTCAGCTTGTAGTTGAGACTCAAGAAACCAAACTGATTCAGACAGTGAGTTTGAATACCTTTTGCAAGTGGTAGTGGCCAGTAACTCGAACACTAAACCAACACAGGACTTTGGGGTTGTCTCGTTGTCTTGAAGATAGTCTTCCTTAGCTATTTTATCAGCTTTGTTGGAGACCAACAAGTATGTGTCACTATCCTGAACCTTATCTGCATTACATCCTTTACCATTGCTTAAAAAGGCACTCTTCCCCAATATTGTGTCAGCATTCTAAAAGAAGAAACAAGCAGACACATAACAAGCATGTACTAGTATATGAAACTCATTTCGGTGAACTAGTTCATTAGTAAGGTGGACAGGATTAAACTACCAAGTCTTCTATTGACAAGTACTAGTACATAATAAAAGCATCAAACAAACATATATCTATGTCCTATGGTCACTGCATTTTCTTGCCAAATCAAAATAGAGACACGGTTCAAATCATATCAGTTCAAGACAAAGCAGCAGTGAAAGAATACAAAGCGTGGGAAACTACACGACACAACAAGATTTCAGATGGGTACCACGGGTCTACATGTACAACAACACTATTGGCTCTGTTGTGATGCTAGTAATGTGCATCGTATGAAAGCCAACTGTATACACAATTGAAATTGAAATCAACAGAGCTATTGATAAGAGCAAACCTATTAAAGAAACATGCGTGAACATACCTGTTGTACCATTGGAGTTTCGATTGGATCATTAAATTTAAAAATAAGTTTGCATGAGTAAATACAGTGATACAAGAGCCAAGCAATAAGTTAAAAAAGGCGCGCCTAAGCGAGCGCTTAAGCACGCATAGGCTCTAGGCATTGGCAAAATGCATTGCGCATAACTATGCTTAATCTGTGCATAACTGCGCATAAGCATGCACTTTGGTCAGTAAAGCGCAAGGCGGTGGCAAAACACACAATTAACGCCTAGCGCTTTTTTGTACTATGATAGCAATGGAATCTTAAATTAGAACTGTTGTTCTTCAGGTTTAGGCACTTGTTCTACATGAACAGAGTACAGTAAGACGCAAGAATATAATACTTAAAAATAGAAAATGAGCTCATAGACCTTACCACATTCTTGGTTCGGGACCAGTACAGAACAAGGCGTTCCCAGTCATCGTCCAGTAAATGTGTCTTAGGAGAACATAAGGGAATTTTATGAGTTTCTTTGCCGGTGAAGTACCTTTTCTTCGGGTGATTCCGATACTGCCACCAAGCATTCTTGAAGATAGCAGAGGTATTAGCACAGGTTACCTCATCCTGAGTTTCCAAATCGGTCCTTCTCTATAGAGAAAAATGGGAAAATTTGCTGTATTATAACCATCATGGAGGTAGGATGTATGGGACGAAGCAAAGTAATTGCCATGAATAACATTACTTACACATAACTCCTGGACAAACACCTGCAACTGGCATTTTCCTTCATCTTCAGTATAATATTCCCAAGATGGGAAGATACACACATACGATTTAACAACATCAAATGTGATAGATACTAAACTATGACTAGCTGGTTGTGCTTCCTCCACAGGAATAGGCGTACTAACTGGTGGAGTTGGGGTTCGCCGTGATAGTACTGGCCCTTTGGGCACTGGAGATGCCTTACTAATTTCTCTTGTTGGGGAGCTCTGTGGTGGAGATGGTCCTGTGTCAACAGGAACTGGGTTACTATCGGCTGGGGTTGGGGTTAGATTGGGTGAAGCTGGTTCTCTGCCCATCGCAGTAGGGGTACAATCTACGAGAGTTTGGGTTATGTGTGGTAGGGCTGGTTCTTGTGCATGTACAACCGGGGTGCTATCTCCACCAAGAGGTAGCACTGTTTTATTTGAATACCGTGTTTTTAGTCCACTAGATACTGGCATCACCCGCTCCAATTCAAATGGCTGATAAACAGGAAACATAGTTGAATGTACAAACATTGTATGAGAGACAGATGCAATAGATAGTGTGGAAAAAAGAGGGCATGAAATAGTTGACATGTATATTGTTTAATTAAAACGGATAGCATGACATAATTTCACATATATGATGTCTATCTAAACTGGATAGCATAGCATAACATAATTCAAAGATATGATGAATAACTAAACAGGATCGCATGACATAATTCACCTACATGTTATCTAAGTAGTCAGGATCACATCATTTAATTCACATATGTGATTTATATGCTAAACAGAGGGCATTCGATATGATGTATGAACTAAGAACATGGTGTTGAATATTGTGTATATGATGTCTAAACTATGCAATGCAAGACACCATATGCATGATATGAGCAGTATAACCGTGCCAAGTTAGAGCATACACCTCCGTGGGGGAATAGGACTGGTCATATGTCTCTGAATCCATCTCTGAGGAGCTATCGGGACCCAACAAGAGATCTGCTTCGACAGGTAGCACTGTCTCCTTTGAAGGCCTTGTTTTCAGTCTAGATTTTTCCATCTCCCACCCAAATGGCTGATTTACAGGAAGAGTAGTTTAATGTACAAACATTGTCGACAAATGGAAATGTAATGAAGAAAAGGATGGGCAGGATATCATTCAAATATATGATGCCTGGTTAAACAGTATGGCATTGCACATTTCGCATATATTAGGGCTGGCTAAAAGACATGAGACTGCACAATTCCCATATATGATATAGAAAGTAAATAGGTGGCATTACATAACATGTCTAAACTAAGCAGATGACATATATGATGTCAAAAGTAGGCACTGCAAGGCAACATATGCATGATATGACTAACATCATCATGCCAAGGTAGAGCAAACACCTTGGGAGGTAAATAGGAGTGGTCAGCGGCGTCAAAATCCACCTCAGAACAGATACCTTCCTCTGGATTACAATCTGGAGAGGGGTGGGGAGGGTTGGCCATTGAACCCACAATGGAGCAATGTCTGCATGACATTGTATTGCCGCGCAAAACTCTTCTCTTTTTCTCTACATGTTAAGCATGACTGTGTACAATATCTGACATGCATACGAAAAAAATATGGTGAGATTATGTAAGGAGAGCATGCAGAAATTTAGAGTGATGGTAACAACCAGTGGATGGATCCAAAAATAATGATACCAGGCTAATAATTGCTTTAATTTAATAAAAAGACAGATGATGATTGCTTTACTATTTGTTTCCCAACCAAGATGAACAACATAGGCATACCCTAGGTGAACCAGATTTTAGACAGACATACTATTCATTGCTGCCTCGATATGTGCCCCACAACTAACTTAGAACTGAAGTTTGAACATTAATTTGGACCTGACTTAGGAGTCCAAGAGCTGAACAGGACAATAAAGTAGCAGGTAATTTTAAGCAATGCATAACATAAGCAGAAAAAAGAGTGCGACCTCTCTTGTGGACCCGTGTACTCCTCAAGTTCATCTGCTGAGTCGATGATGGTGATGCCATTGCGGTGGGTGCCGGCGGCAGGGAAGGAGATCTGAGGCGGCGAAAGACGGTCAGGGGTCGTGATGTCTGTTTTGATGGATGCTTCTGTCGATGGAGCAGCTCAGGTGATGTGGACGACGTTGCGGCAGGAGCAGGACAAACCACACAAAGTTCCCTTTGACACCTACCTGTCACTGAAGTAATTCTGTAAGGGCTCATTTGGCTTGCATGATTCTAAAAATGCAGGGATAGGAAAAACACCAGAATAGGATAGGAATGCACATGGTAAATAGAGCATTTGTAAACACATGATTTCTGTCAACTTGGGTGTTTGGTTTACAGGAATTGGAAGAGCAGAGGAATGCAAAGAAACATGGCCAAAATAAAGTGAAACCATATGAAAGCATGTACAGTTAGAATGTTATTCTGCCACTAATGCACTTGGTCTTGTGTTCATGCATAGGATTTTGAAAAGTAGGTCCAGGTGGATGTTTTGCTTCATTCCTTTCAACAAAATGCATGAATAATTGAATAGTAGAGTGCAATTGGAAAATATCGGCGTTCTGGGAACGGGGGCCCCAGACTTGCCTGCCTGCGGCCTGCGGCGTGGCTCAAAGGGGGCCCAGCACGACCCATCTTCATCAACACAAGCTCAAGACCCTCGCGAGGGGCCAAGCCTCGCGGGGCGGACGACAAGGAGCTTCCTCAGGCACGACCTCATTAGGCTGGCTCGCGAGGAGGCAGAGAGTTCAAGGCGGGGTACCTCGCGAGGTGCCCATGACGCAAGCCATGACGACCAAGGGCGCTAGCCGGGCGCCAGCCCGCGCAGTGTCCTTCTTTCCTCTTTGGTGCAAGGGGAGCAAGCGCATGCGAGAGCATCAAGCAAAGGCATCCATTTCGGTGCAACAAGACCAAGACCAGTCCAACAGCAGGATGGAGGTCACCGTGGAGCCCAAGCCGGCGTCACCACCAGAGCCTTTGACAGGCGAGGACCGACTTTAGTCAGGATAAGTGTACCAGATGTTCCCCTTCAAAATGGCCAATTGTTGGCGCCCTTCCCGCTCAATATTTGGGAAGAGACCCAGGGCCTTTGCCTATAAATAGGACTAGCCACCATAGTATCTAGGCACAGAGAGATTACAATCCCATCTCGGTGAGACCGAGATCCCTATCGGTGAGACCGATTTGCCTAGGGTTTGTGGTAGTGGCTATGACATCTGAACTCGGTGGCGCCGGATAGAACGAATCGGTGGGGCCGAGTTTGACTTTTGGTTTAGGTCATGTGTGGATGTGGGAAAGTAGTTGAGGGCTTTGGAGCATATCACTCAACACTGTGAAGCAAGAAACTCATTAAGCAACACCTCATCCCTCCTTGATAGTATTGGTTTTTCCTATAGACTCAATGTGATCTTGGATCACTAAAATATGAAATGTAGAGTCTTGAGCTTGAAGCTTGAGCCAATCCTTTGTCGTTAGCATCTTGAAGGGGTTCCACATCCTTTAGTCCATGCCACTCCATTGTTGAACTTATCTGAAACATACTAGATAAAAGTGTTAGTCCAACAAGAGATATGTTGACATTAATTACCAAAACCACCCAGGGAGCACTTGTGCTTTCAATCTCTCTGTTTTTGGTAATTGATGACAACATACATCAAAGCATTAGATAAAGATATAGAGAATAGCAAGTAAAGCTTTGGAAAGACATGTAACAAGCATAGGCTCCCCCAACATGTATGCAATCATGTGAATATGGAAGCATGTGAGAGCATAACCATGATAGAGTAGGCAATGTGTTACATGTATCTTGGCCATATGCATCAGAGCGAAGAATATTAAAAAAATACCTTCATGCTCATGAGTCCTTCTTGCAAACAGTATGTACATCAGCAAGAATTCCTCATACACATGATTGTGATGCATATACTTACCTTGTGGTCTTGAGTTGGCTTAGGATAGAATGAACCTGCATAAACAAGGTTAGATAACACAGATACACCTACTAGCCAGAGCAAACAGAAGAAATCACAAGAATACCAAGACTAGGATGCCATGTAAAGAGTGAGTACTAAGTACTACATTGGATTAGACATGTCCCCAAAGGTAAAGATATGCAATGAATTTAAATGATTTCTTACTCCCCCTGAATCTAGCATGGGATACTGGGAAAAGATAGGGAACAGAAAATCAGAGCTCAAAGAAACGAATGAACAGAGCTAATGCAAAGCACACATGAACATGTCTTTCCCCTCAAGAAGACATGTGGCATCTCTCCTCTTGAACACCAAGCATCTGGGATCCTTGAGAATTACTCTCTTCTTGAGTGTTCTCTCCCCCTGGAGATCTCTCTCTCCCCCTGTGGGAGTGATACTCTCTCTCTCTCCCTTTGGAAGTGATAAGCTTTGATGTGATCTCTCTCTCCCCCTTTGACATCAATTTCCAAGAAGGGCCTTCTGGAATTTGTTGTGTATGGGTTTGCTCCTTGACTCACAGCACAAAGCACTGATAAAAATGTGATGCTTGTAGAGGACAAGGTTCATTGAGTGGAGCTGGAACAAAAGTAAAGATGAATAAGTGGCAAAATGTTTTTCCTGTTGTGAAGTTGGTGGCACCGAGTGGTATGATTGGGTTGCACCAAAAGGTTTCGGTTGGACCGAAATCAACAAACCGGTGAGACCGAGTTCATCGCAGAGAAAACATTTGTCACCTCAGCTCACTAGACTAGTAAGATCTCACAATGATTTACAAGGAATGAACTGAATGATATGCAATGAATTGGATGTAGGAAATGTAGAGCAAACAGAAAAGGAAGAAATCTAGCTGAAGTTTTTTTTGAAAGGGGAAACAAATATGCATGAGAAAAATGCAAGAGCATAGAAAAGAACACGAGAGAACTTCATCGAGAGTCTGTCAGCGACAAAGTCACCTATGTTAGAGTATATTAACTTAGGAGTCAAGTGAGATCACTTGATCATAGGTCATACTCATTGAGGGACTCCCGGATTAGGGGGTGTCCGGATAGCCGGACTACCATCATCGGCCGAACTATTATCGGATGGACTATCATCATCATCGACCGGACTCCAAGACTATGAAGATACAAGATTGAAGACTTCGTCCCATGTCCGGATGGGACTTTCCTTGGCGTGGAAGGCAAGCTTGGCGATACGGATATGTAGATCTCCTACTATTGTAACCAACTCTATGTAACCATAGACCTCTCCGGTGTCTATATAAACCGGATGGCTCTAGTCCGTAGGACACAACAACCATTACAATCATACCATAGGCTAGATTCTAGGGTTTAGCCTCCTTGATCTCGTGGTAGATCCACTCTTGTAAATATCCACAATATCAATATCAATCAAGCAGGACGTAGGGTTTTACCTCCATCAAGAGGGCCCGAACCTGGGTAAAACATCATGTCCCTTGTCTCCTGTTACCATCCGCCTAGATGCACAGTTTGGGACCCCCTACCCGAGATCCGCCGGTTTTGACACCGACATTGGTGCTTTCATTGAGAGTTCCTCTGTGCCGTCACCGATAGGAAGGATGCCTCTTCCCGTCTTCAAGGACGGCATCTTCGCCGATGGAGCCTTGGCCGCCGGCCAAACTATCCGGCTAGGAGGTTTTCTTATGACCGCCTGTCCGGCCACCGCTTCAACGATGACCTCTCGTGTCATCAGAGCAATCTTCACGTCAACTCGGAATTCGCCAAGCAGTTAGATACAGCAGAGCTCTCGTCTTTAAACGAACTCTTGGATCGGATCGCCGCCCTGGGAGTCGCTACGGACTACAATTGGATCGGGCTTAAAACCGATCTGAGAGAGATTAACTCTCCCCAGGTTACCCACCACGTCACGGTGGTAGAGGAACATCGCGATGATCCTTCTCCCATATTGAAAACTAGTCGTGTCTGGGCTACCGAACCCGCCATACCGGATTCCCGCGGAGGAGCGGATTCCGATCAAGCACTGAACATAAAGTCAGGCATCAGACCGGACTCGTTGGACAACGTTCCACTTTCCAAGCTTCCAAATTCGGAAACTTCTCGGCCCTTGAGCCTCGAGATGGGCTGGGTCCCGGACTCAGTTAGGCCCGCCCGTCCAGATATATGCAATCTATCTCTAATCCGGCAAGAGCCAGCCGAAACAGTACATCATTACTGGGCCAGATTCCTCCTGGTCGTGGACCGGATAAAGGACTGCCGAGAGGAAAACGCAATCTCGATCTTTTGCAACAATTGCACGGATAGGGGAATCTTGAACGCCGTCAGCCATCGTGAAATCACGCGTTTCGCCGACTCGGCTTCCATAGTGCGAAAGTACCTGCGCCATAGAAAGTTTCCGGAAAACCGAAGATAGGTTTTGGGATAATCCGGCCCCGAACATAGCCCCAGTCCGCAACAAAAGGGTGCATTACACCCAGGCACCAAGTACAAGAACCAAAAAACAGAAGCCCCTTAAAAGGAACGGAACCGTACTAGAGGGATGGCTCAGCAAACCCTGTACAATTCACAGTACCAAGGGCGCCGCCCCAACACATAGCCTTCGTGCATGTTGGATATTACGGCAGGTGGCCAAAAGTGGCGAGGAGCTTCTAGCCCCGCGAAACCACACCAACAATACCGGTACGGTATCAACCGTCTTCGAGACTTTCGCATCAAACAATATGCGGAAATGAACGATCCACAGCCTTGCCGAAGTCTACCAAGTAGCAACAACAAATCCTTGGAGCGACGCGGCCATCACCTTCAACGCCAGTGACGAACCTAAATTCCGAACAGCCTGAGCACCAGCCGCATTGGTCCTCAGTCCAATAGTGGACGGCTGTCGACTTACCAAGGTACTCATGGACGGCGGCAGCGGATTGAACCTCATTTACGAGGAAACTCTTCAAAAAATGGAAATAGACTGGAGCCACATTGAGCGAAGCAGCACAACCTTCAGAGGAATATTCCCTAGCCGGGAAGCACGCTGCACCAGAAAAATCACACTCGATGTGGTGTTCGGCTCGCCGGACAATTACAGGTCCGAAGAAATCACGTTCCAAGTGGCCCCGCTTAGCAGCGGATACCACGCTATATTAGGACGAGAGGCGTTCACGATTTTCCAAGCCGTACCCCATTACGGGTACATGAAGCTCAAAATGCCTGGGCCCGGCAGGATAATCACTCTCGTTAGTGATCCGGACATAGCACTCCGCGCCGAAAACAAAACAGCCGCATTAGCCCTGGAGGCACTATCCGAAGCCCTAGCGGCAGAGGAACTCACCGCGCTGCGCGCTACGGTGCACAGAGATGACGTGATACTCGATAAGAGATCCAAGTCCACCTCCTTTAAACCAGCGGACGAAATTATAAAATTCCAGGTCCACCCAACGGACCCGACAAAGATGGCCTGCATCGGGGCACAGTTGAACCCTGATGTAGACGCCGCGCTACGAGAATTCCTTCGGGAAAATTGGGACATTTTCTCCTGGCATCCTTCAGATATGCCAGGAATCCCTCGCAGGCTAGCAGAGCATAGCCTAAACATCCTAAAAGGGTTCAAGCCAGTCAAACAGGCTCTTCGACGATTTTCCGAACCCAAAAGACAGGCAATGGGAGAAGAACTAGCCAAACTATTGGAAGCCGGATTCATCAGAGATATCAAACATCCGGATTGGCTAGCAAACCTGGTAATGGTACCAAAGAAGGACAGATCCTGGCGCCTATATGTCAATTTCAAAGACCTAAATAAAGCCTGCCCAAAGGATCCCTTCCCCCTCCCCCGCATCGACCAAATCATCGATGCCACTGCAGGGCATGATTCATTGTGCTTCCTGGACGCATACTCCGGCTATCATCAAATCAAGATGGCAGAAGCGGATCAAGCCGCAATGGCGTTCATTACTCCATATGGACCATTCTGCTTCAACACGATGCCCTTCGGACTTAAAAACGCCGGCGCAACATATCAGCGCATGATTCAGACATGTCTGGCTACCCAGATCGGCAAAACAGTAGAGGCATACGTAGACGACGTAGTCGTCAAAACCAAACATGTCGAAACTCTAGTAGATGACTTGAGGGTCACATTCGACAACCTCTGAGCATATGACATCAAGCTGAATCCGGAAAAATGCGTTTTCGGCGTACCACCCGGAAAGCACTTGGGCTTCATTGTATCCGGTAGAGGAATTGAAGCAAATCCGTCCAAGATCCGAGCCCTATCGCAGTTGGATATTCCAAAAAACCTCAAACAGATCCAGAAATTGAATGGATGCGTGGCGGCTCTCAACCGCTTTATCTCCCGCCTAGGAGAAAAGGCATTGCCCCTCTATCGCCTCCTCAGGCACACCGAACACTTCGAGTGGACGGATGCTGCCACTGCCGGACTCGAAGAAATAAAGGCCATATTGGCAACGAATCCGGTCCTGGCTGCGCCCAACCTGGGCGAACCTATGTTGTTATACATCACGGCAACACATCAAGTAGTAAGCGCGGTGCTCGTCGTAGAACGAGAGACAGAAGGGAATAAATCCCCTCTTCAAAAACTAGTGTACTACGTATCCACTGTTTTAACCCCCTGCAAGTCCCGTTACCCGCACTATCAAAAGATAGCGTATGCGGTGTTCATGGCATCCCGGAAGCTCCGACACTACTTTCAAGAGTGTTCGATAACAGTGGCCTCCGAAGTACCCCTAAATGACATTATAAATAACCGCGACGCAACGGGCAGGATTGCAAAATGGGCCATTGAGCTCTTACCATTCGACATAACTTACAAACCCCGGCGAGCTATAAAGTCGCAAGTTTTGGCTGACTTTGTCACTGAGTGGACGGAAGCCGAACTCCCTAAAGAGTACGGCACATACTCCAATTGGATTATGCATTTCGACGGCTCCAAAATGTTGGCCGGATTGGGGGCTGGCATCGTACTAACATCCCCAACCGGGGACAGAGTCCAATACGTACTCCAGATAATGTACACGGACTCCAACAATGCAGCTGAATACGAGGCCCTCTTACATGGCCTCCGGATGGCAATCTCCATGGGCATCCAACGCCTAGAGGTGCGCGGGGACTCAAACCTTGCAATATCCCAAGTAAATGGAGACTTTGACGCCAAGGATCCAAAAATGGCAGCCTATCGCAACGCCGTCCTTAAAATGTCAGCTCGCTTCGAAGGACTTGAATTCCACCATGTAGCCAGAGATAATAACCAAGCGGCCGATGTATTGGCACGCATCGGCGCAAAACGTGATGCTGTCCCTCCAAATATCTTCCTGGAATGGCTGTTCAAGCCATCCGTACTATGGGAAGAGGAGTCCGGAAATAACAAACCGGAGGCAGCCGCAGAACAATCTGACATAACCGGCGATCCAGCCGACGAAACAACACCCTCAGCTCACGACATAATGGCAGTAATCGCCCCATGGACAGAGCCGTTCCTAGCCTACTTGCTTAGGCAGGAACTCCCCGAAGACCATAATGAGGCCCGCTGCATAGTCCGGCAATCTAAAGCCTACAAGGTCCATGAGGGAGAACTCTATAAGAAAAGCACAACCGGAGTCCTTCAAAGGTGTATCTCCGAAGAAGAAGGGCGAGACCTTCTGGCTGAAATTCACGACGGACTAGGCGGACACCACGCCGCAGCCCGGGCCCTTGTAGGAAAGGCATTCCGTACAAGATTTTATTGGCCGACAGCCCGGGCAGATGCTCAGGACTTAGTCCGAAGATGCGTCGGTTGTCAGCTCTTTGCTAATCAGAGCCACATGCCAGCCATCGCCCTCAAAACTATACCCATTACCTGGCCGTTCGCGGTCTGGGGGCTTGACATGGTTGGACCACTTAAAGGGGGAACCCACAAGCAAAGGTACCTATTGGTCATGGTGGATAAATTCACCAAATGGATAGAGGCCAAGCCAGTTAAAACGGCAGAGTCCGGACCAGTGATAGACTTTATATCTGGGGTAGTACACCGTTATGGTGTCCCCCACAGCATCATCACCGATAACGGCATGAACTTCACGGCCCATGAGGATAAATCATGGTGCAAAAATAGGGGCATCAAGCTCGATTACGCTTCAGTCTATCATCCTCAAACCAACGGTCAAGTGGAACGAGCAAATGGTCTAATAATGAGCGGCATCAAACCCAGACTAGTGCGGTCCCTTACGAAATCTGACACGCACTGGGTAGAGGAGCTCGACTCCGTACTCTGGGGCCTGCGGACAATGCCTAACCGTACTACCGAAGTCACACCATTTTTTATGGTATACGGCGCAGAAGCAGTTTTGCCCTGCGACATAATTCATGACTCACCTCGAGTGCGCATGTATGAAGAAAGAGAAGCCGAGTTGGATCGGCAGGACAGCTTGGACGCATTGGAGGAAGAACGCGATGTTGTCAAGGCTCGTTCCGCATTTTATCAGCAGCAGGCTAGAAGATACCAAAGCAGAGAAGTACGGGCCAACACTTACAACGTTGGCGAACTGGTTCTATGCCTGCCGGACAAGAAAAAGGACAAGCTCAAGCCCAAATGGGAAGGCCCCTTCATCATCGATAAAGTCTTGACCGGCGGAGCGTACCATCTACGAAATACGTCGGATAACCGACTCGAGCCGAACCCATGGAATGCAGCCCGCCTCCGAAGATTCTATGCCTAGCGCCGGACTAAGAGTTCGTCCCTTCCCCCCGTCCAATTTTTTTTACTTCAGCTGCCTTTTGTTTATCTTTTTCTTCTCAACCCTATTCAACAAAGCCTTAAAAGGCCTACTTGCGCATCGTTCGTGCACAATTGATGTGCTACCCGCGCTCATTATACCTGGGGGCTTCTTTACCAGAAGCTTAATTATAAGGGCTTCATGCCCAGCACATGTGTCAAGCCTCCACATGTACCTTTTATTCACCATTATATGCATCGATATGACTTAAGTTTTGGCCAAGCTGGGTTGCCTGGCTCCTATGCTTACCCCTACGTTCCCGATTGTTCGGCTAGGAGGTAAAGGGAGCACCTCTGCGATTGTTACTGCCGGGTCAGCCGGATGTGTACCTCAGACTGGGTGAAGCCGAAAGCTAGCGTTCTTAAGGGAATATTCGGTCGGTGACTTAAAAGATGGTTTTTTATCCACTTATTTATCTGCCCCCAGATGTTTTTCTGCTTTTTTCGTAGTCCGGACATGCACTTTAGGGCATGCCACCCCCAGAGGAAAGGAACCCTTAACGGAACTATTCTCCCTGGAAGATGTTTCTTACTACCCATGTAATATAACATAACTAGTTGGGCACTTGTCTGATAAAGCACTAATGACCCCTACGCCTGGTCTCCATGCATACCCCGGTTGTTTCATAACCGAGAAGGTATTCGGACACACTTCGGACTCTAGGGTCCCGAGGTCGAAGCGAAAAGGTCGGCAAAGACAAACGATCTACAATCCGGCTAGAAGGCATTTTATATGTCATTTTATAATATGTTGTCAAATCGACTGATTATATTCTTCCTCAATCCCGTCTAACAGGTTGTCTAATTTACAGTCCTGTTGGGAAAATTTAGCGGCCAACTCTACTTGGCCGTATACTAAACTCACAGGGATCTCCTTCCCATCGGGCCCCACAGGTCCGACTTCGGCCATGTGGTTGGGATCCGCCTTCTTGTACCGCGTCTTTACCATGGCCCAGGCCTCCCTGGCACCTTGGCGGCAGGCCGAAATCTTCCATAAATCGAAGCGCTGCCGCATTCCCTGAAGCTTCTCCGCAAGCTCCCCAAGACCCTCGGGTAAGGAGAAGGCTGGCCATAAAGCCTGTATGACGCTGCTCATTGCCTGCCGAACTCGTTCGATCAGTTGCAACAATTCGGGAAGTTGATCACTCGTTGATACGGGCATCTCCTCCGTAGGGAGACCTGTGAGTATACCTGCAGACATATTCTGTCAAATCGACTTCCTCGCCGAACTCTTCTTTTCAAAGGAGTTCGCTCAAGCACTTACTATAGATGCCGCGACGAAGCCGCTGATTCTCCTTAACGGAGCCCGACAGCTCGGCCCGAACGCCTTTCAGCTCTTCTCCAAGCTGGGCATGGGCATCCTGGAGCTTGTTCCTTTCATGCTGCACCTTATGCAGCACCCTCTCGCCGGCCTTCAGTTGGCGCAGAAGTTCTTGCCTGTCCGGATCTTGTCCGGCAGCACCTGCAACGTCATTTTTTAGACTTGCGCAAAGGCCAAACGCTACTTATCTTTCTAAAATAATGCGTTACCAGGAGAGGTCCCTGTGTTTCCTCCTGCGCCAGAGAGTGCGGCCTCAAGTTGGCCCTTGCACTCCTGCAGCTCCTGAGACAGTTGGGTATTCTTCTCGGCAAGATCCTACGTTTCATATGATCCTTAAATCAGTTAATATAACTACTTTAAGTCTCGGGGGCTACTGGCATATACAACTATTAAATTCTCTTACCCGTATGTCTTTTACATACTGTTCCGTGGCTCTAGTAAAACCATCTTGAGCAGCACGAAGGTGAGCGTCCCCCGCGTTAAAGGCATTCAACGCCTCGGGGGAGAAGCACGCGTCATGAAATACTGTCCGGCGGCACCTGTGATTCATGGCACTCTCCACCTCAGACTTGGTGGCGGACAGTCTGTTGGCATCCTCCGTCGGAGGAACACCCGGCTCGCGCCTTGCGCACGCCTCCCCCTCCAGACCAGGTGCTGGAGCCTGGCTGGTATAGGTTGGATTGGCAACCTCCACGCCCGCAGTCCGGCGGGCGCTTTTTTCCCTACAAAAGTCATGAGCACTCAAACGCTTCCTAGGAACGTTGCTCTAAATAATGAATTGTGAGCTACACCTTCGCGGCGACGTTTCAGTCCGCGCCGCGCTCCTCTTCCGCCTACTGGTCCGGACTGGCCTTTGTTGGTCAGCCACCGCGGGCTCGGCTTCTGGCCTAGGGGCGCCTCCTGCACGGCGCCATCATATACAGTGGTCAGAAATAAGCAAGGAAGGAATGACGGTGTCAGGACTTCGGTCGCAATCACCTGGGAAGCCGGATATAGTCCGGGATAGTCGGCCGTGATGGCGACTAAGGCATTGTCCATGCTGAGCTAGTGGAACACCCCGTCGATTAGCTCCACATTTATGTCCGGATCCTGTTCGGAGGCCGGATCCCGGGATCTCTCTGGATCCTCGGGTTGCGGAGCTGGACTTAGCATGTCCTCCACGATCCGGCGCAGTTCCTGCGTCGAAGGAAGAACACAATATAAGAAACTTAAGTTTCAAAAAGCATGGGTCGGGCACGCAGAGTGTTCGCTTACCCAAGGCCGGGGATTATTCATGGAGAAACCATTTAACGGGTTCGTCCGAAGGAAATCCTCCTTCTCCCCCTTATACAGGCCGGACAGGATCTTCACCAGGTCTTCGACCGAATCCGGCCCTTTACGGCCATGATGGGTGGCATCGTCCTCCCCGTTGAAATCCCACATGGGGTGGCACCTGTATTGTAGTGGATGCACTCCCCGCATAATGCATGTTGCCATGACTCCAATCATGGTCAACCCGGAATGGGCCAGTAACCTTATTCAGCCCATCAAATAATGGACGCTCTTGTCTTCCTCCAGTTGGGGGCTCCGCGGACGCCAACTAAGGCGTTTCTTCAGAGGAGCATTGCTGAACTCCGGGAGGCCGATCCGAATAGGGTCCGGAAGTGGAGCGTCTTCTATATAAAACCATCCTGAAGGCTAGTCTTCGGACGCCTTCTTAGGGGATCCGGATGGATATCCGGTCCCGGCAATACGCCATATTTCGGCGCCGCCCACTTGATATATGGACCCCTCGTGAGAGCGGGGTACAAGGCAGAACAACCTCTTCCACAGCGCGAAATGGGGCTCGACGCCCAGGAATAGCTCGCAAAGAGCTACGTAACCCGCAATGTGCAGGATTGAGGCGGGCGTGAGGTGATGAAGCTGGAGTCCGTAGAACTCCAGGAGCCCGCGGAGGAATGGATGTACAGGAAATCTGAGCCCCCTTATCAGATAGGGCATGAAGCATACCCGCTCCCCTTTGTTGGGACTTGGGGTAACCTCCGCTTGCTTCCCACATTTGTAGGTGGCCAGCCCGGCTCGAACCGGAACCATAAAGGCCGGAGGGAGATATCCCCTCGCTTGGAGCTTCACCAGCTCGTTGTGCGGAACAGAGCATCTCCTCCAATCTCCTGGCAAAGGGCTGGGAGCCAGAGAAGAAGAGCCGCGTTGACGGTCCATGATGGAATGGATTCTTGGTCGAAAGCGCTCCGATGAGTATTTGCGGGAGGAAGATGGCGATTTGGATCTGGATTCTTGCCTCCCTTATAGGCAGATTTTTCGCACAACTAGGGGGTAAAACATAAAAGACACCCTGGCTTTTCACATTCGCGCGACGCGTGGAGGAAGGCCATTATTGGGCGTGGAAGCCAAGATGCGCAACATTGATGAGGAAGCCGGACACTGTTTGGCAGGTACGTAGAACTTGAAGGAGAACCCGCCTTGCAACGCCGAAGACTACACACACGCTGGACTAATCATCATTGAAGCCTGGTTCGGGGGCTACTGAGGGAGTCCCGGATTAGGGGGTGTCCGGATAGCCGGACTACCATCATCGGCCGAACTATCATCGGCCGGACTATCATCATCATCGACCGAACTCCAAGACTATGAAGATACAAGATTGAAGACTTCGTCCCGTGTCCGTATGGGACTTTCCTTGGCGTGGAAGGCAAGCTTGGCGATACGGATACGTAGATCTCCTACTATTGTAACCGACTCTATGTAACCCTAGCCCTCTCCAGCGTCTATATAAACCGGATGGCTCTAGTCCGTAGGACACAACAACAACCATTACAATCATACCATAGGCTAGCTTCTAGGGTTTAGCCTCCTTGATCTCGTGGTAGATCCACTCTTGTAAACATCCACAATATCAATATCAATCAAGAAGGACGTAGGGTTTTACCTCCATCAAGAGGGCCCGAACCTGGGTAAAACATCGTGTCCCTTGTCTCCTGTTACCATCCGCCTAGACGCACAGTTCGGGACCCCCTACCCGAGATCCGCCGGTTTTGACACCGACACTCATCGTTTAAGCCCAAAATGGGGTTACCATTTTTAGTTTAAGCATCTTGATGTATTCACATCTTGTCGAGTTTCTTTAACTCATGACTCGGAGTAAAGCTTCTCTAAGATGGAATGACATACCTTGGGTGGTGGTGTTGATTCTTGATGTAGTTGAACTTGTGTAGGTTGCTCAAGGTTGATGTAGCTCATCAAGAGTTGGGAGCACCACTTGGAATTTGAGTTCATCTACCTACATGGGTTTGTTCTTGCAAGGAAGAGCACTTGTGTATCCAAAAATGAATATCATGAAACTCAACATAGAATTTGTCAAAGGATATGTGTGTATGAATTTTGCTTCCTTGTCTTCAACCACCATAGTGTAGAGACTTGGTGATGTAGAGATTGCTCAAGATATGAGTAGGTTACAATCTCATGGAATTTGATTCAACCAAGTACCTACATGGGTTAGATAACATGCAAGATGCATATTTATCCAAGACATAAGATTATCATCATAAGAGAAATATCAAGGATTAATCATAAGCTCATGTCTTGCATGTATCCAATGGAGTTTCTACTCCAAGTTTGAAGCATCAATGATGTTCAGTTCACCTCTCAACCTGCAAAACACTTTCTCATCAAGTGGTTTGGTGAAAATATCCGCTAATTGCTTTTCGGTCCAAACATGCTTAAGATTAATGTCACCCTTAGCAACATGATCTCGAATAAAATGATGACAAACTTCAATATGCTTAGTTCGAGAGTGTTGCATGGGATTGTGAGCAATCTTGATAGCACTTTCATTGTCACAAAGTAATGGAACATGTTTCACATATATCCCATAATCTTTAAGAGTTTGGGTCATCCAAAGTAATTGAGCACAACATGAACCAGCGGCAATGTATTCCGCTTCGGCGGTGGATAAGGATACCGAGTTTTGTTTCTTGGAAGACCAAGACACAAGAGATCTACCAAGGAATTGGCAAGTACCTAAAGTGGACTTTCTATAAACCTTGTCTCTGGCATAGTCCGAGTCGGAATAGCCAACAAGATCGAAAGAGGCCCTCTTACGATACCAAATGCCAAAATTTGGTGTGTTAATTAAGTATCTCACTATCCTTTTCACGGCCTTAAGATGACATTCTTTAGGTGCAGCTTGATATCTTGCACACATGCACACACTTAGCATAATATCGGGTCGTGATGCACATAGGTATAACAATGAACCAATCATAGAGCGGTAAACCTTTTGATCAACCGGCTCACCATCTTTGGTCAAATCAAGATGTCCACTAGTAGGCATGGGTGTAGACATACCTTTGCATTCTTGCATATTGAACTTCATGAATAAGTCCTTAGTGTACTTCGTTTGAGAGACAAAAGTACCTTCCTTAGTTTGCTTGATTTGCAACCCAAGGAAGAATTTGAGTTCACTCATCATTGACATCTCAAACTTCTCCGACATTAGCTTTCCAAACTTCTCACTAAAATGAGGGTTAGTTGATCCAAATATAATATCATCAACATAAATTTGGCATACAAATAATTCTCCATTAACCCTTTTAGTAAAAAGTGTAGAATCAATTTTCCCAATTTCAAAGCCTTTTTCAATAAGGAACTTGGTTAAGCATTTGTACCAAGATCTAGGAGCTTGTTTAAGACCATAAAGAACTTTGCGAAGTTTATAGACATGATTGGGTTTCTTAGGATTAATAAAGCCGGGAGGTTGTTTAACGTAAACTTCCTCCTCTATTTCACCGTTTAGAAAAGCACTTTTAATGTCCATTAGGTATAAGGTGATATCATGGTGATTAGCATAGGCAAGTAAGATGCGAATGGACTCAAGTCTAGCAACGGCAGCATAAGTCTCACCATAATCCATACCTTCGACTTGTGTGCAGCCTTGGGCGACGAGATGTGCTCTGTTGTGAACTACTTGTCCATCTTCATCGTGCTTGTTGCGAAACACCCATTTGGTAACGATGATGTTGTGGTTGTTGTCGGGCTTCTCAACCAATGTCCAAACTTGATTTCTCTCAAAGTTGTGTAGCTCTTCATGCATAGCATTTATCCAATCCTGATCTTCCAATGCTTCTTCAACCTTCATAGGTTCAATGCTAGAGATGAATGAATAGTGTTCACAAAAGTTAGCTAAATGAGTTTTAGAGCGAGTGATTCTCCCGGTTTGGATATCATTGTAGATTTGCTCGACGGGATGGTCTTTAGCAATTCTTGCTCGAACTCGTGAAAGCTTTTGCTTGGGTCTTGGTTGAACATCTTCTTCATCTTGTTCTTCTTCTTCTTGGCCTTCTTCATTATTGGCGTTGTCATTCTCTTGTCATGGTGGAGAAGGAGGTTGTTGACGTTCTTGATGTACTTCCTCGTTTTCTTCATCTTGGTGTGTCCCACTCGTGGATGCTTCCGTATCAACTCTTGGTTCACCTTGTCGTGAAGTAGAAGCTTCCACTTGGACGGACGAGGTACTCTCCTTCACCTCCGTTGGATGAATCTTGCCAATAGACAAGTCTTGGATTGCTTCCGAGGGGTCTTTGTCTCCTACATCAATTGGAAATTGCTCTACTTGCGAGCCGTTAGATTCATCAAACTTCACATCTACCATTTCTTCAACCTTTCGGGTGAAATTGTTGTAGACATGGTAAGTGTGAGAGTTTGAGCCATAACCAAGTAGGAAACCTTCATGAGACTTAGGAGCAAATTTAGAACGATGATGCTTATCAAGAATGTAGCACTTTGAGTCAAATACTCGAAAGTATCCAACTTGGGGTTTGTTACCGGCGAGGAGCACGTATGCCGTCTTGCCGAGTAGCTTGTGAAGATACAAGCGATTTGTTGCATGACAAGCTGTCTCAACCACTTCTGCCCAAAAGTGCTTTGGCGTCTTGTACTCATCAAGCATCGTTCTTGCCATTTCGATGAGCGTCCGGTTCTTCCTCTCAACAACTCCATTTTGTTGAGGTGTGTATGTAGCCGAGAACTCGTGTGAAATCCCTTCTTCGTCAAGAAAGGTGTCCACATTTGCGTTCTTGAACTCTGTTCTGTTGTCGCTGCGAACCTTCTTGATCTTCACTTCAAATTTATTTTGAGCCTTCCTGGCGAAGTTTTTGAAGATCTTTTGGACCTGCGATTTGTCATAGAGAAAGAAAACCCACATAAATCTTGAAAAATCATCAACTATAACTAGACCAAAAGAATTTCCACTGAGACTTTTGTAAGCGTTGGGACCAAAGAGATCCATGTGAAGTAGCTCAAGTGGCCTCCTTGTGGTCATGATGTTCTTCACGGGATGGCTTCCTCCAACCTGTTTACCTGCTTGACAAGCACTACAAAGTCTATCCTTATCAAATATGACATTGTTAACACCAAGGATATGATTCCCTTTAATAAGCTTGTCAAGGTTTCTCATGCCAACGTGACCTAGTCGTCTATGCCATAACCAACCTTTAGAGGATTTAGCAATGAAGCAAGTTCTAGGTTGAGCCTTTTTAGTGAAATCAACAATGTAAAGATCACCTCTACGTATACCGCTAAAGACCATTTTATGATTGTCTCTGCGAAACACTTGGCAATCTACTTCAGTAAATAGGACATTGAAACCAAAAGCAGCAAGTCTAGATACTGAAAGTAAGTTGTAGCCAAGAGATTCAACAAGCATAACATTCTGAATGGAGCTGTCATGTGAGATGGCCACCTTACCGAAGCCAACCACCTTACCTTTTGAGTTTTCACCGAAAGTGACATACTTTCGAGGACCATCGTTTTCAGCAAGCTCACGAAACATGTCTTTATCTCCGGTCATGTGATCGGTACATCCACTGTCAAGAACCCATTCCTTTCCTCCTGTCATTTATCCCCGAAGATTTTCCATAAGACCAAAGTGTCTCATCGCATCATGAAGATCAAAGTCATCATCATCCTCATCATAGTATCCATGTTCAACATCGTCATGTGGTGGATCAATTCCTAGTGAGGGTGATTCATTAGTATGAGTTTGACAATAATCTTCTCTATGAAGTCTAGTAGCTTCAGAAATAATATCGCTAATAATTCCAACATTTCCTTTGGCACGCATAATATTTGTAAGTTCAAATAGACAATTACCAAACATAGGATCATTGGAATTCATCTTACTCAAGGCAATAGACTTATGAAGAATTTCATCCAGATTTTTCAAGGAATAATTAGGAAATCGTTCCTCAAGAAATTTCCATATAGTGTAGGCACACTCAAGAGTAGGCAGTTTTCCAATCAAGTTTCTAGGCAAGCCTCTAGTGATAATATTAATAGTTCTAACATTCCTAATCATGTCAATTGACTCATCAACGGTAGGATGCATAGGATCAACATGAGGTGCACAAGGACTAGCAATGTACTTGTTCAAATGATATTGATTGAAAATTACAAGCATCTCATTTTTCCACTCATGAAAATACTCTCCATCAAGTATGGGCACTCTATGTCTAAGACTCCCCAAAGTAGACTCATCCATCTTCCTCCAATGGTGATTAAACCAAAGCAATGGAGACCAAGCTCTGATACCACTTGTAGGATCTTGAGAAGTAAGTCTAGAGGGGGGAGGGGTGATTAGTCTACTTGACCAATTAAAAAGTATGCCTTTTCCCAATTTTAGTCTTTGGCAGATTATAGCTATCTTAGCACAAGTCAAGCAATCTTCACACAATTCAAGCAAGCATGCAAAGAGTATACGAGCAGCGGAAAGTAAAGCATGCAACTTGCAAGAATGTAAATGGAAGGGTTTGGAGATTACAAACACAATTGGAGACACGGTGATTTTTGAGCCGTGGTTCCGATAGGTGATGCTATCGTACATCCACATTGATGGAGACTTCAACCCACGAAGGGTAACGGTTGCACGACTCCATGGAGGGCTCCACCCACGAAGGGTCCACGAAGAAGCAACCTTGTCTATCCCACCATGGTCGTCTCCCATGAAGGACTTGCCTCACTAGTGGTAGATCTTCATGAAGTAGGCGATCTCCTTGCCCTTACAAACTCCTTGGTTCAACTCCACAATCTTGTCGGAGGCTCCCAAGTGACACCTAGTCATTCTAGGAGACACCACTCTCCAAGAAGTAACAAATGGTGTGTTGATGATGAACTCCTTGCTCTTGTGCTTCAAACGATAGTCTCCCCAACACTCAACTCTCTCTCACAGGATTTGGATCTGGTGGAAATAAGATTTGAGTCGAAAGCAACTTGGGGAAGGCTAGAGATCAAGATTCATATGGTAGGAATGGAATATCTTGGCCTCAACACATGAGTAGGTAGTTCTCTCTCAGAAATGGTAAGTTGGAAGTGTAGGTTTGTTCTGATGGCTCTCTCCACGAATGAAGAGGAGGTGGAGGGGTATATATAGCCTCCACACAAAATCTAACCGTTACACACAATTTACCAATCTCGGTGGGACCGAATCAACAAACTCGGTCGGACCAATTCAATAAACAATGTGACCATTAGGGTTTTCGGTGGGACTGACATGCAACTCAGTAGGACCGATATGGTTAGGGTTGGGGCATAACGTAATCTCGGTGAGACCGATTACATAAACTCAGTGAGACCGATTTTGGTAATAAGCTAACCAGAGAGTTGGTCAGGCAAACTCGGTGGGACCGATTACTCAAACTCGGTGGGACCAATTTGGGTAATAAGTTAACCAGAGAGTTTGCATTGTAATCTCGGTAGTACCGACTCAATCTCGGTAAGATCGATTTTGGTAATGGACATAGACAGAGAGATTACAATCCCATCTCGGTGAGACCGAGATCCCTATCAGTGAGACCGATTTGCCTAGGGTTTGTGGCAGTGGCTATGACATCTGGACTCGGTGGTGTCGGATAGAAAGAATCAGTGGGGCCGAGTTTGACTTTTGGTTTAGGTCATGTGTGGATATGGTAAAGTAGTTGAGGGCTTTGGAGCATATCACTCAACACTGTCGAGCAAGAAACTCATTAAGCAACACCTCATCCCTCCTTGATAGTATTGGCTTTTCCTATAGACTCAATGTGATCTTGGATCACTAAAATATAAAATGTAGAGTCTTGAGCTTGAAGCTTGAGCCAATACTTTGTCGTTAGCATCTTGAAGGGGTTCCACATCCTTTAGTCCATGCCACTCCATTGTTGAACTTATCTGAAACATACTAGATAAAAGTGTTAGTCCAACAAGAGGTATGTTGACATTAATTACCAAAACCACCCAGGGAGCACTTGTGCTTTCATCTAGTCAATAGTCAAAGGAGGTCTTTGAAAACTCATTACGCCCTATATAGATGGAAGGAGGGAGTATGAATCCATGTTATGTCCAATTAAATTTTTTTCGCTTGCTGTATAATGCATGTAACCTACTCATACCAACATTTTAGTGCATTCCAAATGTCTATACTACCACTGCAATTCGAACTAAATTTGAATTCTTTTCTCTATTTCAATAAGAATCTACAATCATGATTGTTGCCAACTTCAACCATCATTCGTGTATTACCTTAATAACACACCACATGATTACTATACAGATAGATATGAACTATGTGTACTACATGAACTCGAATTCTAATTTTTGAATACACTTGATGTTGATTCCAAATAATAGTACATTTGATGTACTAACTATATATTCATAATCTAAACCATGTTCCATACGTACACCAT
Organism: Triticum dicoccoides; assembly: GCF_002162155.2. Taxonomy (NCBI): domain Eukaryota; kingdom Viridiplantae; phylum Streptophyta; class Magnoliopsida; order Poales; family Poaceae; genus Triticum; species Triticum dicoccoides. The sequence continues at coordinate 569,233,123 of NC_041383.1, read as the reverse complement.
GTTTATCACACAAAGTATAGTGCCCCGCCCCCTACATTTTGACAAGTATTTAGACCTGAGCTGCAAAAGCCACACATTAGCCCAAATTATAATAAATGTTCTATATATTATACGTAGTACTAGCAAGATGCCCATGCGTTCAACCAAAGATCAACATGATCAAGGGGCCTAATTTGCAAATATGGAGAGGGGTGTGGGTATCTTTTTTCAAAATTTCCATGTTTCCTTCCTATCCTCCAGAGATAAATCGGACGACCTATATTGCAGGATGACAGGTACACCATCATCAACAACTCCGTTTTTTATAAGGAGTAGAGATAAAATATATTATATGTAGTATAACATGTTCATAACCACACCATGTGTATCACCGTTATATGTATTCACACATGCGTCGATTTAAAACACTATGATAAATTCTGCAAATATCCGAATTCACTTTTTATAGTGAAGTATGATCTCTATTCGTCTTTTACACACACACAATCCTCTTATCTTTGTAGCTAGCGCTAACTTTCTCTCGTGCATGCACACGCCCGCATCCCTCTCACCCCCCCTCAGCATTCTCTAGCTCCACCATGAAAATTCGTCTTTTCACTTTAGATCTTTCACCCACGGTGTGTGTAGGCCCCCAGCTCCTTCTTTACGGCACACATCGATCGATATGCCTCTCTAGCCAGGTGTGCCTAGCACAAACACAAGCTTCCCCTCTTCTCTTATCACCGTCCATGCCTCACTCCCACCGCTCTTTTCATCGATCTCGTACTCACACACTCCTTCCCCCTCGATATAGTATGCCTCTCATAGCACCTCCTAGATGCATCCCTCTCTTTCTATCCTTCTCCATGTGCCTCATTTGCTTCTAACACATACATGCATGTATACCGATCGATCTCCCAACATATACCTAGATTGACTTTAACTATCCCCTCCCCCATCGATCGACGTACCTCACAAGTTATGTCTCTCCTTTATCTAACAAAGGGCGATTGATCTTCCTATGTAGTTACGTCTGCTTACCACAGCCATATCATCCTCCCTCATCATTCGTGCATGCCTCCTGACCCATCTCTCACACGCACGTGCACAGACAAGCAACCATCTCCTCTCTTATTGATATTGCGGGTGTGCCCTCCGTTTGTCTAGCAAGCCTATCCCACCATTTGTTAGAAGCAACTCCACTACCACCCCCTCCAACACTCTAGCTCTGTCTCTCTCCCAACCTTATTCCTCTCCTACACATATGCATGGATGCCGATCGATCTCCCTCAATACATTAGGTAGATCAATCTCCTTAATACATGAGGTAGGCCACTCTCCTCCTCCACACATATACTATCCATTATACCTCTATAGTTAATTAGGGCTCCCTCTCCCCCCACCACACACCGATAGTCAAGCACTGTAGGGAGGTATCCATGCCACAGAGACAAACTGCACGTGTCCCCTCTCACCTTCCAGTAGGCCATCCACTCTATATATTTGACGTGGGCGCACACAAATTCGATGGCACTCTTTATCAATCGCGCGCACGCACACACACACACATCATCATCCCTCTCTTCGATTCTATGGACACCTCAAGCCGATGATACCTCCACTCTCTTCTCGTGGATCGCCCCCTCTATATATATGATATATCGAGGACTCTATTTCACACACATAGCATATGTTACATTTATTGATTGACCCCCCCACCCACCCACAAAAAAACTCTCACGAACCCAACACACTATATCTCTCTAGGTTTGTATCTCTCTCACACAACCCCACATAGGTGGTGTACGTATACAAGAAGATAATAGGTGCACCGCGCACATACTCATGCTTCGTGCCCAGCCACACCCGCGCGGGTACACGGTGGAGCTCATTTCTTTATGAAATGGCAGCCCACATGCTAATTTGAACGCGTGTAGCGGTTGTTTACCTAGGGAGGTCCTGGTACCACGCATGCACGAAACAAAGTTCGACTTGACGCGTTGGCGCATTATTTTTAAATAAAGTTATAGAGCTCAATGGCACATACACAGAATATAAAACGATTTTTATGGAGAAAACGGTAGTCCGATCCACTATATACAATGGAGCCTGCCTGCCTGGTCTGTCTCTCTTCAGAGTATCTCACCCAAGGCTGCAGTGGCCTCTCTCTCTCTCTCACCGTTGGTCAGTGATCCGGCTGCATCCCATCCGCCAGGGGAAAGGGAGGAAGTGCATCATTTCTCCGTTCGACGGTGCCGAGGCAGCACATCCCGATCTGCGGTACACGTCGTTCTCTCTAACCAAGCTCAGGCACGGTAGGGCCTACGCCACTTGCTCGCTACCGCAGTATGGGCAGATTCCACCCGCCGTCGCTCACCTAGTTACACCCCGACGACCTCCAGGTATCCCCTCCGGCCTTGCTCCACTACCCGTCTTCCACGTCGCTGCATGTGGATCTTCCATAGTTCTTTGCCCAAAACGTAGCTCGTTCGGCATACTTTCCATATTGCAATCTTGTCCTCACACCGTTTTAGACAAACACAACTGTGCTGTTATCTTCCCTTAGGACAAGGAATATGCTTCTTTTTTGTCGTCGCATGTGTCATCAACTGTTATTGGCCAGTAATTGTTTCCTTTCTACCTCTATTTTGCAAACAGGGCTATCCATTTCACCTCGTTGCTATTGCGACCTTTTGGTGAACTGCACAAATCACTTTTTTCTTAAGAGTGTTTTGTGCAGTTGTACTAAAATGTCACACGGGCAACGTCTCTACATTTCAGTGCGACTGCACAAATGGAGATTGGTTTTGCTCTATCCTCCTCATCCAACTCCGAGCCTAATCTTCCCCAACTAGTTAGTCTTAAGAGAGACTGCAAAGGAGACCGGCTTCTATTTGTGTGTTTATTGTTTCATCAGCAATCCTCTATTATCGTAATCACACTTAATATCTTTGGAACAGGGATGCTCAGCTCTATTTAGTGGAACTGCACAAAATGATCAGAATGTTGCATGCTCCAGACAGCTACTTTTTTTCCCAACATGCCTTGTTGATTTAGACAGAGTTGGGTGGACGTTGCTGCCAATGAAAGCAGGGATCAATTCTAATTTAACACCTTCTCACAACTTTGTCTTCAGTGGTGATGTAAATATTAGCTCTGATATGCTAATAATTCAGATGCATTAGCAAGTAAGTTAGTTTTCTATTGTTTCCGAAAGAGCATCGATGGCACGATACATGAAACAAAAGCTGAATGCTCACACCATTGTACAATTTCATGTCGCTGGAAAATTATTTGTATAGTATGTCAATTATGTAAACAAATGCTGGAAGCTTGGTAGCATTGCCAGAAGCCTCTTCAGCATCCGGGTCCATGTGCCATGCACAAAATTATACTCCTTCGTTCCTAAATATTTATCTTTTTACAAATTTCAAATGGGCATATTTTAGAGTGTAGATTCACTCATTTTTCTTTGTATGTGTACTCCCTCCTTTCCTAAATACTCTATTTGTCTTTCTAGAGATTTCAACAAGTGACTACATATGGAGCAAAATGAGTGAATCTACACTCTAAAATATGTCTATATACATCTGTATGTAGTAGTCCATTTGAATCTCTAAAAAGACAAATATTTGAGTAGTCACTCGTTGAAATCTCTAGAAAGAGAAATACTCCGGAGAGTATTTAAGAACCGAGGGGGTAGTGCACAACCGCATGGGAGATTCAGCCCGGTCGTTGCGCCGCATTAATAGTGAGTAATGAACAGTCAAATCATAAGCCCCACCTTTCGCACTGTAACTTGCTCGGAAGAAGCAACCAGCAATACGCTCTTCTTTGAATCCGCTCATACTACTCCATCCATCACTGTTTTATAGAGCGCGCTTCAGAAAAAGAAAAAAATCTATGGGACCAAGGCGACTAGCGATCGACCTGCAAAATAGCATTGGTAGTTATAGCACGGCGTCTATTACTAGAGGAAATAATGCGTATACACATGCATGCAGTGCTTCCACCCCGGGTACACACATGCATGCACTTACTCCACTCTGTAGTAGTACATCAAGAGAAAATTGTGGACTTGATTGTGGTTACCATGCCTTAATTAATTGAGCATTAAACCAAACGCGTCTAAAGTCTCTTTGGTGGTGGAAATGCATTGAGAGAAATGCATCATAATGAAGCGTGCCCTGTAAACTATGACAGAGGGAGGAGTAGTATATGAAGGTGCAAAACCAAGTACGTGTATGGCCAGTCGGTCAACGCACCTTGTCTTGGCATATCACTGACATGTGGGACAGGAGTGTGAGAAAACCAATCTCAATTGACGGCAAAATGGCCAACCCGCCGTTCCTTGAGAGAGGCGAGGAGCGAGTACACACAGACGTGCTTGCACGTAGGCCAAGATATATTCGAGCATGGTTGGTTGATCGATATCATCATTACATGTTGGGCTACCGTTTCCGCCCTTCTCCTGAATAAACGTGTACTTTATCAGAGATTAAAATAAATAAGAGTATAGACACTCCACCATGCGGTTCTAGTAGTAGTACTACTCGTACTACTAAACCTTGCGCTTGGCTCTTCGCCTCTTCGTGAAGTCAAACAATGATGGTACTCTGCATGTTGGGTACTACAGTGTATGCCTCTGACAATCTGACACCGAATGGACTGATGCATGTCCATCGAGGGTAGGTTGGATTAGTCAAAAGGCATAAGCGAGCTTCACCTTGTCCTGCAAGCTTCTCCTCGTTCTGCGAGTTGACGGGACACACCGAAAAGTAGTGCTAGTCCATACTCCCTCCTTTCTGGTTAATATGGCTTAATCTTTTTTGCAGGTAAATGAGAGAGCTTTATTCATATATAAGCATTCTTAGGATGATCAGCCAAGACACTGGTCACTAGGAAGCGAGGTATCCCGCAAGAAAAGAAGTAGGAAGCAAGGTGTTTCATCAAGCCAGCTTTCGGCCACATTCAAAGTGCAGCAAGCACGGTTCGCACAAAGATGCGCCGCAAGGTTTGCTGACTTGTTTACATGCTGAATAAAAAAAAGAGGAAATATTACCGAGCGCTCCTATTTGTAACAGGATATGAGCCAGAAATAAGCGAGAATTGTGGCGAGTGTTCCATGCAATCAACTAACATTATCACATGCGAGAACCCTCGAAGAGAACAAATGTGTTGAAGATTGCTTTAGCACATTTTAAAAATATAATAAGAGTGCAGACGCTCCTCCGTCCGGTTCCTAGTACTAGTATAGTGCATACTTGGCTCTTCGTCTCTTCGGAAGGTCCAAACATGACGATACTACAGTACAATATGCTTCTGGCAATCTGACACCGATTGAACTGATGCACGTCCGCCGCGAGGGCGAGGGCGAGGGAGAGGGAGAGGTAGAGGGCGCTGTAGTCAAAACCCTCTCCTTGTCCTGCAAGCCACCGCGCGCATGGGCGAGGGAGAGGTGTAATAGTAAGCAAGCTTTTCCTCGTTCGGCGAGTTGAGGGGACACATCAAAGCAGTAACTATCCTACTTTGCGCTTGGCTGTTCGCCTCTTCAGGAAGTCGAACAATAATAGTAGTACTAGTATAGTGTATGCTTCTGGCAATCTGACACCGAATTAACTGTTGCACGTCCACAACATTACTCAAAAGTTTCTCTCCTTGTCCTGCAAGCCACCACGCGCAAGCTTCTCTCGTCCTGCAAGCTTCTCCTCATTCGGCAAGTTGACGGGACACATCAAAGTAATGCTAGTCCATACTGCCTCCTCTCCGGTTATTATGGCTTAATTTCAAACGAGATAAATACACTGTCTGTCACTATATATTTGTAACAATACGGTCAGTGGACTTCATAATACGCTCATTGTGCTCAATATATACATTTTCCGGTCTTTATACGGTCACTAGCTCACCTTGGCTGAGTATGTGTGTGCATGCACGTGTAGGTTGAGCACTTGAGCGTGACCGTGCGTGTTCCCTCATTTGCTCGGACATGCATGCATTAGGGCATCGCGCGCGTTTTTGCATCCATGTGTAGTGTCATTGTTGCATACACGTAGGGGAGTACGTGTAGGGGGCACTAAGGAGCAGCCAAATTACACAGTAAGTTAGTCGGAAGAAGCAACCATCATTTCACTCTTCAATGACACGTACGCAATATAAAATGGTTGATATGGAGAGAAAAAGAAAACCACTATATATACACTAGCAGGAGCCTAAGCTACAAGCCTGCTTGCTTGGGTTGCTCTCTTCACAAGCATAGAATTACGGTAGCCCCACCGCTGGTCACATATCTGGCCTGATCCTGCAGCTCGGGGAAGGGAACGATGTTCTGCGTAGACGCAGTCGACATCTGCGTGGACAGCTAGCTATAGCATGGACTCCCAAGAACTTTTTACATGCATGTTGTGTCCTGCTATTGCAACCTTTGAACACGGAGCAGACGCGTGCACCAGGAAGTGGCGCGGGTGACGCTCTCTCGGCCGGTGCGCCGCTTCAATGCCGGCGCCAGTGAGAGGTCACGTCCGCTCTGGCCGGGCATGAATGCGGCACTAGCCGTTTTAGGCGGGAAGCACGCGTGGGTGATACAGAGGGTTCGAGTTGGTCAGGAGCGATCGTGGCAGCAGTCCGGAAGTGCGTGCGACCAGGACATGTGGATCGTTAGTTCATCGGAAGTACTCCCTCCGTCCCATAATATAAGATGTTTTTTTTGACACCAATGTTATATGAAAAAAAGTCTTGCATTATGGGACAGAGGGAGTACTTAGTAGTTTTCTTCCCTGGAACGTTAAATAAAGAGTATCGTTTCGTACTTACACAATTTAAAATGATTGTTATGGAGAGAATAAGAAAACCACTCCACTATATATTGGTCGTATACACGAGTACTATATGGACGCAACTTCATTTACTTTAACCTGCCTTTGTGTTTATGACAGGTGGGCCCAAAATGTGGCTGACCCACCTGTCATATAGCCAAAAGCAGGTGCAGTTAAGGCACCGGAGCTCAGTCCATACTACAGTCTATATATAAGCTGGAGCCTCAGCGCTTGTTCGCTAGGGTTTGCACTCTCCACACTCTCGCCGCACTACATATATATATATATATATATATATATATATATATATATATATATATATATATA
>NC_041383.1:569145732-569225616 GCF_002162155.2 Triticum dicoccoides | reverse complement strand
ACGCTGGAGGCTCGCCGTTCCTTTGCTAGGGTTTGCTATATTCAGAGTCTCTCACCCTCTCTTCACCAGATCTAAACAAGACTGCGTTGGCCTCTTGTCTCTCTCCCCCCTCACAGCTGGTGAAGGAGGCATCCGGATCCCGTCGCACTGGGAAGGGGAGGAGGTGCAACGTTCACTCTATCGCCTTCGGTGAGGGAGGCAATCCACTGTCGGTTGCGCTGTTCTCTTTCACCCAGCACCGTGGGAGGGCCACCGACCCCTTCTTCCTCGCTACCGTACATAGTGTGGGCTGATCCAGCCTCCTGCCGCATGCATTGCCACATCTCGACGACCCTAAGGTATAAGTTTCTTTGAAACCGTCGTTGCTCTAGCTGCATGTGGATCTTTTTCGATCTGTAGTCCAATCTAGGTCTTGGTTCAAAGAGGAAAGAAGTGTGCGGTGGGGTGGAGCATGAATCTAGGACGTGGTTCAATGAGGAAAGGAAGGACGGAAAGTAGTATAGACTGGCTATCCAGCCGCTTTGTTGGTCGAAAAGCGAAAAAGGGGGGTAACCCAGTACACACATCTGTAAGGGAAAGAAACTGGGGGGGTCGGGTAGTTTGTGTAGGACTAGATTTGCTGCCCTCACATAGGAAAAAGGTTCAAAGAGAACAATTATGGGACCAACACAGATATGCTGCTTGGCTACATACTCTGCATCACCCATTTATACGTGTGGACGCACGTGGTGCTGGCATGTCCCATACAACTCGTTTGCTATTGTTAATCTAAGAATGCCGCCGGAAAATTGAAGCAATGCCACTGTTAAAAGTAAATTACATTTTTTAATGAATGCTATTTTAAGAGAATGTCTCTGTTAATATGAATCAATCCAACCGTTTTAGAAATGCTACTATCCTACTTTGTTTTCCATCAAGATAAGTTAGATGCTTCTTTCTGTCACCCTTTGTTTCATCCTCCTTTACCGGCAAGTAATTGTTTCCTTTTTTGCCTCTGTTAAAACAGGGGTATCTATTCAACTTGTTTCTCTTGCGAAATTTTGCTTCGCTACACGAAACACTTTGCTTGATTTCAGTGCAACTGCACAAAACGAGATTGGATTTCCTATTCGTGTTGGTAGATTCGTATTTTATCCTGGTCTTCTCATGAAAGGTCAGTACAGGCCTTCATCCAGATGATTGTGCAGTGTGCTTTGAGATGTTGTTTGTATTGGTACTGTTTTAAATAAATGTCGAATTGAAGCTATTGTATTGCTGTCTTTTCCCATTAAGTAGTGAACAAAAATGGGACCAACCCAGACACGATGCTTGTTGCTTTGTTACAACAAACTTTGCATCACCCCCTTTATAAGTAGATGGAAGCACATATTGTTGTTACGCCCACTCTCCCCTGGAACTGTTTATGTTTTTCGTTAGTCTAATGCTACTGGTGAAATTAAGCAATGCCACTCTCAGAATTAACTATGGAATCTTATTTCAAAACTACAACACTTGTTAGTGGTTGGCGGGATTACCATTTTTGTGCAGTTCAACTTGAATGTCACATCGGCGAGTCGGCGACTTTGCTTAATTTTGGTGGAACTGCACAAAAGGAGATCGAGATTTCATATATGTGTGTGGATATGTTTCCAGTCTTCCTCGCGAGCTGTTTCAAATCTTGGTCAAGAAAGGTCAGTACCGACTTTCATCCACATGATGCTGCAGTGTGCTTTGAGATGTTGTGCTACTTGTATTGGTACTGTTTTGGATAAATTTTGAATTGAAGCTATTGAGCTATTGTCTTTTACCATTAAGTGAGCAAAAATTGTTCCAACCCAGACATGATGCTTATTTCTTTGTTACAACAAAACTCTGCACCACCCCCTTTATAAGTAGATGGAAGCACATGCTGTTGTTGCGCCCACTCTCCCTGGAATTGTTTATGCTTTTTGTTAATCTAATGTCGCTGGTAAAATTAAGCAATGCCACTCTCAGAATTAATTAACTACTAAATCTTAGTTCAAAACTGCAACACTTGTTAGGGATTGGCGGGATTACCATTTTTGTGGCCACATGTTTCATCCTCCTTTATTGGCCAGTAATTGATTCCTTTTTTGCCTCTATTAAAACGAATCAGTCGCATTGTTTTAGGAATGGTACTATCCTGCTTTGTAGTTCTTTCTACATGTTTAACTAAGGTATTGTTAAGATAATGTCTCTGTTAAAATGAATCCGTCGCATTGTTTTAGGAATGGTACTTTTCTGCTTTGTTGTTCTTTATAAATGTTGAAGCAAGACATTGTTAAGATAATGTCTCAGTCAATATGAATGAATCACACTGATGGAGAATTGCTACTCTTCTGCTTTGTTTCCCATTAAGATAAGGTAGATCAGTAGATGCTTTTCTTCTGGGAGTACAAGTCATCAACCGTTATTTCTCAGTAGTTGTTTCCCTTATACCTATTGTTGCTTACAGTGATATCAAAATTAAAGCTCGGTTTTATTCCGACTTTGATTTTAGTTGAACTACACAAAGGGAGCCAATGTGTCCAAGGCAAACTGCTGCATTACTGGGTCCAGTTAGTCGTTCCACTTTGCAGAAAGAAGCAGTCACTGTTTTCGCTACATTACACAAGGAATGACCGAGAAGCTTTATAGAGTATCAGTAGACGCTGGTGACATGACTAGTCTGCAGAGAGCATCGGCAACTCAAAAAGTGCCAAACAAGTATAAGAAGCCATGACAGGACTCCACAATCATAGGCATTACAAATTTTTGAATGGGAAAAGCTTGTCAAAGTTTAATCATTGATGTTAGCAAGAACACATTAGTTTAATATATTGGCATTGGAAAACCTTGTCAAAGTTTGCTCATTGATGTTAGCCAGAAGACATGCATTTGATATTTTTGAGTGGGACGCCCTTTGCTGTGAGCAGCGTCGATCGTTTTTTCATATTCCTGTGTTTAGTTTAGAAGTAAACAGTTACTCTGCTGAGATATTCCTTTGTTAAGAGTTTGTTTTGAATATTGTCTATGTAATGCCAGGCCTTGTGCAATATATATTGGAATTGGAAAACCTTGTCAAAATTTGGTCATTGATGTTAGCCAGAAGACATGCATTTGATATTTTTGAGTGGGACGCCCTTTGCTATGAGCAGCGTCGATCGTTTTTTCGTATTCTGTGTTCAGTTTTAGAAGTAAATAGTTACTATGCTGAGATATTCCTGTGTTAAGAGTTTGTTCTGAATTGTCTATGTAATGCCAGGCCTTGTGTTTGATTGCAAAGTTGAGCTTGGAATGTTGTGGCATGCGACATCAGGAGCTGTTCACCATGCCTCCTGAGAATAATGCTTCATATTGTTTTGCATGTCGATCTAATGCCAGTGATTTGCTTGTTAAGAAGATTATCCTCTTCTATTGTTTCCGTGCTTAAGAAGTTCATTGTCTTATGTTTCATTCATAACCTATACGACAAGTCGGGTAGGTTAGACGTGAAACCATATTATCTTCCGACCAACTCATCATCTTAGGCCGTGATTGGATCATCGTTTTCCAACCAAAACCACTTATAAAACTGACGCTTGTAAATAAAAGCAGATGGTCATGGGCGAAGCGCTTGGTTTGTCGATTTCGACTAGTAGTAAAATATACACTAGCCTCTCAAATTACACGCGTAACCCGCCGGTTTTACTTACAGACCTCGGGCCCTCGGTTTCATTACGCCTGTATTTTATGCATTATTTCAGATGATGAGTAAATTACACTTGTATCGTAATACATGTGTGAAATAAACCAGAGCTCCCAAGCGCGGCCTTACCGTTTCATGCCGTCTCAGTCTCTCGAAGTTGCTCATAGGTGTCCGATGATCCTGGCTTCCTGAATGAGCAGCGGGCGCTATATCAGACCATTCGTAAGGGCCCGCGAGGCCCTCTCCGTCATCCTTCGAGTTGTTGCGCTCGCCGTGGCGCCGAGCATTGTTACCATGGTCAACGAACATGAGGATTCAGGAGATGACTTTATTTTGATTGGATGATAGTAGGGGCCCAGTAGGGCCATTTCCAACTGTACGCAAGTGCCTCCTTATTATGTACAACTATTTTTTTTGCTTCTTCCTGGTTTCCTGACATCACGGTCCCACAACATTGTCAACCTATGTAGTCAATATAAATGAGAGAATTGCACAAGGTGCGACCGACAGGTGGGACCAAGCAGCTCGAGCAGTATTTGTGTTTTTGAGGTGTGAGCGCTGCAAAGTTTTTCTTGGCGATGTTTTCGTTGTTGTTCAGAGGAGAGCAGGGCATTAACTGGGCAAACTGTGGCCCGTCTAGCCCAGGCCAGATATCCATCCCATATGTTAATTTTTTCAAGATGAAAATGGCTAGCCTAGCTATACGTTTTTTGAGGAATACCCAGGCAAGGTCAACTTGTTATTCTCCGCCCCGCTGGGCTGCAAATTTTATGCATTAGGCTTAACAGGAAAATGGGCTTTAAAAATGATAAATGGGATGTAATTATAAAAACTGGGCAGTAATAATAAAAAAATGCACCAAACACGAAATTAGTTTATAAAATATTATTTATGGATTTTGAAAATCTTAATTTTTAATTGTTGCGCGTGCAATGTTTCATTGGATTTTTACTTAATATAAATTATATTTAATCTGACTAGAAATTTCAGGATAAAAATATTTCGGATCCCATCAAAATGTGGGAAATTTTTATTGAATTCTGTCTTGAACGGTTGGTTGAAATTATTAATCATTGTCCTAGCGAGAAAATGGGTTGTACTTTTAACAAACTGTAAATGGGCTGTAGTAAATACCATTAGAATTCAAAAATGGGTTGTACATTCTTACAAATCGCAAATGGGCTATAAGTTCTCTGCCACACACTTGTGGGCCTACTAAGTTGACGCGTCCCCTAAAAAAGATTGACGCGTATGCAAGGCTTTGTGAACTTATTATAGTCAACACACGGTTCTAGCAGCAGTGGCCATTGGATGTCTATCCAACAGATGTCGTGCTTCTTCTTCAATCTCGGATATACTAGCTTCGGCCGCCCAAAAAATGATTCCTCCCCCTGACATCTGGGGCGCACCGTTTCAGAGGATGACCTGTGGGACTACTAAGTTGACGCGTACCAAGGGCTTTGTCAACTTAGTCAATATAAACGATTCTAGCTGCACTGACCGTACGATGTCCATCCAACGGCCGTAGTGCTTCTTCAACCTCCGGTCTTCTTGCTCCAGCCGCCCAAAGCAACGCCGGTCGTGCCGCGTGCTCCTACCTCTCGTGTCCGGCTGTGATGTCGCGGAGGCCTCACCGCCCCCTACTACTCCCACCGCTGGCCCAGGGCATCCCTCTACTCACCCACACCCCCTGTTATTCTGCGGCAACAGCAGCCTCACGCCGCAGCCGAACCAGTGAACCCTCGTACTCCTCTCCGCGTGGGCATCCACTGCCGCGTCTTCCCCGGCTCCGCGTCTTCCCCTTCCTAGGCCTCACCACCGTCCACCGCCTTGGTGCCCTCGGTGCGGCGTGATCAATGTGGTCAATGACCGACTTCAATCGGAAGAGTACTGTATGTGGAGAGGCTGACAGCTGGGTCCATGGCCACAGCCCAGTTTTTTGTGACTTGCCAAGTAAGTCGCTTTGTCAGGCCTATTGGGTTGCAAATCTTTCAAGACGAGGAGAGCTTCATTCGACTGGCCGAGAAAATGGCCTATCAGTAATGAGAAATGGGTTGTACATTTTTAAAACACATCAAACCTGCAATTAGTTTCAAATTTCTTTTTCTCATTTCGAGATTTTAAATTGCATTGATTTTTATGCGTGGACAGTTTGTTGGATTTTATATTGATATACATTTATTTTTAAAATTAGTTTGAATGTGACTCCAAATTTCGGGATTAAAAACAGTTCGGACCGCACCGAAATATGCAAAATTTCGTATAATTTTTTAACCGTGGCCACAATATGGGCTTTAATTCTAACAAAAAGAATATGGGCTCCAAAAAAATCTTAAGAATTAGCAAATGGGCTATAAATTATTAGAAATAATGGCAGATGGGTTGTATGCCGTTTTCCACAGATTTGAGGCTTTCCTAAAAAAAGGTTGACGCACAAGTAGTGTGTCGTGGAATTAACACGTCAGATGTCCTTAGTGTCAGGACTTAGTCGTGAAGCCAACGCATCTATGTGGTAGCTTGAGAGGGGTTGATCAGGACGAGAGATGCAACACACAAGACAAGAATTTAGACAGCTTTGGGCCCTAGGAAACATCATCGGTAATAGCCCTACATGCTGTTTGTGGCTAGGTCTCATTATGCTCATGAGGGAGTCGTCGTAAACCGGCTCTCCTCTAGTTGTGTCTAGCCCTAGAGATTGTTTCTTGTTGCATGTCCCTCTTGAGGAGCCCTGCCCCTCCTTATATAAGTTGAAGGGGCGGGTTACATGTGGAGTCCTATTAGGATTAGGACTAGTTTACCTTCTAATACAAACCGGATACAAGTCTGGGTCTTAACTCCTTGTAAGGTAAATATTCCTCACACCTTTCCTCTTAAATCGGCCCACCATTAACATAAACCAGCCTTATGGGCCTTGGTCCTTGTCATCCGTCTGTCCCGCCCGCCGGGTTACCAGTGAGTCATAATGTTCAGGTAGGTTGCTTGTAAACCGTCTGGTCAGGGCGGGTCACCAATGAATTGCCCAGTGTAAACCGGGTCTCAAGTAAACCGCTAAGTTCGGTCGGGTCATATTTCTGGCCGGTTCATACTGCGGGGTATATCCCCGACATTAGCCCCCAGTTAAATTTGGATTAATCCATGTTAAGCTGATCCTAACAAACAAACACAAGAACAAACTTGGCGGCTTGTGCTCCGGGTCAAAGATTCTCATAAACCGTCACTTGATCATCCTTAAATCCTTGTCATTTCTTCCTTCGAAAAAATCAAAGTCAATAGACCAGCTTCATAATCAATTTGCTTGCAGAAGATATTTTGTAAACAAAGAATCCATTTGAATCGGCCTTCAATGCTTTGATTTGACAAAAATATTGGTCTTCAAATATTCAACTGATATTCAGCCGGTTTGAAAATGTAGAACTTGCCGATCTATGATTTCCAAAATCGCTAGGTTATAAAAACTGATAATTCCGGGTCATGATTGTTTCAACGCTGGTTCATGATTGTTGCCAATGCCGGTTTTCTCACATCCCTAGTTCTGGTATGCACTAGACTAGCCCTTCATGTGTGCATCATGTTTAAATTTTATTTAAGTTGAAATGGGGATTGCTCAAACCCTAGCACCAGATCAAATCAAGTAGGTTCAAATAAAAATATTCTCAATGAACCCAAAATGCTCTTCAAAAAAGTTCATTATTTTTGGATTGGTCTAGAACCTCTCCCAAAAATGGTGCACATTTTTCTAGGCCATTCTGGATTTTTGAATTAAATCTTACGGTATTTGCATTTGGGAATTTAATTGCTAAATAATATTTTAAATTCTAAAATAATCACAAACTGAAATGTTTGCTGTTGGAAATATTCCAAATAGTGACATTGAGCAGTTTCATGATTTTTGGAAATGCCCTGGCATTTTTAATAAAGCCAAACACAATTACAGAAAATAGAAAATGAAAATAAAAGAGAGAGAGAGAGTTAGTACCTGGCCCACTTACCTGTTGCCGGCCCAGCTGTGTGGCCCAGCCCACCTGGCCTTCTGCCAGTCATCTCCTAGCTCCTGCCAGGAGGACGACGCCGTGTCGCCCGCGCACGCACCTGGGGTTTCCACCTCTTGCTTCGTGCTGGCGGCCTCCCCTTCGAGCCTGTCCGCGCTTGGAGACACCTAGCACCGCCTGCATCTTTCCCCCCTCTCTGGTTCCTCCCTCTCCGCCCAGCGCTCGCGCCCGCAGCCACCCGAGCGAGCCCGTCGCCACCGTTCACCGCCACCGCAGCCACCGCGCACGCCTCGCCTCGCAGTCCGGATCGCTAGCTCCGCCCCGATGCCGTGGAGCCACACGACAAAACACGCGACCGCAGGAGGCCCGCAACACCGTCACCACCGTCATCTTCAACCTCAGGCGCCGCCGATCGCCCTCGCCGATTTGTCGTCCTCAACACGCCCCCGGCTACCCGAAGCATCACTTCTTGATCTACGTGAGCCCCGCCGTCTTTCCCCTCTTTTCTTGCTGCCGAACGCGTACCCTAGCCGTGTTTTTCCTTGGAGCCGAAAGCTTCTGCCCGCCAGCCATGTCACTGCCGTCGCTGCAGCCGCTCGGGCTCGAAGCCGAGCGTGTTTCTGGGCTCAGTACAGCTCCAGGAGCACCTAGAAGCCACCCGTTTCTCCTGCCGTGCACCATAGCAAAGTTTGCATCATCGCCCAAACTCCGGCCACTGACGCGAGCTTGCCTCCAGCGAGCTCGGGCCACCTCAGCCCCTGCCGTTTGCATAGATGGATACGGGCGAGTCCCAGCTCCGCGTGGATGATCTCCGCCGCTGTTTTTGTCACCGGAGGGCGTTTCCCGAGTCCCTCGCCGCGTCTGTCGCCGCCGGCGAGTTTGACCTCGCTGACCGGTGGTTTGACCCCCTCTGGCTCTTTAACATGCGGGCCCAGCCCGCCTAATTAACCCAGGTTAGCTTAAGTCAACTGCTAATTAACCAAGTTAGTTATGTTAGTCACTGGCACGCGGGACCCACTGGTCAGTTTGACCTGGACCAGCTCCGTTGACCACTGACGTCATCCTGACGTAATGCTGCTGCAGTAAATTATTTACTAGAATTGTTTCTACACAGGAAATTCCAGAAAATAACACAAACTTCAAAAAATCATAGAACTTAATTTGTAGCTCCAAATGCACAGTGTTATATATGAAAAATGATCAGAAAAATTCAATCTATCCATCTGTACCATTTTCATGCATGGTAGAACAACTTATGACTACTCTTTAGGACAAATGAAATGAATGGCAATTGAATATCCACATATGGAGTTTGAATTTGAATCTTAGATTCAAACCAACCCCATTTAACTTGCTGCTAGTTGCATTAGCTCAAACCACTCCATATTGCCATGTCACACTCATGCATCATATTGTTGCATTGCATTGATTGTGTTCTTTATCTGTTGCCGGTGTTTGTCCCCTCTTAGTAGACGTGTTCCGATGATGAGATCGATGACACCGATGAAGAACTATATTGTCTTTAGAAGTGCCAGGCAAGCAAAACCTCTTTGTTCATTCTGATACAATCCCACTCTCTCGCTCCTGCTCTCTTTTACTGCGTTAGGACAACAACGATTCATCTATTACTTGCTGCGGTAGCTGAACCCCTTTATCCTCTGCATGACCTGTCATTGTCACAGTAAATAGATGAAACCCACTAGCATGAGTAGGAGTTGTTTGAGCCCTGATGTGCCTACTCATTCATGCTTGTTTGTCATGCCTGCTACTGCTTAGAGTTGAGTTAGGTCTGATTCATCGGGGGATGAATCAGAGGTGTGTGAACATGTCCTACTTTGTGTGGTCTAAGTGTGTGAACACGATTTGGTAAAGGTAGCGATGAGAGGCCATGTAGGAGTACATGGTGGGTTGTCTCATTGCAGCCATCCCGGGCCAGGTAAGGTGGCACCCGTGGGAATACCGTGCGTGAGGCCGCAAAGTGATATGATGAGTCACATGCTAGATCGGTGTGACTTAGCATCGGGGTCCTGACAGCTTTGGTATCAGAGCTTGACTTCCTGTAGGATTACCAAGCCCAACTGGTCGAAGTTGAGTCTAGAAATTCCTTAGTTATATAAGGGAATTGATTGTGGGATGGAACGTAAGGCTCTTTTTACTCCTTATACCTTATGCCTTCTGATCCGAGTCATCATATCTTTCCTACGGGGTTAAGGAACTAGGCTATCTCTTCTTTCTATCAGGATCACGTGTTACTAATCCGTAGTCCTAGAGGATTGATGGTTCTAAGCTTGAGTTAAGTTCCTACTATCTTCGGTATGTTCATAGTTGATCTCAGAACCTTGATATTGTGATGATCGAGTGGTTATGCCACCATTTTGTAGGATGTCTCAAATCATTTTGAGCATTTACAGCCGTTATGCTGTGCGAGTCATCCCAGGTTTCTAATAGTCCGATGCATTTGCAAATCCCTTCTCCCCATTCCCGATGTCCTCTCTGGCCAGGTTAACCACACATAACGGTGAGTTGAGGTACTCTATTGCCTCGACGTATATGTTGGAGCTATTATTATGACCCTAGATGTCTAGAGTATCACCTAGTAATCTAGCCATGTTCTGTGTCCCAGTGTGATGATCCTGGCCATCATTCTCGAGAGCATCCCATGATGCCACTTAGTAGGAGGTATTCTACTCCTGGGTTTTGAACCCGAGATTCACCCTACTTACTTCTTGTTGTTAGTGTTTGCTAGTTCCTTTAGGATATTAGTAACCTTTTTATTAGTCCTCGAGGTTCGTGGTATATCATTCTTCCAAATTCCATGAACCATCCTTGGCAGAAGTTCCTCGTTGAACCAAAAGATCACAACAAGAGTGCTCTCGATGAGTTCTCCATTCTATATTGTGACTCTGCCAGTTCAACCTTTCTGCATGGGTTATCCGGAAGAAATATGTTGAACTTTTTTCGACATGCTAGTCCATGCATCACAACTCAGAAAATCGTATGTTCTTTTGGGTTGTTCCTCTTTAGTTGTATTCTCTCCCCCGTCTATCAATTCATAGTCAAGAGTATGCATGCATTCATTCATCGATGCCTATTACTCTTGTGGTCTGTCAAGCCATTCTATTTCGGAATGACTAGGAGGAACAAACTCCAGTACCTCATCCATATCTAGGATTGGGTCAAAGCAATTGTACTTCGCAGATCAAAATGCTAATCCAGCTTTTGTTCTATTCTACCCTGAAGTATTACCATATTTATATTAATAATATCATGGGAATTGCACACCATCCTATGAACTCTTGATACAGTGATTCTTCTCGCCATCATTACATTCCTCGGTTCCGTGTTGCCGCAACCAGAATGCCGACAAGTGAATCGTGATGTGTGAAATCAATACTCCTAGCAACTCTGTTGCTCGGTAGCTAATGGACAATAACCTCATTCTATCGTGTTGATTATTGAATCGCCATTCTAAGATTAATCGTGCTATCTAGTCCTTATTTCTTGGTGCACTCTTCGATTGATGAGTTAGGATCTTGTCAAATCCTCGCTCATTTGATCATATCGTCTTGCCCTGAAAAGCAAGATCGTTCTCGAGCTTAGTAACATATCGGTGGTTCGTGATTTTCCTAATATCTTCTCAGAAGTGTAACCAGGTTGTCACCTGACCGCTATGTTGAGTTCGTGATCAAGTTGATCTCTTGTAAACCACCCTTTCTCCAAGAATCCGTGTTGGTTACCCTAAGCTAGTTGGTTAAGCTAAACAACAAGTTGGAGAGTTGGAAGATGAAAGCTTGTCCAACTTAGCTCATTCCAAAGGGATATATTTGTGTGTGTGTGTGTGTGTTGAAAAAAGATGATATCTTCACCGATTGGTCCCTATAATCAGTTAATGGACCTATCACCTTATCCAATCTTTGATTTGAGTGTGGGCTATTCTCAGATCAAATTAGAACCAACGATATTCGTAATGTTGTCTTACTCGTGGTTTTTCCTCGAGCATACTTCATTATATCTTTTGGTCTGACCAATGCTATCATCGTGTTCACATAATTATGGAATTCCATCTTCATGGAAATCTGGATGACATGTTGTTGAGCCCATCGACAACATTTTTTCCTTCCCCATGATTCATGTTAAACATCTAGCTAGTATTGGAAACTTTTATAATCATTATCTTCATGACTTGTTCATGAAGCATATGTTTGGACGAAATAAGTGAGTCCCTCTAATTCATGTGCACTTGATGCAAGTTGCCGCCATGAATTTGAGAAGGCTTGTTTTACCTCCTTTGGAATCATCCCAAGTCAGTCATGCACGTGCAAAGTATTCTGTGGTCTATTAGACTGATCATCTTCATTCCATATGAACTTCGTAGCACACGAAGCCACTGATTGACTTGTTCAAGGAAAATGAGTTAAGTGCTAATCCATGGTAATGCACAAGACTTCGATATCCCCGATGATGGTTCCCTACCAGAACTCGGTAGTGTTTTATAGTAAGACTACCATGTGATCATGTTTGTCTAGGACAGCGTGTTCACACGTGTGTAGCAGAACCAGCTCATGTTTTGGAGCTTGCTATCGTAGCTCATTTCCCGAGAACCTCGCAGTGTCATCTCGTCGATTTGTGTTGCAAACTTTCATTTTTCTTCCTAGACTCGATGAGTCTGGATTATTCTGACACCAACCAGATCTGAATCTCAGGCAGATATGATGGTTGGAACGTTTCCCAAGAACTATAATAATGGTATCTCTGTAACCCGGTAAAGTGGATGTCATGGCCAACACATCCAGCTGGAAGACCCATTATTGTAGTCTCTTTATTGAGGAAGTTGGCCACCTCCCCATAAGGATTTCGTAGGATTTACTCCAATAAGTTACTCCTTATGGATTCTTGTGCTCCCAAAGTCCGACCTTTTACTTGATGTTCTAGTTATCAAACCATATCCATAAATGGGTTGTGCTAGCACATCAAGGAGAACATTAGAAGCGGAGTGCTAAATGTCTCTCGGTCGATTATCCGGATTTTGATCCCTTGGCCTCACTAAGGTGAAATTTGAGAAGGTGTTATCTTCCTTCGCATCTGCATCCTCCATCACCATTCATCATGGTAGTAAGTTGTGTTGCCAGGATCCTTGACATTGATATTGGTAAAACCTTGATGAATATGGAGATGCTCAAGTTCTTGAGAGCACGCGCAAGCGCTAGGTGTTATCAACGACACTAACTGGGCTTGCTCTCAGTTTCCTCGGTTAAGCTATAACTTTTCAAACAACAGACTCACTCTCTACTGTTGAGCTTCTCCCCAGTTACTAAAATCATCCCTTGTGTTGTTTTCCACAAGGTAACCAACATCATCCATTCTAATCCGGGTATGCCATTCTATCGAACCCCTCCAAACGATCGCTCGAGAATTGCCTTAGGGTGGTATAAAGAGTTTCAATGATCTCCGAATCAAAGGTAATTCTTTTTTCCACCTAAGGGGATATGTGTATGAGTCACCATCCCTAAGGTGTCTCGTTGTGGTATCATGGCAACTCAACTCCTCGCTACGTTGACAATCGTTCACCACCCTCTTAGGTGTGGAATTGTTGTCTACCTAGTGAACCCTCGTCATCTGTTCCACTCCATCCCTCTAGATGTGTGCTTCGTGTCTTAGTCCGAGAGATGTTGTTATGTCTCATTCCGTGAGTTAATCCTGAGTTGTTCGATCTTCGAGAAGATCGATCCCTCTAGAGTTTTCCTTTCCCTCTCATTGTCATGTTAGTTGGAGTTCTCGGAGCAAGACATCGAGACAATGATGGTGATCGAGTCAATGTTCTTTGAAGTGCCACCTGGATCGTGAAGATTATGTTAGTTTGCGTTCTCCCTTCATCTTACCCTATGCTTGAATCTTGGGACGAGATTCTTGTTTAGTGGGGGTGAGTTGTCACATCCCTAGTTCTGGTATGCACTAGACTAGCCCTTCATGTGTGCATCATGTTTAAATTTTATTTAAGTTGATATGGGGATTGCTCAAACCCTAGCACCAGATCAAATCAACTAGGTTCAAATAAAAATATTCTCAATGAACCCAAAATGCTCTTCAGAAAAGTTCATTATTTTTGGATTGGTCAACAACCTCTCCAAAAAATGGTGCACATTTTTCTAGGCCATTCTGGATTTTTGAATTAAATCTTACGATATTTGCATTTGGGCATTTAATTGCTAAATAATATTTTAAATGCTCAAATAATCACAAACTGAAATGTTTGCTGTTGGAAATATTCCAAACAGTGACATTGAGCAGTTTCATGATTTTTGGAAATGCCCTGGCATTTTTAATAAAGCCAAACACAATTACAAGAAAATAGAAAATGAAAATAAAAGAGAGAGAGAGAGTTAGTACCTGGCCCACATACCTGTTGCTGGCCCAGCTGTGCGGCCCAGCCCACCTGGCCTTCTGCCAGTCATCTCCTAGCTCCTACCAGGAGGACGACGCCGTGTTGCCCGCGCACGCACCTGAGGTTTCCACCTCCTGCTTCGTGTTGGCGGCCTCCCCTTCGAGCCTGTCCGCGCCTGGAGATGCCTATCACCCCCTGCATCTTCCCCCCTCTCCGGTTCCTCTCTCTCCCCCAAGCGCTCATGCCCGCAGCCACCCGAGCGAGCCCGTCGCCGCCGTTCACCGCCACCGCAGCCACCGCGCACGCCTCGCCTCGTAGTCCGGATCGCTAGCTCCGCCCCGATGCCGTGGAGCCACACGACAAAACATGCGACCGCAGGAGGCCCGCAACGCCATCACCACCGTCATCTTCAACCTCAGGCGCCGCCGATCGCCCTCGCCGATTCGTCATCCTCAACACGCCCCTGACTACCCCGAGCATCACTTCTTGATCTACGTGAGCCCCGCCGTCTTTCCCCTCTTTTCTCGCTGCCGAACACGTCCCCCAGCCGTGTTTTTCCTCGTAGCCGAAAGCTTCTGCCCGCCGGCCACGTCATTGCCGTCGCTGGAGCCGCTCAGGCTCGAAGCCGAGCGTGTTTCCGTGCTCAGTACAGCTCCAGGAGCACCTAGAAGCAACCCGTTGCTCCTGCCGTGCACCATAGCAAAGTTTGCATCATCGCCCAAACTCCGGCCACCGCCGCGAGCTTGCCTCCGGCGAGCTCGGGCCACCTCAGCCCCTGCCATTTGCACAGATGGATGCGGGCGAGTCCTAGCTCCGCGTAGATGATCTCCGCCGCTGTTTTTGTCACCGGAGGGCGTTTCCCGAGTCCCTCCGCCGCGTCTGTCGCCGTCGGTGTCGAGCCGCCGGCGAGTTTGACCTCGCTGACCAGTGGTTTGACCCCCTCTGGCTCTCTAACATGTGGGCCCAGCCCGCCTAATTAACCCAGGTTAGCTTAAGTGAAAAGCTAATTAACCCAGTTAGTTAGGTTAGTCACCGGCACGCGGGACCCACTGGTCAATTTGACCTGGACCAGCTCCGTTAACCACTGATGTCATCCTGACGTAATGCTGACGCAGTAAATTATTTACTGGAATTGTTTCTACATAGGAAATTCCAGAAAATAACACAAACTTCAAAAAATCATAGAAATTAATCTGTAGCTCCAAATGCAAAGTGTTATATATGAAAAATGATGAGAAAAATTCAATCTATCCATCTGTACCATTTTCATTCATGATAGAACAACTTATGACTACTATTTAGGACAAATGAAATGAATGGCAATTGAATATCTACATATGGAGTTTGAATTTGAATTTTAGATTCAAACCAACCCCATTTAACTTGCTGCTAGTTGCATTAGCTCAAACCATAGCATATTGCCATGTCACACTCATGCATCATATTGTTGCATTGCATTGATTGTGTTCTTTCTCTGTTGCCGGTGTTTGTCCCCTCTTAGTAGACGTGTTCCGACGATGAGATCGATGACACCGATGAAGAACTATATTATCTTCAGAAGTGCAAGGCAAGCAAAACCTCTTTGTTCATTCCGATACAATCCCACTCTCTCGCTCCTGCTCTCTTTTACTGCATTAGGAGAACAACAATTCATCTGTTACTTGCTGCGATAGCTGAACCCCTTTATCCTGTGCATGACCTGTCATTGCCATAGTAAATAGATGAAACCCACTAGCATGAGTAGGAGTTGTTTGAGCCCTGATGTGCCTACTCATTCATGCTTGTTTGTCATGCCTGCTATTGCTTAGAGTGAGTCAGGTCTGATTCATCAGGGGATGAATCAGAGGTGTGTGAACATGTCCTACTTTGTGTGGTCTAAGTGTGTGAACACGATTTGGTAAAGGTAGCGGTGAGAGGCCATGTAGGAGTACATGGTGGGTTGTCTCATTGCAGCCGTCCTCAGGAACTGAGTTGTGTGTTTGTGATCCATGAATAGCTACTACCACGCATTGGAATGCTTAAGTGCCCCTCTCGACTTATTAATCAACTTGATCTCTGTCCAGGAGTTGCAACTAGTTTCTAGTGTTTGTTGGTAGTGTTAGTAGTCTACCAAGTGGCACCCGGTACAGGTGGACTTGGGACAGACTAGGCACAGTGGCCCGGTGTACCAAGTGGCACCCGGATGGTAGGCTTGGGAACCCTGCACACATCGTTTGGGGCCGTGAGCGACACCCTGGACGGATCTCCTTGCCGATGGAACCCGAATAGGCGATAAACCTGGACGAGAGATTTGTGTGGTTAGTCAGGTCGTGGCCGACAACCTCGCTGGGCTTCCGCTTGAAGGTTGCCGAGTACATGTCGTGTAAACGGCGGTAAGTGGTGAGAGCGTGTGTGAAGAAGTACACCCCTGCAGGGTTAATATCATCTATTCGAATAGCAGTGTCCGCGGTAAAGGACTTCTAGGTTGCCTGTATAGTTCATAGACAAGTGAAACTGGATACTCTAAAATGCGCAAGATAAGCGTGAGTGCTATGGATGGCATTCTCGTAGGGAGACGGGAGTGGATCCATAGTGGTGTATTGGCTGGTGAATATGTGGACTCGTGTGCGCCACCTCAAAGAGTTGCTTGTAGTCGTAGTTCAGGATAGCCACCGAGTCAAAGCTGGCTTGCTGCAGTTAAACCCCACCACCCCTTTCTTGATAACGGTGCATATGTAGTTAGTTCTGATGTAAGTCTTGCTGGGTACATTTGTACTCACGTTGCTTAATTTATGTTTTTGCATAGAGACTTCAGTCTCGCTAGTAGTTCCATGTGGACTTCGACGTTTAGCTTGTTACCTCAGCTACGATCTTGTGCCCTCAACAAGATTTAGTAGATAGTCAAGCTTCTTAGCTTTTTTCATTTGTAGATGTCTGTACTCAGACATGTTAAGCTTCCGCTTGTGCTTGACTTGTGTGCTCTGAATGCTGGGTCATGAGACCCATGTTTGTAATATCTCGCTCCTCGGAGCCTATTGAATAAATATTTTGAGTCGTAGAGTTATGTTGTGATGCCATGTTGTATTTGCACATATCGAGCATATTGCGTGTATGATTTGAAATGCTTGATATGTGTGGGATCTGACTATCTAGTTGTTTATCCTTGGTAGCCTCTCTTACCGGGAAATGTCTCCTAGTGCTTCCACTGAGCCTTGGTAGCTTGCTACTGCTCTGGAACACTTAGGCTGGCCGGCATGTGTCCTTCTTTGTTTCTGTGTCTGTCCCTTCGGGGAAATGTCACGCGGTGTCTACTGGAGTCCTGTTAGCCTGCTACAGCCCGGTTTACCGGAGTCTTGCTAGCCTAGTTGCTACAGCTCGGATTCACTCGCTGATGACCGACACGTTCGTTGTTGGGTCATGTATGCCTGTCCCTGTAAGTTAGTGCCACTTTGGGTTCACGACTAGCCATGTCAGCCCGGGTTCTTTGTCATATGGATGCTAGCGGCACTATCATATACGTGAGCCAAAAGGCGCAAACGGTCCCGGGCCAGGTAAGGTGGCACCCGTGGGAATACCGTGTGTGAGGCCGCAAAGTGATATGATGTGTTACATGCTAGATCAGTGTGACTTAGGATCGGGGTCCTGACAGGTTTATGATTGTTGCCAATGCCGGTTCATAATGATTGGTGATGCCGGGTCATACTGAAAATCAGAAGATATTTCTCCCTTATATCCACATTACCTATAGCCACCCAAGTCTTGAACAGAACAAAGTGATGATTTGAGACTTGTTTCCATATAATTAATGCCACTTTGAAGAAATCCATGTTGTTCATCTCAGTCACTAGTAAAAACTGAATACTCCATATATGTAGCCCACAAGTGCCGGGTTGTCATGCTTGCAGCAACCTGGGACTTGAAATTGCCTTATGCTCATAAAAACTTCAACCAGTGTAGCCGCCAAGGGCCGGGTCATTATGCAATAATTAGCAGGGACTTTGTAAATATAATCATGTAAACTTTGAACAACAACGGTGTAGCCCCCAAGGGCCGGCTCAGTAAGATAATATTGAGCTAGGATTTGATATATACTTCAGTGAAAATAACATCATATGATGTAACCCCCATCATGGGGCTTGAATCCACATCCACCAGGTTAAGAGCCTTGTGCTCTACCAACTGAGCAATGGACACTTCAATATAATGGATTTAACTTGTGTACCTTGAATATTTGACAGGAGCAATTGGTAGCCCCCAAGGGCCGGCTCATTATAATGTGATGAGTCGGGTCTTTAATAAGATGAGCAAAAAATGACTTTGCATTAGCCCCCAAGTGTCATGGTGTATGCTTGCAGCGACATGAGACTTGCATATTTGATGTAATCTCAACTTGACTAATGTACCCCCCAAGTGCCGGGCCTGCAGCAACTCGGGACTATTCCTTCAATTATATAATAAACAATATCCGTTGATAATATGATAGCCATTGCGCTAAAGCGACTTTGAAAACCATAATCATAATACTAGTTATCTATAACCATAATAAAATCCACCATGTTGGCTATTTGAAGATTTGAATAATATAATCCAATGATTTATGAGCGCATGATTCCAATGGCGCAATCCAAATATATACTGGCGACTTATAGTCCAAAGCCAGGCTGTGTTAATAAACACCGGATAATTTATCATCATACTGGCGACTTATAGTCCAAAGCCAGGATGGGTTAATAAATGCCGGTGATTTATAATTATGCTTTATTCAACCTGTTTCTACATACAACAAGTTTAAAGTGTCCTGGTGGTTTACAGCTGGACGGGTCATAATGCCCAACATATCACACGGGTTTATAACCAAGGCTACACTTAAGAATAATCAAATATGAAATATACCATACCTGTGACATTGAATCACATCGTTGGTTTACCAAACTTTTGTAGTAAGGGTGATAACCCAAATCTTGAGTACTGATAACTCCTCCCAAATTTTGCCGGTTTATAATAAAACTATACCGGGTTGTAATAAACACCGGTTTATCCATATATAATACCGGCGACTTGTAGTTGAAACTAGACCGGGTCAATAAACGCATGATTATAACTGATCATGTACTGACAACTTATAATTGAAAGCCAAGCCGGGTCAATAAACGCCGGTCTATCCATGCACATATGATACATGCTATGATGATGTAATGATAATGCAACATATAATGATGTATATGTATGACCAAGAGGGTTTAGGCTATGGTTCAGATATGACCAGAGCCCCCAAGTAGTCATAATTGTGGCATTGTACCGATCAAGAGGTGTAGCTATGGTTCGGATATGACCAAGCCTTGATTTCCCTGGTGGCCCTTATGCCTATCAAGAAGTGTAACTATGGTTCGAACCCATAGCCCCCAAGTGATTTCCCTGGTGGCCTTATGCCTATCAAGAGGTGTAGCTATGGTTCGGATACGACCAAGCCCGCAAATGATTTCCCTGGTGGCCCTTATGCCTATCAAGAGGTGTGACTATGGTTCAAACATAGCTCCCAAGTGATACTATGAGTTGTGCTCAAGGGATACCCATGTTTGAGCTATGTTGTGCAGCAGACTCTCTTTGGCCCCTTATGATAATATTGGCTTGATAGCCGGATTACCGAAGTAACCAGAGCTGCACTCTTATGATAACATTATCTTGATAGGCATATTAATAGGGTAGTCACAGCTATGATCAACCATACGATAGGCCAATTAGGCATGATACCCATGTTTGAACCGCGCATCATGGCAGCAAGTTCTCTTTGGCAACCTTTAATTTTTTTGAGAACTCGAACTTGCGAGAGATGAATTCTTCTTGAACCGGATGCTAAACCGGATATTGGGAGCTTCAAAGCTTTATGGGAGACATCTTTCCCTTGAGCCGGATCTTAAACTGGAATCTTCATTTTCAGCCGGAAATTTTCTGGCGACATTTAAACTCGAACTTGCGAGAGATTAATTCTTTTTCAACCGGAAATTCTTAAACCAGATTTGAGAGCTTCAGAGCTTTGTGGGAGACAGATTTCCCTTGAACCAATATTTTAAACCGGAATCCTTTCTGATGATCCGGAACTTCTTCATTGAACCGGCATTTTGTAACTGTCATATACTTTCTAAGCCAGAAACTTTCTAACGGCCTTTATATTATCATCAATGTAACAGTCACCTCTGGGACCGGGTTATCTTTCCCTCCATCATCCTGGGGTTCTTAAATTTGCTGAAACTGGTAAGATTTACTAGTCATCTCATCGTAGCCCCCGAGTCTCAAGGTGAATCGAGAAGTTGGCTTGAGATTCTCTATATTTGTCTGTGATATAAACCGGCATAAGCGGTATATCACTGGTGTTGATAGCATGATTTGAATCCACAGAATGTTGAAGTGACTGCGGCGGGTTATAAATGATCCCGTATGAGCCGTGTCAGCAGCTCGGCCAATGGTTCCTTCCAAGGCTATTTGAAGTTAACCAAACTGTAGTGGTGGCAACTTGTGTGCCTGCCCACTGGGCCACCCAGTGCAGACGACGGTTGATAGTATATGATAATTTGCCTTCATTTTGTTGAAAGAAAACCTGGCTACCCAAGCCGTGACTTGCTCATACTCAATGAACAGCTCATGCAGACAGGTGCGACCTGGCATGTTTATCTAGACCAGGCCGCGAGAGACGGAAGGACAATATGACCGCAGCATCAGAGGCGGCACAGACAGATGAGTCGGTCACGGCCGTTTAAGCCAGCGCGGACGGGCGAGTCAATTGCAGGCGCGGTAAGCTATGCGGACGGGCGAGTCAACCACGTCGTGTTGATGTAGTGAACAATTGTTCTGCCTCAAAAACATCGCAAACTAGAGTAATTGTTCTTTGATAAAAAAGCAGTATATGCTAAATAAAATAAACTTAGATGGATTTCACCTTATATGTTAGGCCAAAAAATATCCACTGCGGAGCTGATGATCACCATGTGAAGCTGAAACCAATC
Source organism: Triticum dicoccoides (assembly GCF_002162155.2). NCBI lineage: Eukaryota > Viridiplantae > Streptophyta > Magnoliopsida > Poales > Poaceae > Triticum > Triticum dicoccoides. The sequence continues at coordinate 569,204,598 of NC_041383.1, read as the reverse complement.
TCGAGCGAGTCGGCCGTGGGAGCAGACAGATGAACTAGCCGCGGCGTTTAAAGCTGGCGCAGACGGACGAGTCAATCACAGACGCGATAAGCCGCATGGTCCGGCGTGTCAATCGCAGACATGGTCCCAGCAAGTTGATATATATAGAGCTGCCCGGGTGGCCACCCATTCAATAGCAAGCGGACGTGGATGCTGGTGCAGGATGATGCTAACGCATACTCCGTAGGCACAACATGACACCACCTTTGAAGTGAGTCATTGTCCCGCACATAAAAATGTACAGACCAAAGCGATTGTTCTTTGACAAAAAACAGTATGCGCTAATAAAGTAAACTTAGATGGATATCACCTGATTCATATGGATGATTGACGGAGTTATACATTCCGTCCATAAACCACCTCCAGTAATTTCAATAGCGAGTTAACCACTCGCCCAAGGCCATGGCAGAGGCGGCGCGCCACAGTGGTAAAAACAGCTCAAGGCGGGACCGTGGATGACTCCAAACAACGTCGACCCGGTCGGGGGTGGCTCAACGCGTGGTCGCAACCGCGACAACGGAGACGGCTGCTGGAAGTGCGGCCATAACAGAGCCTCGAACCGGGCGATTTAGAACAGAGCACCTGGTTCCCAGGTCATGTTGATTTTTTCTTTTAGTGCCCACGTGATGTCTGTTGCCTTTCCTCATCTGGTCTGATATTTAGCTGGAGGTACGTAACTGATGATTCCTTTGGCCTCACATCCTTGTGAGACTTTGGGACCGGTGCTAATTCTTTTGATGAATAGTACATGTACTAGACCTTCCGTGAGATGTACTAATAGTAATTTTCTTATTCTCCCTTTCCTTTCGGCCTTTGACTTCCGCAGATTGCCGCTGCATGTGTGTGTATCATCAAACAGGGCTAAGAGCATCTCCAATAGCTTGTCTATATGGATGTCTATACTCGTTTTCCATGATGTGAGCCCAAAACAGGCGTCCAATAATGTGCCTATATGGTCGTCCAAATATACACATCCTCTAAATCGACCTCGACAATGTCCACGCCTGGACAATGTGAAGGCGCTGTCTAAACTCAGCTCCAGTCATGATTTCTTCCTCTTCCCAGCGATGGCCCACCTGTCATGGTCCCTGTATATAGACGTTCTGATGCAAAACTGGATGTGTATATGAGGGAATCTTTTTAGACCATTGTCTATATGAATATATAGACATCCAAATATACACGTGCTATTGGAGATGCTCTAACTGGCGTATGCCTCGAGCACGTCTTTGTGCGGGGCCTTGGGCGTATGCTACTGTAGTTTGTTTGTTTTTGTCGTAGGCGACATCAATAACAGCAGATTCGCTCACATCCCTCATTATGTTTTTATTATTGCTCTCCATCCACGGCCGCTGGTCATCGCTGATATGATTGCTATGATCCAGAAGATCAAAAACTCTCCTGTCCACTACTAAATAAATCGGTTTAGATCGACCGCTCGTGATAAACCGCCCGCCTTTTGATCAATCCGGTATACATCATCCAGTTTGAATACGCAACACGGGCGTGGGACTGAATCCAAATCCAATATGGCTCGGTGTTATTGCTTCTGCTTTATACTCCCGAGTCGCCGAATCCTATTGTCCTCTGCTAGATCCGATCGACGTACGCGAGGGTGATATTGATGTAAAGCCCTGCGCCAGCGTTGAATAAAGAATCCAGCCATACGAGTCGTCTAACCTGGTGCGCGAGGGTGATGTTGACGTAAATCCAACCGCAGATGTTTATGTTGATGTAAATCCCTATTGCAGTCACTGACGTTCTTTGAAGAAAATTTGACCAGTTGAAATCTGAACCACGTGCACAACGCCCCGCAGGAAAGCCAATCCTAATTTTTCCTTAAACTTAAATCTCATAGATTATAAATCTGAACCGACGAACTTGAAGTTTATGCAGATCTTCTAAGACAGCCTCTTCTTATCTGGAAAATCACAAACTTCTCAATCCCTGGGAAAGATCCCTCTAAGAACTCAGCACCACCGTGCGCAAGCCCCACGGTGGGTGCCAACTGTCGTGGAATTAACACGTCATATGTCCTTAGTGTCAGGACTTAGTCGCGAGGCCAACACATCTATGTGGTAGCTTGAGAGGGGTTGATCGGGACGAGAGACGCAACACACAAGACAAGAATTTAGACAACTTCGGGCCCCGGGAAACATCATTCGGTAATATCCCTACATGTTGTTTGTGGCTAGGTCTCATTATGCTCATGAGGGAGTTGTCGTAAACCGGCTCTCCTCTAGTTGTGTCTAGCCCTGGAGATTGTTTCTTGTTGCCTGTCCCTCTTGGGCAGCCCTGCCCCTCCTTATATAAGTTGAAGGGGCGGGTTACATGTGGAGTCCTATTAGGATTAGGACTAGTCTACCTTCTAATACAAACCGGATACAAGTCCAGGTCTTAACTCCTTGTAAGGTAAATATTCCTCATGCCTTTCCTGTTAAACCGGCCCGCCATTAACATAAACCGTCCTTCTGGGCCTTGGGCCTTGTCATCCGTTTGTCCCGCCTGCCGGGTTACCAGTGAGTCATAATGTTCAGGTAGGTTGCTTGTAAACCGTCTGGTCAGGGCGGGTCACCAATGAATCGCCTAGTGTAAACTGGGTCTCAAGTAAACCGCCAAGTCCGTCCGGGTCATATATCTGGCCGGTTCATACCGCGGGGTATATCCCCGACACAGTGACTGTTGCATTACCATCCAATGACCGTCGTGCTTCTTCAACCTCTGGTCTTCTTGCTCCAGCCGCCCAAAGCAGCGCCGGTCGTGCCGCCTGCTCCTGCCTCCCGTTGCCGGCTGTGCTGCCCTGGAGGCCTCACCGCCCCCTACTACTCCCACCGCTGGCAGGCCATCCCTCCACTCACCCACACCCCGTGTTATTTTGTGGCGACGATACACTCACACCGCAGTCGAACCAGTGAACCCTCGTACTCCTCTCCGCGAGTGCATCCACTGTCGCGTCTTCCCCGGCTCCACGTTGTCCCCTTCCTAGGCCTCGCCGTCGTCCACCGCCGTGGTGCTCTCAGCGTGGCGTGGTCAACATGGTCAAGGAACGACTTCCATCGAACATGGACTGTACATGGAGAGGCTGACAGCTGGGTCCAGGGCCGTAGCAAGGAAGTGCCTCCTTATTACACGGAAAATAATGATACCTCCACCTGACAGCAGGGTCCCACCGGACGACCCACTATATTTCACAAAAAAAAGTTTCCCCCCTGACGGCTGAGGACCCACCAGCTACATCTTCACATGCAAGGAAGTGCATCCGGGCAAAAAAAGAAAAAAGATTCGCCCCCTGACTGCTGGGACCCACCAGCTACATCTTCACACGCAAGGAAGTGTTTGACAGTCAGGACCCACCTGGTCGAAGCATACGTAGCGTTGTCATTCTGGTCGCGAACATGTACGTACATATATACTGGTTGATGTAGAGGCGCGCATGTGTCATAGTAGAGGCGCGCACGTAGCATGTACATGTACATACAGCAGCCAGTGTGCAAGAAAGAAAATACGGCCATGTACGTACATACGGGCAGGGTGTCGAACACCTACTCGCGCATATATACGTACGACCAGGGCTCGTGTACATGGGTGGGTCAAAACGGAGAAACAGTGTTGTCGTCTTGTTCCTGGGGAGGTAACGGAATGCGGCGTGTTCATGGGGAGGCAACGGAATGCGTCGTGTTCATCGGGAGGCAACGAAACGCATGGGAGCCAGCCGGCTTGGACGGAACAGGCGATGGAAACGAGGCCTGGCGTACCACAAAACGGAGGAAACGACCTTGTGTTCGACCGGCCATGTTCAAAATGGGATCCTGTTCATCAGGAGGGGTCTGGCGTACCACAAAATGGAGGAAACGGACCTCCTACGGTCGAAACGGGGGTCCTGTTGATCGGGAGGGGTGTGGCGTACCGCAAAACGGACGAAACGGACTTGTGTTGGAGCGCTACGGTCGAAACGGGGTCCTGTTCATCGGGAGGGGTGTGGCGTACTGCAAAACGGGACTCCAGGGGATATGGTTCATCTCCACCGTCGACCTCCTCCAGCCTCCACGAGCTACTGTTCATCCACCGTCGACCTCCTCCAGCCTCCACCTGCGACTCTTCATCCATGGGCTCCTAGTCATCCATCCTCCACCGCGCTCTAGCTACTCCACCGGCTACTGTTCAACCACCCCTCTCCACGGGCTCCTATTCAACCATCCCTCCACAGGCTACTATTCATCCACCCCTCCACCGTCTACTATTCATCCAGACCTCCACGGGGTCATCCTGTTCATCCAGCCCTCCACGGGTTCTATTCATCCAGCCCCAACCGACTCGATCGATCGGGGTCCTGTTCATCCAGAGGCAACGCCACGGGGTCCTGTTCATCCACCATCATCACTCACTATTCATCCAAACCCCCCCCCCACAACGCTCACTGTTCATCCAGAGAGGCAGCATCGATCGGCTTCAGTTAGCAGCAGTAGGGAAGGAATCGCTCGAACGGGTTCAGTTAACACCTCACTGTTCCGTCACAAGCTTCTGGGCATCCATCTTGCCCCAGTGCACCTTTGCGCGGGCAAGGGCCCAACGGGCACCTTCAATACAGGCGGAGTGCTTGATGACTTCAACCCATGGACACGCATCCACCAGCCGCCGCACCAGGCCGAAGTAGCTCCCAGGAATGGCCTCCTTCGGCCACAGCCGAACTATGAGCCCCTTCATGGCCTGTTCGGCCGCCTTGTGGAGCTCGACCAGTTGCTTCAGCTGGTCGCTAAGGGGCACCGGATGTTCGGCCTCAGCATACTGAGACCAGAAGACCTTCTCCGTCGAGCTCCCCTCCTTGGCCTGGTAGAATGCGGCAGCATCGGACACGCTGCGAGGAAGATCTGCGAACGCTCCTAGAGAGCTCCGAATTCGGGTAAGCAACAGGTAATTAACAGTCACATGCTTACTTTGCATGAAAAATGCCTTACCCGCTGCTATTTTCTTCAACGTCTCGATTTCTTGGAGGGCCTTGTAGGCTTCGGCCTTAGCGGCTTTGGCACTCTCAAGAGCCATTGCAAGCTCAGACTCTCGAGTCTTCGAGTCACGCTCTAGGCTCTCATGTTTTTTCATGAGATCCTGGAGCTCTTGCTGTACCTCCGCCACCCGCGCCTTCTGCTTCTCTCGCTCGGTGCGCTCCGCGGCCGCATTACGTTCGGCCGCGGCCACCGCCTCCTTCAGGGTAGCCACCTCGGTAGTGGCCCCTACAATACCCACGTTATCCTTGTCATTCTTTTTGCAACCAAAACCCTTTTCTGTAAGGTACAATTTTAATAAGGTATTACTCACCTTCCTTGTCCTCGAGCTGCTTCTTGGCATGGCCGAGCTCGTTCTCGGACCGCTCGAGGCTTTCCTTCAAAGTATTGGCCTCCGCAGCCAGTGCGGTAGAGGTCAGCAGCGCAGCCTGCAATCCCATATTGACATATTTTTATGACTCATGCGTATATCTTTTTAGATCCTCAGTCCCGCTTTACTTTCCGAACACCGAACCGAGCATCAGGGGCTACTGTCTATGCGGTACTATTTTACATATATCAAAATTCTTACCTCAAAGCCTGTTAGAAGGCTGCTGCAGGCTTCGGTCAGCCCACTCTTGGTGAGCTGCACCTTCTGAATCACCGCACTCATAACAGTGCGGTGTTCCTCTTCGTTGGAGGCGCCATTGAGCGCCTCCAGCAAGCTATCCGGCGCCTCCGGTTGGACGGAGGCTGCCGGCGTCACGGTCTTGCCCTTCTTACGAAGGGGCCGCCCGCCGGACTCCGGAGCCACTATCGGGTCATATATCTGGCCGGTTCATACCGCGGGGTATATCCCCGACACAGTGACTGTTGCATTACCATCCAACGACCGTCGTGCTTCTTCAACCTCTGGTCTTCTTGCTCCAGCCGCCCAAAGCAGCGCCGGTCGTGCCGCCTGCTCCTGCCTCCCGTTGCCGGCTGTGCTGCCCTGGAGGCCTCATTGCCCCCTACTACTCCCACCGCTGGCAGGCCATCCCTCCACTCACCCAAACCCCGTGTTATTTTGTGGCGACGACAGACTCACACCGTAGTCGAACCAGTGAACCCTCGTACTCCTCTCCGCGAGTGCATCCACTGCCGCGTCTTCCCCGGCTCCACGTTGTCCCCTTCCTAGGCCTCGCCGTCGTCCACCGCCGTGGTGCTCTCAGCGTGGCGTGGTCAACATGGTCAAGGAACGACTTCCATCGAACATGGACTGTACATGGAGAGGCTGACAGCTGGGTCCAGGGCCGTAGCAAGGAAGTGCCTCCTTATTACACGGAAAATAATGATACCTCCACCTGACAGCAGGGTCCCACCGGACGACCCACTATATTTCACAAAAAAAAGTTTCCCCCCTGACGGCTGAGGACCCACCAGCTACATCTTCACATGCAAGGAAGTGCATCCGGGCAAAAAAAGAAAAACGATTCGCCCCCTGACTGCTGGGACCCACCAGCTACATCTTCACACACAAGGAAGTGTCTGACAGTCAGGACCCACCTGGTCGAAGCATACATAGCATTGTCATTCTGGTCGCGAACATGTACGTACATATATACTGGTTGATGTAGAGGCGCGCATGTGTCGTAGTAGAGGCACGCACGTAGCATGTACATGTACATACAGCAGCCAGTGTGCAAGAAAGAAAATACGGCCATGTACGTACATACGGGCGGGGTGTCGAACACCTACTCGCGCATATATACGTACGGCCAGGGCTTGTGTACATGGGTGGGTCAAAACGGAGAAACAGCATTGTCGTCTTGTTCATGGGGAGGTAACGGAACGCGGCGTGTTCATGGTGAGGCAACGGAATGCGTCGTGTTCATCGGGAGGCAACGAAACGCATGGGAGCCAACCGGCTTGGACGGAACAGGCGATGGAAACGAGGCCTGGCGTACCACAAAACAGAGGAAACGGCCTTGTGTTCGACCGGCCACGTTCAAAACGGGATCCTATTCATCAGGAGGGGTCTGGCGTACCGCAAAATGGAGGAAACGGACCTCCTACAGTCGAAACGGGGGTCCTGTTGATCGGGAGGGGTGTGGCGTACCGCAAAACGGACGAAACGGACTTGTGTTGGAGCGCTACGGTCGAAACGAGGTCCTGTTCATCGGGAGGGGTGTGGCGTACTGCAAAACGGGACTCCACGGGATATGGTTCATCTCCACCGTCGACCTCCTCCAGCCTCCACGAGCTACTGTTCATCCACCGTCGACCTCCTCCAGCCTCCACCTGCGACTGTTCATCCATGGGCTCCTAGTCATCCATCCTCCACCGCGCGCTAGCCACTACTAGGAAAATGGCTATAGATGGGATTGACACTAATGGCGCACCAGAAAGATGGTGCGCCATTAGTATATACTAATGGCGCACCACAATCTGATGCGCCATTAGAGTTTAAACAACTAATGGCGCACCATGCTACGGGTGCGCCATTAGTATCAAATTTTTTTTTAACTAGTGCGCCTGTCCAAACATACTAATGGCGCATCCCGGCAAAGTGCGCCATTAGTAGTTGTAACTACTAATGGCGCACTAGGCAGCAGGTGCGCCATTAGTATAGAATTTTTTTTTTTGAACTAGTGCGCCTATCCAAACATACTAATGGCGCATCCTGCCCAAGTGCGCCATTAGTAGTTGTAACTACTAATGGCGCACCAGGCAGTGGGTGCGCCATTAGTATAGGATTTTTTTTTGAACTAGTGCGCCTATCCAAACATACTAATGGCGCATCCTGCCCAAGTGCGCCATTAGTAGTTGTAAGTACTAATGGCGCACCATGCAAGAGGTGCGCCATTAGTAAGTGGGCAGCAACAAGATATTTGGGCCAGCCTCTCCTACCCACACACTCACTTTCTCCCCACTTCATTCTCTCCACCTCCTCCTTGTCTCGGGTGCCTCCTCTTTTTCACCTCATTTCCACCATAGATTCATTCAAATTAAGTGGTTAAATTACCTTGTTTTAATAGGTAAGTAAGGGGGGAAGCTATATTTAGGTTGTTCTCCTTACAACAATGTGCACATGCACTTTTTACGGCCTAGCTAGATCTATGTATGTTCGTGGTGTTGCATATGTTTGTGGTGTTGCATATGTGTTTGTGTTTGGAGGTGTACCGGTATTTGATATGCGATAGTTGCCAATATTTTGCCGGAATGTTGATTCATTTCCGTTTCGGCGAGAATTTTGGCATTAAGCATTCTTTTTGGTCCTATTTTTAGGGAAGGTCATGCCAAATTTTTGTTTGGTTCTAAAATATCGTTTTGCTCTACCCCGCAGGCGACCATGGTCCGCACGATGACCGAAGGCATCGTGAATAGGTTTTTGAGGTCCGCGAAGGCCGAGATGCTTCAAAAGAACGAGACGGAGATAAGATGTCCGTGTCGAAGATGCAAGCTGAAGAGCCTTATTGCGGACCCGGATTCCGGGCAGGTGCGGGACCACCTGCTGTTGCGTGGTTTCATGGGTGGCTATCGGTGGCAAGGTGATGAAGATGACTACGAAGTCGTCCATGCGGCCCGGGCAAGAAATGAGGAAGGGCAGCAAGACAACCACCGCGGCTCGGGCGGGCGAGAAGACGAAGAATCCCCAGGAGATGATCACGACTGTGATGCTGTACACAGTCATCATGTAGAAGATGCAGGACATGATGATGAGGAAGATGCCGGAGCAGGCGACGGGCATGATCATGAAGATGATGATGCCGGCGGAGCAGACGACGCTGGACCATCGATGGGCTAGGTGCAGGACCCTCATATTCAAGAGCTGCTTCTCAAGCAGACGGATAACGCAAGAGCTGCCGCCCGTGAGAAAGCCAAGATGGATCAACTTGAGTTAGACGCGGTTACTCCATTGTATGAAGGATGCAGGCCCGAGGATACCCGCCTGAAAGTAACGCTCATGGCCCTGGAGATGAAGGTAAAACACAAAATGACCGACGCATGCTTCGACGAGAACATGTCATTCTGGCACGAACGTCTTCCCAAGGGGAACAAGTGCCCGACCAGTTTAGAGGAGGCGAAGAAAATCGTGTGTCCTCTGGATTTACCGCACGTGAAATACCATGTGTGCATGAACAATTGCATCATTTATCGGGACGAGCACGCGGAGTCTACAATATGTCCGGTGTGCGGTGTCACTCGATACAAGAAGAGGAAGAAAGCTCCTCGAAAAGTGGTGTGGTACTTTCCGATCACTCCTCGTCTGCAGCGGTATTTCGCGGATCCAAAGGTAGCAAAGCTCCTACATTGGCACGCGGATAGGGAGGAGAAGAAGCGAGAAGATGACGCAAATGATCCGGAGATAGATAAAAAAGACAAGATGCTGAGTCACCCTAAGGATGCGAGCCAGTGGCAAGCATTGAACTTCGAATACCCAGAATTTGGGAACGATCCAAGGAACATCGTGCTGGGCGCGAGCACCGATGGAGTCAATTCGTTTGGCAGCCAGAGAAGCACACATAGCACCTGGCCTGTGTTTGTGTGGATGTACAACCTTCCCCCCTGGTTGTGCATGAAGAGGAAGTACATTCACATGAGTATGCTAATTGAAGGGCCGAAACAACCAGGGAACGACATCAATCTGTATCTGGGGCTGCTGAAAGAGGAGCTTGACACGCTGTGGAAAACGCCAGCCAATACGTGGGACGCCGCAGAGAAAGAATATTTCCCTATGAGAGCCGCACTGCTCACGACGGTGCACGACTATCTCGGTTACGGATATCTTGCGGGGCAGGTAGTCCACGGATTTTCTGGATGCGTAAGGTGCATGGATGACACAACGTGTCGCCAGCTAGATAGAGATCCCGGGTCTTCGAAAACCGTGTTCATGGGACATCGAAGGTGGCTTCGCGACGATGACCCGTGGAGGAAACGCAAGGATCTGTTCGATGGTGAAACCGAACCCCGAAAACGCCCGTGTACGAGGAGCGGCGAGGAAATAGACAAGCTGTTGAAAAATTGGAAAGACTGCCCACTGCCGGGAAAGAAGCAAAAGGCGCCAGAGCCGGGAAAGAAGCGAAAGGCGCCAGAGCCGGGAAAGAACCGTCCAACAGTGACATCGACACAATGCTACAAATGCAGGATGACAACGCCCGTTCTTTCATGACTCCCACGATAGACGGCGGCTTCATCCACGCTCCGGTCCCTTGAGTCGAGTTGTCTAGTTCTGAAACATCGATTGGCTCATGTTGTAATTAAACTTTAATGAACTTGTAGTATGTCTCTTTGGTTTTGAGAGTCGTTCAACTTAGATGTAATCGATGCTATTAATGTCTTGCTTTTCTCTTCCGATCGTTCTGTTGCATAATTATATATTGCTTATGTATTGTCTGTGAATTGGTACTAACGTTTCGTTTGGCTAGTGCATAGTGATGCCGACGTATGTCGTGTACAAGGGTAAGGTTCCCAGAGTCTACGATGAATGGGAGGAGTGTCGGAGACAGGTTCACCGATTCAGCGGTAACAGTTACAAAGGGTACACCACTATGGCCGAGGCCGAATCTAGATACGCCCGCTATCTAGCGGGAGAGGGGAGGGAGCGTTGGAGGAACCGGATGAAGACGAGTTTCATCGTGATGATGCTCATCGTGATGACCGCAGCTCTCTTCTATGTGATGGTAGTTTAGATGATCGATATCGACTTGTAATGCGAAGACAAACTCGCTACTCGCGGTCTCGAGACATGTAATATAATGTTCTATCTTTGTTCGGTCTTTTTAATTCGGAGACTAATATGATGGATTGTATTCGGAGACTAATATGATGAATTGTATTCAAAGACTAATCTTCTATTGTATTTGATGAATCTATTGTTGATGTGTGCTGTCTATATTTTGTCAAATTATACATTTTGTAACCTGTGCAAAAAACAGAAAATAAAAAAATAAAAAAAAACCTAATATTCATACTAATGGCGCATCACACGACAGTGCGCCATTAGTATGACAGTGCATACTAATGGCGCATCACAGGGTGGTGCGCCATTAGTATGCTGCGGTTACTAATGGTGCATCCAGAGGTGGTGCGCCATTAGTATGCCAAAGCACCTGGGTGTACATGCCAACTGGGAGGCATACTAATGGCGCACCCTCGCATATACTAATGGCGCACCAGGTGGTGCGCCATTAGTATACCAGATACTAATGGCGCACCGTGCGCCATTAGTAAAAATTACTAATGGCGTGCTATCAGTGGCGCACCAGTGATGCGCCATTAATGGCCATATTAGGTGCGCCATTAGTAGTGGTATTTCTAGTAGTGAGCTACTCCACCGGCTACTGTTCAACCACCCCTCTCCACGGGCTCCTATTCAACCATACCTCCACAGGCTACTATTCATCCACCCCTCCACCGTCTACTATTCATCCAGACCTCCACGGGGTCATCCTGTTCATCCAGCCCTCCACGGGTTCTATTCATCCAGCCCCAACCGACTCGATCGATCGGGGTCCTGTTCATCCAGAGGCAATGCCACGGGGTCCTGTTCATCCACCATCATCACTCACTATTCATCCACCCCCCCCCCACAACGCTCACTGTTCATCCAGAGAGGCAGCATCGATCGGCTTCAGTTAGCAGTAGTAGGGAAGGAATCGCTCGATCGGGTTCAGTTAACAGCCATCGATCGATCGCTCGGGTTCAGTAATGCGTAGCCTGCAGTGCAATAGATCAGGTTCAGTTAGAGCCCAACGCCTCGCTCGGGTTCAGTTAGAGCCAATGCCTCGCACACACGCGCGTACGTGTACGAGAGAAACGCGCATCACTCGGCCCCCGACCACCCACCGTAACAGGGAAGTCCCCAAAATTTTCCTCGCCCTCGCTTCTACCATGGTTTTTCTGTCATGGACGGCCCAAAGAATATCTTGCAGCTGCATCTCTGGCCTGCCCAGGACGAAAAGCCCATTTTCTGTCATGATTTTTTGTCATAGAAGTAGGAGCCCACCACATCTATGATGATACCGGGTTTTGTCACAATTATTGTCATAGAAGTGTCATAAGTATGAAAAAAAGTTTCATTCGGCCCAAAATGTCACGGATGTGTCTTTTTTTTGTAGTGATGGCATTCTTGGTGGCAAGGTTGCGAATGCGATTGACATCCACCAAGAGGCTTTGCATCTGACGCTTTAGCCAGAAATGATGCTTATCATGTTTTTGATGCAAGGCCATGAGAAGTTCTCGGTCATTAAGCACACGAGATCGCTTTCGGGGCCTTTGAGCAATGGTGCTTTCTGTGGCTTCAGTACGAGCACGATGAGTATTTCCAGCAAGCGGATAAATAAGAGCAACAGCTTGAATGCCTTCAACATGCTGAGAGAAACTTTGATGATCGGCATTGTGAAGATATATTGCCTCCTTGGCAGGCTCTGGGTATATGGCTTCGACCGACATATCAACCTCTGGCAGGAATATAAGATGGTTGCGTGCGGAGGGCTGATAGTTAACAATGGAGTGAAGCTTGATCAGACGCATAACCCATGGAGCTTAGAATTTCAGTCCAAAGATATCTGAGCCAGATGCAGCAAATTGAGGAATGAAGAAACCTGAGCATTGAAGCTTTTGCCATTGAGAATATAGAAGACCGGTGTCTTCATTGCACCTTCAAGCTTTGCTGAGGAAGAGTGTCCTTTGATGGGCCATAGAGTTTGCCTGATGATGTGATAGATGGTGCGGGGTAGATACTCTAGGTCTTCAACAAAGAATTCCTTGGGATATTCAGCATCTTGTGGCAGTGGCTTCATCATTGAGGGAGTCCTGGACTAGGGGGTGTCCGGATAGCCGAACTATCATCATCGGCCGGACTCCAAGACTATGAAGATACAAGATTGAAGACTTCGTCCTGTGTCCGGATGCGACTTTCCTTGGCGTGGAAGGCAAGCTTGGCGATACGGATATGTAGATCTCCTACCATTGTAACCGACTCTATGTAAACCTATCCCTCTCCGGTGTCTATATAAAACATATGGCTTTAGTCCGTAGGACGAACAACAATCATACCATAGGCTAGCTTCTAGGGTTTAGCCTCCTTGATCTCGTGGTAGATCTACTCTTGTAACACACATCATGAATATTAATCAAGCAGGACGTAGGGTTTTACCTCCATCAAGAGGGCCTGAACCTGGGTAAAACATCGTGTCCCTTGTCTCCTGTTACCATCCGCCTAGACGCACAGTTTGGGACCGCCTACCCGAGATCCGCCGGTTTTGACACCGACATTGGTGCTTTCATTGAGAGTTCCTCTGTGTCGTCACCAATAGGCTCGATGGCTTCTTCGATCATCATCAACGACGCAGTCCAGGGTGAGACCTTCCTCCCCGGACAGATCTTCGTATTCGGCGGCTTTGCACTGCGGGCCAATTCACTTGGCCATCTAAAGCAGATCGAAAGCTACGCCCCTGTCCGTCAGGTCAGGTTTGGAAGTTTGAACTTCACGGCTGACATCCACGGGGACTTGATCTTTGATGGATCCGAGCCACAGCCAAGCGCGCCGCACTGTCACGATGGGCATGAGTTAGCTCTGCAACCGGACAGTACCCTGGAGGCCGCACTCGAGTCCGCTCCGATCTTCAATTCGGAGCCGGCTGCGCAGATCGAGGATGGATGGCTAGACACCGCCTCAGGGGCTGCAACCTCTACGGCGATAGAGCCGAACACTGATCTTGTCCCTCATAAAACTCGTGACTCCGAGGTGCCGGACTCCTTGCCGGACTCCGAACCTCCCACGCCCCCTCCAACCGAATCCGGTTGGGCGCCGATCATGGAGTTCACCGCCGCGGACATCTTTCAGCACTCACCTTTTAGCGACATCTTGAGTTCGCTAAAGTATCTCTCGTTATCAGGAGAGCCCTGACCGGATGGCGGTTAGGACGGTTGGGATGCGGACGACGAAGAAATTCAAAAGCCACCCACCACCCATTTGGTAGCCACTGTCGATGATCTAACCGACATGCTAGACTATGACTCCGAAGACATCAACGGTATGGACGACGATGCCGGAGACGACCAAGAACCAGCGCCTACCGGGCACTGGAAAGCCACCTCATCATATGACATATACATGGTGGATATCCCAAAGGATGGGAACGGCGAAGGAACAGCGGAGGATGACCCCTCCAAGAAACAGCCCAAGCGTCGGTGTCAGCGGCGCCGCTCTAAATCTCGCCACAGCAAGAATGAAGATTTTGGTACCGGAGATAATAACAGCCCAGACAGTGCCAAAGACAACCCACTCCAGCAAGATTCAGCACAGGAGGACGGAGACGCCAGCCCTCATGAGAGAGCGGCAGAAGAAGAGGTAGAGGATTATATGCCTCCCTCCAGAGACGAGGCAAGCCTCGACAACGACGAATTCGTCGTGCCTGAGGATCCCGTCGAACAAGAGCGTTTTAAACGCAGGCTTATGGCCACGGCAAACAACCTCAAGAAAAAGCAGCAACAGCTTAGAGTTGATCGATCTGCTAGCCGACAGATGGACTGAAGTCCTCGCGGCCGAAGAGCATGAGCTCGAACGCCCCTCCAAAAGCTACCCTAAACGCAAGCTGCTCCCCTGATTAGAGGAGGAGGCATATGAACCTACATCACCAGCAGACATTACGGCTGACCGACCACCCCGTGGTCGCGACAGAGAAGCCTCTAGGCCCTTCACTAGAACCGTACCCCGGCATCGCTCTAAAAGCACAAGGCCACAGGGGAACGCTCCGGACTTGCGAGATATATTGGAGGATAAGGCAAGACAATCAAGATTTATCTATGGATCGCGTGGGCGCCCCATGATACGTGACAACAACCGTCGCGTCGGACACAGTAAGTCCGGACGGGCCGAACAAAATAGACAAAGCTCTTTTGAGCTCCGTCATGATATCGCCCAGTATAGAGGCGTCGCACACACACTATGCTTCACAGATGAAGTAATGGATCATCAAATCCCCGAAGGGTTTAAACCCGTGAATATTGAATCTTATGATGGCACAACAGACCCCGCGGTTTGGATCAAAGACTATCTCCTTCACATCCACATGGCCCGTGGTGATGATCTTCACACCATCAAATATCTCCCACTCAAGCTTAAAGGACCAGCCCGGCATTGGCTTAACAGCTTGCCAGCAGAGTCAATCGGGAATTGGGAAGACCTGGAAGCCGCATTCCTCGATAACTTCCAAGGCACGTATGTGCGACCACCAGACGCTGATGACCTAAGCCACATAATTCAGCAGCCAGATGAATCGGCCAGACAATTATGGACGCGGTTCTTAACCAAGAAAAACCAAATCGTCGATTGTCCAGATGCGGAGGCCCTCGCGGCCTTCAAGCATAACATCCGCGACGAGTGGCTTGCCCGGCACCTGGGACAGGAAAAGCCGTAATCCATGGCAGCCCTCACATCACTCATGACCCGCTCCTTCGCGGGTGAGGACAGCTGGCTAGCACGCAGCAATAACCTCAGCAAACATTCTGGCAGTCCGGATATCAAGGACCGTAATGGCAGGTCGCGTCGCAACAAAAACAAACGCCGCATTAACGTTGATAATAGTGAAGATACGGCAGTCAACGCAGGATTCAGAGGCTCTAAACCCGGTCAACAGAAAAAGGCATTCAAAAGAACTACTCCGGGTCCGTCCAATTTTGACCGAATACTCGACCGCTCGTGCCAGACACGGCACCCCTGAAAAGCCAGCTAACCACACCAAAGGGACTATTGGGTATTCAAGCAGGCAGGCAAGTTAATTGCCAAAAACAATGACAAGGGGCTGCATAGCGATGACGAGGAAGAGACCTGGCCGCCGAACAATAGAGGACAGAAGGGTTTCCCCCCACAGGTGCGGACGGTGAACATGATATACGCAACGCACATACCCAAAAGGGAGCGGAAGCGTGCACTCAGGGATGTATACGCGATGGAGCCAGTTGCCCTGAAGTTCAATCCATGGTCCTCCTGCCCGATCACTTTTGACGGAAGGGACCACCCCACCAGCATCCGCCACGGCGGATTCGCCGCATTGGTTTTAGACCCAATCGTCGATGGATTTCACCTCACCAGAGTCCTGATGGACGGCGGCAGCAGCCTGAACCTGCTTTATCAGGATACAGTGCGCAAAATGGGCATATACCCCTCAAGGATTACACCTACTAAGACGACCTTTAAAGGCGTCATACTAGGTGTAGAAGCCAATTGTACAGGCTCAGTTACACTGGAAGTGGTCTTCGGATCCCCGGATAACTTCCGAAGCGAGGAGTTAATCTTCGACATAGTTCCGTTCCGCAGCGGCTATCATGCTCTCCTCGGACGTACCATGTTCGCAAAGTTCAACGCGGTGCCGCACTACGCATACCTCAAGCTCAAGATGACAGGCCCTCGAGGAGTCATCACGGTCATCGGAAACACTGAACGCTCTCTCCGAACGGAGGAACATACAGCGGCTCTCGCGGCAGAAGTACAGTGCAGCCTCTTAAGGAAATTCTTGAAGTCCGGCCGTTAAGCGACCGGACACGGCTAAACGCGCCCGGAGTAACCTACAACAAGACCACCTGGCATGTTCCGAGCACGCGTAGCAGTGCGGCCCCAACCCCAGCCCCTACAAAACATCAAG
The DNA here is from genome assembly GCF_002162155.2 of Triticum dicoccoides. Taxonomy (NCBI): domain Eukaryota; kingdom Viridiplantae; phylum Streptophyta; class Magnoliopsida; order Poales; family Poaceae; genus Triticum; species Triticum dicoccoides. Next base: position 569,187,950 of record NC_041383.1, on the reverse strand, counting down.
ACAGATCCTTCGCGTACACCATTACGCTCCGAAGATACCATGGGCATGGGGAGAGGGGCACGACCACGATAGGCCCAGAATGCGGGTCAACCACACCAGGGGCTCTCAAGTGTGTCGTTCTTTTTTTTTCTTTTTTATATCTACCCACAGGACTCCATTTATCAGAGGACCTGTCCGGCAGCAGACCTGCCGAACTCACGATACAACAGTCAGGGAAGGAGAAAGGCTACAACCAATATCCAGGTGGTCTCCATTACGAGCATTAAATCTGTTTTATACACCATTCCGCAGCCTACCCCTGGAGGGGGACATGTTTAATACTCCATCCCTTGCTTATTGCACCATTTGTAACGTTCTGCATTCACAGCAGTTTTTCTTGAATAAGTAATGCAGCACCTTTTTGCTTTCAATTGCATTTCTTTGTTATACATGTGTTCATTCATGACATGTTGCATCCGTACATTTTGGTACGGCTAAATACACCAGGGGCTTATGTTTCCCGCATCCTGGTGTGATAAGTCCGAACACTTTCACAAGTGCGGCACCCCGAACTTATAGCATTATATGCATCGGCTCCGAATCATGTCTTGGGTCAATAGTTGGGTTTGCCCGGCTCCCATGTTTTGGTACCTTACGTTCCGTTGTCGGCTAAGGTAGCACTGGGAGAACCACTGCGATTGCGCCCCAGTTGAGCTGGGCGAGCGCCTCAGTGGAGAAAGCTAAAACTGACCGTCATGATGAGGCGACAGTTGGTCGCTGTTCGAGAGGTTTTTTGCGAGTTCTTAAAAACTTATGCCGCTTAGAGCGAGGAGCCGACTTTGTCCGGCCCAGGCGTGGATAGCGCCCCAAATTCGGCCTTCCAAAGACTAGGGGCTTCGCCGAAATTTAAAATTATAGAATTCTAATGCTAAGTGAGAGTGTTCAAGCATTATAAGTCCCGTTGCCTTGTTCATTGTGTTGAGCGCCTCCCTAGATGGACCCAAATATGGGAACAAGAGTGCTCAAATTTATCCCAAACACCCCAGCACTCGTGGCATGGGGGCTGAAGCCGACGACTTGCCATCTCTCGGATTTGATAAACAGCCGCACAGAAGGTAATATTTTAAATTAAAACGCGTTGCTTGGCGCATATGAACTAAGTTTTCAGCGCACAGGATAACAAAATGTGAGTCTACTCAAATATTACATCTTTGGAGCACTCGCCCGCAATATTGCAGGCACCCTTCAACACACTCTTATAATACATCTCGGGCGTGCGATGCTCCTTGCCCTGCGGTGGCGCGTCCGTCACAAGCTTCTGGGCATCCATCTTGCCCCAGTGCACCTTTGCGCGGGCAAGGGCCCGACGGGCACCTTCAATACAGGCGGAGTGCTTGATGACTTCAACCCATGGACACGCATCCACCAGCCGTCGCACCAGGCCGAAGTAGCTCCCAGGAATGGCCTCCTTCGGCCACAGCCGAACTATGAGGCCCTTCATGGCCTGTTCGGCCGCCTTGTGGAGCTCGACCAGCTGCTTCAGCTGGTCGCTAAGGGGCACCGGATGTTCGGCCTCAGCATACTGAGACCAGAAGACCTTCTTCGTCGAGCTCCCCTCCTCGGCCTGGTAGAATGCGGCAGCATCGGACACGCTGCAAGGAAGATCTGCGAACGCTCCTAGAGAGCTCCGAATTCGGGTAAGCAACAGGTAATTAACAGTCACATGCTTACTTTGCATGAAAAATGCCTTACCCGCTGCTATTTTCTTCAACGTCTCGATTTCTTGGAGGGCCTTGTAGGCTTCGGCCTTAGCGGCTTTGGCACTCTCAAGAGCCATTGCAAGCTCAGACTCTCGAGTCTTCGAGTCATGCTCCAGGCTCTCATGTTTTTTCACGAGATCCTGGAGCTCTTGCTGTACCTCCGCCACCCGCGCCTTCTACTTCTCTCTCTCGGTGCGCTCCGCGGCCGCATTACGTTCGGCCGCGGCCACCGCCTCCTTCAGGGTAGCCACCTCGGTAGTGGCCCCTACAATACCCACGTTATCCTTGTCATTCTTTTTGCAACCAAAACCCTTTTCTGTAAGGTACAATTTTAATAAGGTATTACTCACCTTCCTTGTCCTCGAGCTGCTTCTTGGCATGGCCGAGCTCGTTCTCGGACCGCTCGAGGCTTTCCTTCAAAGTATTGGCCTCCGCAGTCAGTGCGGTAGAGGTCAGCAGCGCAGCCTCCAATCCCATATTGACATATTTTTTATGACTCATGCGTATATCTTTTTAGATCCTCAGTCCGGATTTTCTTTCCGAACACCGAACCGAGCATCAGGGGGTACTGTCTATGCGGTACTATTTTACATATATCAAAATTCTTACCTCAAAGGCTGTTAGAAGGCTGCTGCAGGCTTCGGTCAGCCTGCTCTTGGTGAGCTGCACCTTCTGAATCACCGCACTCATAAAAGTGCGGTGTTCCTCTTTGTTGGAGGCGCCATTGAGCGCCTCCAGCAAGCTATCCGGCGCCTCCGGTTGGACGGAGGCTGCCGGCGTCACGGTCTTGCCCTTCTTACGAAGGGGCTGCCCGCCGGAATCCGGAGCCACTACGGGGTCCGGGGCCAAGTCCGGTGCAAAGTCCGGAAGGTTGTCCTGCGACACCTCCGGGGCCTCCTCCTCCTGGCAGGTCCCTTCCCGGGATCCCACCTCGGCATCATCCGCAGCACAGGGGGTGGAGGCGGTCGGAAGAGAATCCATATCCGACGCACCTAAGGACCCGCTCGACGAAGCGGGAAGATCATCCTTGGGTGGACTGCAGGGTTGTATGCGGCATTAGAAGGACACTATGTGACGAAAAGAAAAAACCATGAAGTTATTCGATAGTCCGGATACTTATGATCTCACCAGGGGCTTGGCCCTTGGAGGCCAGTCCTCTTCGTCATCGCTGGCGTTGGCGGACCAGTCCGGGGAAAGAGTTTTTCCCTTCTTGGACCCTTCGGCCTCCCTCGTTGGGGAGGCCTTCCTTTTCTTCTCTCCCCCGCTGGAGGAGAGGCTTTCTTCTCCTCCTCGCCTTTGTGGGAGGGTTCTGCCTCAGAGTCATCATCCGATAGCACCTGAAAACGGGAACTCTTTCGAGTCCCCGTGGCCTTCTACATGAGGCACCGGAGCTAGCAGCCCCATTAGGCGGGCGTCCGCAGGGTCCTCTGGCAATGGGGCCGGACAGATAGTCTGCTCGGCTTTCGCCAGCCAGCCCTATCAAAGGAAAGGGAGTTAAGATCCCGCATAGAGTCAAACTATGGAAAACAAGCGTCCTGTAAAGGACAAAATCACTTACCTCGTTAGCCGGATGCTGCGAGCTGAATCCGCGATCTTCGGTAGCGGATGCGGGAGCCTCGGTGCCCTTGAACAACACCTTCCAGACATCTTCGTACGTAGTGTCGAAGAGCCCGCTCAAAGTCTGGTGCTGTGCCGGATCGAACTCCCACATGTTGAAGCCCCGTCGTTGGCACGGGACAATCCGGCGGATGAGCATGGCCTGGACCACGTTGACAAGCTTGACCTTCTTGTCCACTAGCTTTTTGATGTAGGCTTGGAGTCCGGCCAGCTCCTCCGAAGCACCCCAAATCCGGCCGCTCTCTTTCCAGGAGGTGAGCCATGTGGGGATGCCAGATCTGAATTCGGGGGCCGCCGCCCATTCAGGGTCACGCGGCTCGGTGATGTAGAACCACCCCGATTGCCACCCCTTAATGGTTTCCACGAAAGTGCCCTCAAGCCAAGTAGCGTTGGACATCCTTCCCACCATGGCGCCTCCGCACTCTGCTTGGCTGCCCTTCACAACCTTCGGCTTGACACTGAAGGTCTTGATCCACAAGCCGAAGTGGGGCTAGATGCAGAGGAAGGCCTCACACACGATGATAAACGCCGAGATATTGAGGATGAAATTCGGGGCCAGATCATGGAAATCCAGGCCGTAGTAAAACATGAGCCCCCGGACAAAGGGATGGAGTGGGAAGCCCAGTCCGCGGAGGAAATGGGGAAGAAATACTACCCTCTCATGGGGCCTGGGGGTGGGGATGAGCTCTCCCTCGTCGGGGAGCCGATGCGCGATGTTGCTGGACAGATATCCGGCGCTGCGCAGCTTCTGGATGTGCCCCTCCGTGACGGAGGAGGCCATCCACTTGCCTCCCGCTCCGGACATAGTCGGCGGAGGTTGAGATGAGATGTGCGGACTTGGGCGCTAGAGTTCGAGTTCGCAGGGATGGATAAGCCAAGGAGGAAGAAGGCGCAGGTAAAAGGGTTGGATCTTTATCCCCTTATATGGGCGGACAAAAACATGTGTCCCCACCGGCCCGATAAAACTCGCTTATCTCCCAAGCACCGCAATCACTGGCGTGGTTGGGTTACCCACGTCCGTATTGATGGGAATCCCGGAATAAGGGGAACACGATCTCTGCTTCGACAAGACGTGCCAAGGAAACCGTTTCGCTAAACGCACTGAGGTCGTACAATAAAAACGATTCAAGTAAAGGCTTGGTAGTGGTGTGATGTCACGCCACCAAATACATCAGCAGATCGAACTTGTGTAAATATTATTCTCTCTACGGTGGTGGTACGTGGAATTTATTTTGCAGAGCCGGACACTATCCAGGTGTTCACAATCTTCTATAAATTATTCGGAGGAGGAACCCGCCTTGCAATGCCGAAGACAATATGCGGGCCGGACTCGTCGTCATTGAAGCCTGGTTCAGGGGCTACTGAGGGAGTCCTAGACTAAGGGGTGTCCGGATAGCCGAACTATCATCATCGGCCGGACTCCAAGACTATGAAGATACAAGATTGAAGACTTCGTCCCGTGTCCGGAAGGGACTTTCCTTGGTGTGGAAGGCAAGCTTGGCGATACGGATATGTAGATCTCCTACCATTGTAACCGACTCTGTGTAACCCTAGCCCTCTCCGGTGTCTATATAAACCGAATGGCTTTAGTCTGTAGGACGAACAACAATCATACCATAGGCTAGCTTCTAGGGTTTAGCCTCCTTGATCTCGTGGTAGATCTACTCTTGTAACACACATCATCAATATTAATCAAGCAGGACGTAGGGTTTTACCTCCGTCAAGAGGGCCCGAACCTGGGTAAAACATCGTGTCCCTTGTCTCCTGTTACCATCCGCCTAGACGCATAGTTCGGGACCCCCTACCCGAGATCCGCTGGTTTTGACACAGACAATCAAGCTCAACATTTGGCTCATGTTGGGCTCTGGCTTCTGAAAGATGCTCTCCAATGCATCACGGTGAAGCTGACAACCTAGTTCGTAGAGTTCACCGGGAGGGGACAGGCCAGTAAGCTCAATGAGATCAAAAGCTTTGGCTTCATGATGTACATTTCCTGTCATCCACTCACGGACCCATGTCTTCGGATCCCTGTTGTAGCCGCGAATGTGGAGTGTTGCATAGAATTGTAGCACAAGATCTTCATTCCAATTCTCCTTATCAGTGACAAAATGGAGAAGGCCTGCATCTCTGAAACTGTCAAGTGCTTCTTCTAAGCAGAGCAGGCCTGCAATGGCTTTGGAATCCAGACGCATATGAGGAAATATGCGCCCTTGGTTGTATAGAACATAGGAGTAGTAGCTGCGTTGCTGATAACTCCAGAACCGATCAGATGATATTCTTGGCTTGGAATATGGGTTCTTGGCACTATCAATGAAAGTGTTGTGTGCAATGAAGCCATTGACATTAAATGATCCTAGTGAAGATGCAGTACCTGGGAACCGTGGCAACCTTGGCTTTGGCTTCTAAACCCGAGGCCTGTGCTCCACATGATAATCAAACTAAGGTTCGAGAGCAGGCGGAGAAACCAGAATAGGCCATCTGACAGGGACCAGCTCGCCTTGATGAAATGCTTGCTCAATAGTATGAGGCCTTGGAGGCGGTACAGGAGCAGTGCCATTTGCAATGGCGTCAGGCTGCACATTGGTGGCAAGTGCATCATTGGCTTCATGCACGGTGTTGACTGTAGGCGCCACATTATCTTCAGCCATGAAAACTTCATTGGCGCCAGTAGTGTTGTTGGCGGCCGCCTCAGGATTTTCAACCTCCACTTGAGTAGCTGGAGGGTCGGACATAGATACGTTCTCCTCGAGAAAAACTTCTTCTTGTCTTTCGTCGGCTGATGCAGCCGGAATCTCTTCAGTAGCATTAGCTTCTGACACGGGAATCGTCACAGAAGGATTGTCTTCAGGGAACACTTGACGTGCCACTGAGCTGGACTGGTGAGAATCCTCTTCTGTGATGGTTGTCATGGAGACCGATGGCCTCTGGCCTTTGCTAAACCGTTGAAACACGGGCGATGCTTTTGGTGATGGTGTGGTCTCCACGTAATTGTCGTCATTTACCAGTGGGCTGGTGACTTGCACTGGTGGAGGACGAGGTGTACTTGGTGAGTCTTGACTTGGGGTTGCTGGTTGGGCGCGATCAGCCCATGATGCATCCTGAGAGATTGGCGTCAAAGGATGACCAATACTGATGATTTTGTAGTTCGTGAAAATAGGCGATGATACCGTTCGGCGCTCGATCTGAGGAAGGACTTCATCATCAACTACATTGTCTTGGGGACCAATGTCTTCAGTCGTGATGGGGTCGACGACTGGAACTTCTTGTGCTTCAGGAGCCTCTGTGGAAGCAGGCTCATGAACTATCAATTGACGCTCTTGGTTTTTGGACGCAGGACGAGCATAAGACAGAGGCTCGACAATGAGGGGCTCTTTGGGAGCAGCCCGATCTTTCTTCTTGATCTTTCTCTTCTTAGGCAAGGGAGTGTCATCAGTGGTGTTCTTGAGCTTGCGCTTTCTGGCTTCGGCTTCAGTTGCCCTGTTTTTTTTTCAATTCTGAAGCCACTATGGGGACCTTAGGCTTCGAGCCTGTCATGCTGGTTGGGAAGACAATACGAGGTTCTTCCTGCCTTGATACTTCAGTTGGGGCCATAGTAGACTTCTTGTTTTTGGCAGCAAGCTTGAATTTCTAAACATCAGCCACACTAAGCTTGGCCACGTGTTTCTTGGACTATTCTTTCTCATAGTCAATTTTGTTTTTCAGTTCGACAATCTTCTGAGCTTGAGCCAGCTCAGGAGCAATGGCGCCTTGGAAGGCGACGCTGATGCCAATTGGGAGCTGAAGATCATCAAAACATAGATCGGGGTTGTCGAACCACTCATTTATGAAGTTGTCGAGGATGTTCACATCGAAGAGGGTAGATCATTGAAGATCTCCGCCTCTTGCTTGCTCTTTATCAGCTCTCAAGAGCATCATCACCAAACTCGTGATCAGACGATAGATCAATGGCTTCAGATTCGTTCCTAAGAATGGCAGCTGGTGCCAGTGCTTGACTGGACCTCTGAATAGTTTTCTTCTGAGGCTTCTCTTTCCGTTTGGAGACCCGTGATTGATCTTCAGAGTAGCTCGGTGCAGGAGGAGCAGTTGCTAGTGGCTTCACTCGTGAATCCTTTGGTGCAGCAATAGGTTTTGAAGCCTTAGATTTCTTTTGCTTCTGCGGCTTAGGAGGAGCTGGAGCTTCATCAGAATCTGCATCATCAGCAGAGTGATCCACATTTGCACTTTGAATGGCAATGTGTGAGAGGAGGCCTTCGAAGTTGTATAAGGGGCCGATCCTGTTTTCATTGGCTTCACGGGTGCCATCTTCCTGAGGAGCAGAAGGACCAGGATTGAAGTCAAGTCCAAATGCCTTCTTGTTCTTCATGGCAGAATCTTTAGCAAACTTGAAGTTGCGTTCGAACAGATTTTCATCACGACACCACAGCAGAGAAGAGGTGTCAGCATTCTCTGGTTCTGGGCCGCGTACCATACAAGGATAGAATTCTTGTTGAATGGCTTCAGAACGGGACTGGGGTTGAAGGTTTTTGTACAAGATATCTCCCCAGGGCGGTTTCATAGCATTCTTCTCGGTGTACTCAGCCGTGACAAATCTGTATTTGAACCATTCTTCAGCCCAATATCTTCGAATCCATTGGATTCGATTCTTGCGTTCACCATAGGTTTCTTCAGGGTCAGTCTTGTACAACTCATGCAGATCTGGTGGCAAATCCTTGGACGTATTCCCACGGTGGTGTCTGCCACCCTTTCTAGCTGATTTTTCAGTAGCCATGAAGCTTAACCTGAAAGGCTTCAGAACTTGCAAAGGCTTCTTACGGCTGGTCAGACAAGAACTGGCTTCAGGAGAATTTATGTGACTCTGTAAGAATTCTGCAAATGAATGCAGACTATGAGAACCAAGGGATTCTCCCACAGACATGTACCTGTGACAGCATTAGAGGTGCGAGGGAAGGGGAAGAGGTCATATGCATTCTCAGAAGATTTTGAAGATAAATCAGTTTGAAGACATTGACCTCATAACGCGAAGACATTCACTTATTTTTTGTGAGTCAGTTCCATATTTGTATGAATCCAAGAATAAGTACAAGTGAGGAATCTGACTTGTAGAGAAGCATAAGTGAACAGACTAGGCATTGTATGAGATGCACAACATGATAGATTCAATTTTGAAGTATAGAAATCACTTTTGGTAAAGAAGGATGAATTTATCGGATAAAAAAGATGGTAAAAAGTGAGTTTTAATTACCACACGAGGAACTGCTAGACGAGGTGAAGTTGGAGGCCAAGTAGTTCGATCTCCCGTGCCCTAACTTGGCGACGGAAGACACCTATAGTAGCGGCGAAGAAGATCAGGTCCGCGGCCGGCGTGAGGATGGCGTCGGTGAGGTTGCGGCCGGCGTGAGGATGGCGTCGGTGAGGTCCCGTGCCCTAACTTGGCGACGGAAGACACCTAAGCGCTTCGTTGCCAGCATCGTCGAGAGCTAGCAGTGGCGCTAGGGTTTGCGAGAGGTGGCGAGGTGGAAGAAGTATTTTGACCGCGATGGGATGGGTATTTATAAGGAAAGGGACGGCATAGCGCAATTATGCAGGTGCCCCTGGTGGTTCACATCTGAAGGACACGTGGCAAGCATGTAACACCTTGGAAGTTGTTCCATGTTCCCGCGCACACCTGGATTGTCAAGGTGGTCTTTCCGAATTCTTCGGATTTCAGGCAATAAAGATAGAGCATTAAACACAGATATAAATGTTTGTCAGATTGACTTCAGCTCACAAGGTCTCAGTGAAGACAATTGACAATTTTCAATAGAATGCATATGATTTGGACAGTAGAGTTGAGGTAGAAGCATAGATAGGTTAGGGTCCGATCACATTCACTTAGATCAAAAGATTCAACACGAAACCATAGCTATAAGTGAATGCTGTAGAGGACAGAACATAAGTACGTATGTAACTAGTATACTACCAAATGAAGATAAATAAAATATGAACACAACCTCAAGGCTGAAGACAAATCAAGTACGAAGACTTTGCAATCATAATGCCAAGAGAAATACTTCAAACAGATGTTTGGTGGTGGCGTTACCCACCATATAAGAAGTATTAGACCCAGACAGGGCGCACAATTATCGTGGCGCTCCGAAGTCAAATTTCGAATTAATGTATTCACACTTAGAGTGTATGTCTTCATTGATTGAAGATATAGAGGATTCCAAGATATTTAGTTCACACCGCAACTTGCAAAACCTTTTCTCATCCAAGGGTTTTGTGAAGATATCAACCAATTGATCTTCAGTGTTGACATGAATAATATAAATATCTTCCTTCATAACGTGATCTCTGAGAAAGTGATGACGAATCTCAATCTGCTTTGTCTTCGAGTGCTGAACTGGGTTGTTGGCAATCTTGATGGCACTCTCATTATCGCAGTAGAGTGGCACATTCTTCAAGTGAATGCCATAGTCCTTGAGAGTTTGCATCATCCAGAGAAGCTGAGCACAGCAAGATCCATCAGCAATGTATTCAGATTCAGCAGTGGAGAGAGATACACAGTTCTGCTTCTTTGAAGACCAATAGACAAGTGATCATCCCAGAAAGTGACATGTGGACTTGCGATCAACCTTGTCACCAGCATAATCAGCATATGAGAATCCAACTAGATCAAACTCTAAGCCCTTTGGATACCATAGTCCTAGTGTTGGGGTGTAAGCCAAATATCGAAGAATTCGCTTCGCAGCTAAGTGATGCGATTCCTTTGGTGCCGCTTGGAATCGGGCACACATGCAAACACTAAGTATTATATCTGGCCTAGATGCACATAAATAAAGCAAAGAACCAATCATGGAGCGATATACCTTTTGATCGAACTCTTTACCATTGGCGTCGGGACCCAGATGACTTTTGGTTGGCATTGGCGTCGTGTATCCTTTGCAGTCTTGCATTCCAAACTTCTTCAGGCAATCTTTGAGATATTTTTCTTGAGAGATGAAGATGTCGTTGCGTTGCTAACAGATTTGGAGACCTAGGAAGAACTTCAGCTTGCCCATCATGGACATATGATATTGCTCTTGCATCATGTGACCAAACTCATCACTGTATTTCTTGTTGGTGCAGCCGAAGATAATGTCATCCACATAGATTTGGCACACAAACAGTCCACCATCATATGTCTTCGTGAAGAGAGTAGGATCTAGTGAACCAGGTTTGAAGCCTTTGCTCTTCAGGAAGTCTTTGAGTGTGTCCTACCAAGCATGAGGAGCTTGTTTGAGGCCATACAGTGCCTTGTTGAGCTTGTATACCATATCAGGATGTTTTGGATCTTCAAAGCCAGGAGGTTGCGCAACATATACTTCTTTTTCAATCTTTCCATTGAGAAAGGCACTCTTTACATCCATTTGATATAGAAGGATGTTATGATGATTTGCGTAGGCTAGAAGTAAGCGAATGGCTTCGAGCCTAGCCACCGGAACAAATGTTTCATCAAAGTCAATCCCTTCCACTTGAGTGTATCCTTGTGCAACAAGACGAGCCTTGTTTCTGACAACTTGACCATGCTCATCTCGCTTGTTGCGATATATCCATTTTGTGCCAATGATATTGTGCTTACGAGGATCATGACGCTTGACCATTTCCCACACATTGTTCAGCTCGAACTGTTGAAGCTCTTCTTGCATGGCTTGAATCCATTCAGATTCCATGAAGGCTTCAGCAACTTTCTTGGGTTCAGAGATTGAGACGAATGCAAAATGCCCACAGAAGTTTGTTAGCTGAGTTGATCTTTGCATTGCTCTTGAACGAGTGAGTGGACCAGGTGCATTGATGCTGTCAATTATTTTCTCAATCTGAACTTCATTAGCAACACGGGGATGCACTGGACGAAGATTTTGCCCTTGCGGATCATTATCTTCAGCTTTAGTATTGACATCAGGCTGAGCATTGTCTTCTGGTTGACTTGGTGCAATGATGAGTTCATCGTCAGCCTGAGATTCGGACGGTATGATTTCTCCAGTACCCATGAGCTTGATAGATTCACAAGGAGAAACTTCATCTAGCACATTTGGCGGGTGCTCTCTTTGTGAGCCACTAGTATCATCGAACCGCACATCCACAGTTTCAACCACTTTATAGTGAAAGAGGTTGAAGACTCTGTAGGAGTGCGAATCCTTTCCATAACCAAGCATAAAACCTTCATGTGCTTTCGGTGCAAATTTTGAAGTGTGATGTGGATCCTTGATCCAGCACTTAGCACCAAATACTCTAAAGTAACTGACATTTGGCTTCTTACCAGTTAGGAGTTTGTAGGATGTTTTCTTCAGAAGCTTGTGAAGATAAATGTGGTTGATGACGTGGCATGCAGTATCAATGGCTTTAGGCCAGAAATTCTGTGGAGTCTTGTACTCATCAAGCATCATTCGGGCCATCTCAATAAGGGTTCTGTTCTTGCGCTCCATCATGCCATTCTGCTGAGGTGTGTAAGGAGCAGAGAAATCATGAGTGATACCGAAGGTATCCAAGTAAAGGTCGAGGCCGGTGTTCTTGAACTCAGTGTCGTTGTCGCTTCTGATATGCTTGATCTTGATGCCATAGTTTGTCATGGCATGATTGGCAAACCGTCTGAAGATATCCTGCACTTCAGTCTTGTAGAGGATTATATGCACCCATGTATATTGAGAGTAATCATCAACAATGACGAAGCCATAGAGGAAAGCAGTACCATTGAGAGTAGAGTAGTGAGTGACGGAGTCCTAGATAAGGGGGTATCCAGACAGCCTAACTATACTCATCGTCCGGACTATAGAAGCGTCAAGATACAAGACTCAAGCCTTTGGCTCGTGTTTGGATGGGACTCTCCTTTGCGTGGAAGACAAGCTTATTGATCTGGATATTATGTTTCCTTCCTTGTAACCGACTCCATGTAAACCCTAGCTCTCCAGTGTCTATATAAACCGGAGAGCATGGTCCTTAGAAGGCCGATCACAATTACAATCATACCATCATAGGCTAGCTCTTAGGGTTTAGCCTCTACGATCTCGTGGTAGATCTACTCTTGTATTCCACATATCTTCAATATTAATGAAGCAGGAAGTAGGGTTTTACCTCCATCGAGAGGGCCTGAACCTGGGTAAACATTGTGTTCCTTGCTTCCTGTTACCATCAGCCAAAGACGCACAGATCGGGGCCCCCTACCCGAGATCCGCCGGTTTTGATACCGACATTGGTGCTTTCAATGCGAGTTCGTCTGTGTCACTGCTGCAAGGGCTTGATGGCTCGTCTCGTTGTCAAGAAAGACATCACTTCTGGGTGAGCGCTGGCTGTAGGCCAGACTCTCCGGCTTGGCGGCTTCATTATGACCGCCCCATCGGCTGTCGCACCGACAATGGCCTCTCGGGTCATCACGCATAACCTTCACATTGATTTGGAGCTTGCCGAACAAATGGATCTGATGGAGCTCTCCTCTCTTAAGTAGCTCTTGGATCGCATCGCCGCTTTGGGCGTCGCTACGGACTACGACCGGATTGGGCTTAAACCCGACCAGAGGGACATTAGATCCCCGCCGGCCACCCATGAGATAGCAGTAGTGGAAGAATCGCACGTGGGTTGCCCCTCAACTTTGAGGATGAATTATGTTCGGATCACCGAATTCAGTGAGTTGAACACCCACCCAAAGGAATACATGACCCAGGTCCCAGACTTAGAATCAGGCGCTGGGCTGAAGGGATTAGGTAATACTCCAGACCCCGAATTGTCAGGCTTGGTACTTCCCGTGCCCCCGGGCGTCAGATCGGATCAAAATCCGGATTCAGCCAACAACGCCCGCTCGGACTTAATCCGTCTCTCCCGTGTCCGGCAGGAGATCCAGGAGACCGTACATCGTTACTGGGCCAGATTTCTCCTTGCTCTTAATAAGGTCAAGGACTGCCACAAGGAGGACGTAGTCTCTCTTTTCTACAGAAACTGCATGAACAAAGGACTCCTTAATGCTATAAGTCGCCGTGACATAGTGCAATTTACAGACCTAGCAACCATAGTACAAAAGTACTATGCAATGGAAAGTGCCTGGAAAACCCAAACAGAATTTTGGGATAGTACGGCCCTCACCGGAACCTTTGTCCGAACTAAACGGCCGAACTCTCATAAGTCGACCAACTCAATTCCCAAGAAACCAAAACCTGCCCTAGGGCGTGGAACCGTATTGGAAGAATGGCTCAACGGTACATGTAAGCTTCACAGCATGCCGGATGCAACGTCGACCCATAGGCTTAGAGCATGTTGGATACTCCGGCAGGTAGCTAAGAGTGGCGAGGATCTCCTCGAGAGCCATAAAGCAGAACCACATCCCGCCAAGGAACACAATACGATGCTGACAGTCTTCAAGACCTTCGCCTCAAACAATAGGCACAAGCGAGCGCATCGAAGCTCCGTTGAAATTTTCCATGTGGAAAAACTAAATGCATGGAACGACACTGCTATAACCTTCAATGCCAGGACGAACCCCAATTCCAGTCCGTCCGGGCGCCGGCCACTCTGGTCCTCAGCCCAATAGTGGATGGCTTTCGGCTCACTAAAGTACTCATGGATGGCGGAAGCGGATTAAAACTAATCTATGAAGAAACACTCAAGAAGATGGAGATTGACAAAAGCCGCATTGAACAAAGTGGCACGACCCTCAAGGGAGTTATCCCTAGTCAGGAGGCACGGTGTGCGGGAAAAATAACACTCGATGTGGTATTCGGCACCCCAGAGAATTACAGGTCCGAAGAAATCACCTTCCAAGTGGCTCCTTTCAACAGCGGATACCACGCCCTTCTAGGACGGGACGCGTTTGCGAGCTTTCAAGCCATACCCCATTACGGGTACATGAAGCTTAAAATGCCCGGACCCAATGGAATCATCACTCTAGCTAGTGATCCAGACGTCACAATCTGCGCCGAAAACAAAACCGTAGCGCTGGCCTTGGAAGCATTATCCGAAGCCCTAGCGGCAGAAGAATTAACTACGCTACACGCCACCGTGGACAGGGACGACGTGATACTCGACAAGCGACCCAAGTCCACCTCATTCAAACCCGCATATGAGATAGTCAAATTCCAAGTCCACCCAACAGACCCCATGAAGATAGCTTCCATCGGGACACAGTTGAACCCCGCTATGGATGCCGCACTGCGCGACTTCTTACCCGAGAATTGGGTGATCTTCACCTGGCACCCATCGGACATGCCGGGCATCCACGTGGATTGGTCGAACACAGCCTCAACATACTGAAGGGATACAAACCTGTTAAACAAACCCTAAGGCGATTTTCGGAGCCCAAACGACAAGCCATGGGGGAGGAGCTAGCCAAGCTACTTGAGGCCGGATTCATCAGAGATATCAAACATCCAGATTGGTTGGCGAACCTGGTAATGGTACCAAAGAAGGACAAATCCTGGCGCCTGTGCGTCGACTTCAAAGACCTTAACAAGGCTTGCCCCAAGGATCCCTTTTCCCTCCCTCGCATCGATCAAATCATCGATGCCATAGCTGGACACGACTCGCTGTGTTTCCTCGATGCATACTCTGGATACCATCAAATAAAGATGGCAGAGTCCGACCAAGCTGCAACAGCTTTCATAATGTCATATGGCCCTTTTTGCTTCAACACTATGCCTTTCGGGCTTAAGAATGCCGGAGCAACCTATCAACGCATGATTCGAACATGCCTGGAAAAGCAAATCAACAAAACAGTGGAGGCATACGTGGACAATGTAGTCGTAAAAACAAGACACATCGAAACCCTAATTGATGACTTGAGGCTTATGTTTGACAACTTACGAACATACGACATCAAGCTGAATCCGGAGAAATGCGTTTTCAGCGTCCTCTCTGGAAAACTGCTGGGCTTCATCGTTTCCAATAGAGGAATTGAAGCTAATCCGAAAAAATCCGAGCTTTGTCACAGTTAGCTATACCAACAGACCTCAAACACATCCAGAAACTAGCTGGATGCGTGGCTGCTTTGAGCCGCTTTATCTCCAGGTTAGGAGAAAAGGCATTGCCTCTTTATCGCCTCCTTCGGCGCGCCGAACACTTCGTGTGGACGGATGCAGCCGCGGCTGGACTAGATGAAATAAAGACCTTATTGGCCAGTAATCCAGTCCTAACAGCGCCAACTATCGGCGAACCTATGCTACTGTACATAGCTGCAACACATCAAGTTGTAAGCGCAGTACTCGTCGTCGAATGAGAGGTTGACGGATACAAATTCCCGCTACAGAAGCCGGTTTATTACGTATCCATGGTCCTCACCTCATGCAAATCCCGATACCCACACTATCAAAAAATAGCATACGCGGTCTTCATGTCATCCCGGAAGCTACGACACTACTTTCAAGAGTGTTCGGTTACGGTGGCCTCCGAAGTACCGCTAAACGACATAATAGATAACCGCGATGCCACGAGCCGCATTGCTAAATGGGCCATCGATCTCCTTCCGTTTGACATAACATACAAGCCTCGGTGGGCTATCAAGTCACAAGTATTAGCTGACAGGACGGAAGCCTAACTCCCTAAGGAGTACGACGCGTACTCTAACTGGATCATGCACTTTGACGGCTCTAAAATGTTGGCCGGATTGGGAGCAGGCGTCATCCTGACCTCTCCCACCGGAGACACGGTCCAATACGTCCTCCAAATATTATACACAGACTCCAACAACGCAGCCGAATACGAGGCTCTGTTGCACGGTCTTTGGATGGTTGTCTCTATGGGCATTCAGTGCCTAGAAGTGCGCGGAGACTCAAGCCTCGCAATATCACAAATAAATGGAGACTTTGATGCCAAGGATCAGAAAATGGCAGCCTATTGCAATGTCGTCCTTAAAATGTCAGCTCGGTTCGAGGGGCTCGAATTCAACCATGTGGCTCGAGAAAACAATCAAGCGGCAGACGTCCTTGCCCGCATCGGCGCTAAACGCGACCCTGTCCCACCAAACATATTCCTGGAAAGACTGTTCAAGCCATCCATGGTATGGGAAGGGGAGTCTGGCAATACCAGCACGGATTTGAATACATCCCCAGATTCCGAACTATCAGACATAGTCGGAGGTTCTACCACCGAAATAACATCGTCAGCCCACGAAATAATGGCTATCATCACCCCGTGGACTGAGCCGTTCTTGGCCTACCTAAATAGGCAGGAGCTCCCCGAAGACCAAAATGAAGCACGCTGCATTGTCCGGTGTTCTAAAGCTTACAAAGTCCATGAAGGAGAACTCTATAAGAAAAGTGCTACGGGAGTGCTCCAAAGGTGCATCTCCGAAGAGGAAGGTCGGCAGCTCTTGGCTGAAATTCATGCCGGACTGGGCGGGCACCATGCTGCGGCTCGAGCACTAGTCAGCAAGGCCTTCCGTACAGGTTTCTATTGGCCGACGGCCCGAGCAGACGCACAGGACCTTGTCCAACACTGCGTCGGTTGCCAGCTCTTCGCCAATCAGAGTCATATGCCCCCTACCGCTCTCCAAACAATCCCCATAACTTGGCCCTTCGCGGTCTAGGGGCTGGATATGGTCGGCCCCCTTAAAGGGGGAAGCCATAAGAAAAAATACTTATTGGTCATGGTTGACAAGTTCACCAAATGGATAGAAGCCAAACCAGTGAAAATGGCCGAATCCGGACGAGTAATAGACTTTATATCCGGGGTCGTACACCAATATGGTGTCCCCCACAGCATCATCACCGATAATGGCTCAAATTTTACAGCCGATAAAGTGAAAGCTTGGTGCAGCAAAATGGGCATTAAGCTCGACTATGGTTCCGTCTACCACCCTCAAACAAATGGTCAGGTCGAAAGGGCAAATGGTCTCATCATGAGCGGCATCAAACCCAGACAAGTGCTATCCTTGACAGAGTCGGATACTCATTGGGTCGAGGAGCTCGACTCCGTACTCTGGGGGCTGTGGACCACGCCAAATCGCACCACCGGATACACACCATTTTTTATGGTGTACGGTGCGGAAGCAGTACTACCTTGCAACATCATACATGATTCGCCACGCGTACGCATGTACGAAGAGAAGGAAGCCGAGTTATATCGGCCGGATAATTTGTATGCCCTGGAGGAGGAGCGCGATGTCTCTAAGGCCCGTTCCGCATTCTATCAGCAACAGGATCGATAATACCAAAGCAGAGAAGTGCGGGCCAAAACTTATAATGTTGGCGAACTCGTTCTACGCTTATCGGAGAAGAAGAAGGACAAGCTCAAACCCAAATGGGAAGGCCCCTTCATCATCGACAAAGTCCTCACCGGAGGAGCGTACCGCTTATGCAATGCATCTAACAATAGACTCGAGCCGAACCCATGGAACGCGGCCAGACTCTGGAGATTCTACGCCTAGCGCCGAACTCGGTGTTCGTCTCCTTAACCCTCCTTTTTCAATTATGCTCCCCCCCTTTCCTTTCTCACTCTTTTTCTCCTCACACCAAGTATTTAATACAGTATGGATTCCCGGATTATTCTAGCCGCACTATGTGTGTAAGCTTTACCTGGGGGCTTCCTATACAGAAGTTAAATACAAATTATTTTCAGGGCTTTTTGCCCGTCACACATGCATTTCTTTTTTCCATGTGTGCCTTTTCTTCACCATTATATGCATCGATATGACTTAAGACGTGGCCAAGCTGGGTTGCCTAGCTCCTATGTTTATGCCCTGCGTTCCCGTTCATTCGGCTAGGGCATAAGGGGATCACCTCTGCGATTGTTACTGCCGGTTGAGCCGGATGTGTACCTCAGACTGGGTGAAGCCGAAAGCTGGTTTCCTTAAGAGAATATTTGGTCGGTGAACAAAAGATGTCTTTGTTTATTATAACATTAATCCCTAGAAGTTTTGTATCCTGCGCTTTGGTTCGCAGTTCGGACATGTGCCTTGACACATGCTTACCCAGGAAAAGGAACCCTTAACGGAACTATTCTCCCTGGAAGATATTTCTTGCTAACCATGCAATATAACATAACTAATTGGGTACTTGTCTGTTCAAGCACTTATGACCCCTATGCCTGGTCTCCACGCATACTCCGGTTTTATATAACCGAGTGGGTATTCGGACACACCCCAGACTTTAGGATCCGGGGGCTGAAGCGAAAAGGTCCGCCACGAGAAATGATTTTAATCCGGCTAGGGGCTACTTATGTCCATCGAATTACACAGTCATTTGGACTGATTATATTCATCCTCTATACCATCCAGCACGCTATCTAACTTACAATCCTGTTGAGAATACTTTGCAGCTAACGCCACCTGGTCATATACCAGACTCACGGGAATTTCTTACCCATCTGGCCCGGCCGGTCCAACTTCGGCCATATGGTTCGGGTCCAGCTTGGTGTAGCACGTCTTCACCATGGCCCATGCTTCTCTTGCACCTTGCCGACAGGCTGATATCTTCCACAAACGGAAGCGCCGCCGTGCTCCTTGAAGCATGTCCACAAGCCCCCCCATGCCATTTGGTAGGGAGCCCGATGGCCACAGAGACTGCGCAATGCCCTACATCACCTGCCGAGCTCGCTCGTGCAGTTGTGATAGGTCCTGTACTAAGTCACTTGCAGATGCAGGCATCTCCTCCTCAGGGCGACCCGTTAGTATTCCTACAAACACAACCTTTTCAATATACTTCCTCGCCGAACTATGCTACGGTTCGTTTAGGCACTTATGATAAATGTCGCGGCGAAGCCTTCTGTTCTCCTTCACGGAGTGTGCCAGCTGCGTGTGGACGTCCTTCAATTCCACGTCTAGCCGAACATTGGCATATTGGAGCATATTCTTATCATGCTTCACTTGCGTAAGAATATGCTCACCGGCCTTTAGTTGCCTCTAGAGATGCGACTCGTCATCCCCGCCGCCCTCTGGATTTACTCCAGGGTTATCTACAGAATTTTCTGTTAAATTCATCATGCCAGCCAGTTGCTAACTGGTTCACTTTCGTACACTCAAGATAAATGTTACCGGAGGAGGCCTTTTGGGATTACTCTAGCTTGGCAACCGTGGCCCTGAGTTGAGTCTTGCACTCCTCTAGCTCCCGAGACAATTGCTCATTCTTATCTACAAGAACCTGCGCATGAATTGATACTTACAACTGTTGTTTCAACTGTTTCAAGTCTTAGGGGATACTACTACATATATGCTCATCAAACTTTCTTACCCGTATATCTTTGGTATATTGGACTGTCGCCCGGGTGAGTCCGCTTTTAGCAGCTCGGATGTATGCATCTCCCGAATTGAAAGCATTAAATGCCTCTTCGGAAAAGATGTTGTGGCGAAGCACGGCCCGTCGACGCAGGTGATTCATGGCGCTCTCTACTTTGGAATTCGTGGCAGAGAGCGTATCCGCATCCTCTGCTGGAGGACTATGCGGCATTGGCCCTACGTCTGCCTCCTCTCTCGAAGTCGGTTCTGGAGCTCGACTAGTGGAGGCGTGATTGGCAGGATCTCCGGATACAGTCCAGATACTCCTCTTCCTACCAAGATGTAAGAGGGCACTGTTATACTTCAAATAACAATAAATTACGTGACAGAAGGTTTCCTTACCTCTATAGAGGCGTGTCGGTCCTGACCGCCTTCCTCTTGAGCCTACCCAATCCGGACGCCTGTGGCTGACGGGTCCCTAGGGGCTCGGCCCTGCGCTTCGAACACCGCTTCTGCAAAAGCAGGACATATTAGGGATAAGCTATGACATCAGGAAAGAATCCTCTTCGAAGGATCGAGTCTTCGGCTTGGCTTACACGCGATGATGGTAGCAGTCCGGGATAATCAGCAGTAATGGCCGCTGAGGCGCCGTCACGGCTCGCTCGATAAAATATCCCATCGACAAGCTCCATGGCCGCATCTGGGTCTTCTTCCAATCCTGGATCCAGGGCCCTTTTGGGGTCTCTGGCTGCGGGGAAGGGCTGGAGATTCCTTCTACGACCCTCCTCAGTTCCCGCTCGGAAATGTTGATGCGGGTAACTTTAACAAAGAACGCCACAGTAAGTGAAGAGAGAAAATAAATGACGACTTACCCAGTTTGGGGGATTGTACATGGAGAATCCGTCCCGTGGTTTGATATGAAGAAAGTCTTCCTCTTCTCCTTTGTACAGGTCGAACAGTATCCTTGCCAGAGCGGTGAGGGAGTCTGGACCCTTACGGCCACAGCGGGTGGCATTGTATGTCCCGTTGTAGTGCCACATGGGATTGCTCTGATATTGAAGCGGTTGCACTCCCCGCATTATGCAAATTGCCATGACCTTGACTATCGTCAGTCCGGATTGGGCCAGCAACTTTATCCTGCTCATTAGGAAATGTACTTCCATGGAAGCCTCTTCTTGGGGACCTCGGGGGCACCAGCTTAGATGTGCCCTCGGCGGGGTGTTACTGAACATGGGGAGTCCCGTCCGGACTGGATCCAGAAGGGGAGCATCGTCAATATAAAACCACTCCGAAGCCCAGTTATCTGGTGCCTTCTTGGCAGTACCGGATAGGTATCCGGTCCCGGCGATGCGCCATACTTCGGCCCCGCCCACTTGACATAGGGATTCTCCCTGGTTACGGGGGACAAGGTAGAACAGCTTCTTCCACAATCCAAAATGAGCCTCACAGCCTAGAAATAGCTCACAAAGGGCGACATACCCTTCTATATGCAGCATGGAGGCTGGGGTAAAATTGTGCAGCTGGAGGCCGTAGAACTCCAGAAGCCCACGAAGGAATGGATGAATAGGAAACCCGACACCCCTTAACAGATGCGGAATTAAGCATATTCACTCCTCTGGAGACGGATTGGGAAATTTCTCCGCTTGTTCTCCGCCGTTATAGGTGGCCACTCCGGCTCGAATAGGGACCATGAATGCTGGAGGGAGGAGCCCTTGGGTTTGTAACTTTATCAAACGGCTATGAGAAACTAAACACTCTCCCCAGTCCCCCGGCTTGGGGCAAGGTGAACGAGCAGAAGAGTTGCAATGACCACCCATGCTGGAATGGTTTTTTCTGGGTGCTTTGTTGGATGTTTGCTCGAGGAGGGAGAGTGAGGTTTGGATCTGGGAATCCCCGTCTCTTCAAATAGACGGCTAGCCCGAAGGACCGAGGGTGGCAAATGTGAAAATGCCTCGACTCCTCACATTCGCTCAACACGTGGAAATGGTCATTATTGATACACTGAAGCCGAGGAGTACAACATTGATGAAGATGCCGGACACTGTTCGTCATGATGGGAACCTTGGAGTATTCGAAAGGAGGAACCCACCTTGCAATGACAAAGACAAGACTGCGCGCTGGACTCATCATCATTGAAGCCTGGTTCAGGGACTACTGAGGGAGTCCCAGATAAGGGGGTATCCGGATAGCCGAACTATATTCATCGTCCGGACTATAGAAGCGTCAAGATACAAGACTCAAGACTTCGGCTCGTGTCCGGATGGGACTGTCCTTTGCGTGGAAGACAAGCTTGGCGATCCGGATATTATGTTTCCTTCCTTGTAACCAACTCCATGTAAGCCCTAGCTCTCCGGTGTCTATATAAACCGGAGAGCATGGTCCTTAGAAGGCCGATCACAATTACAATCATACCATCAGAGGCTAGCTCTTAGGGTTTAGCCTCTACGATCTCGTGGTAGATCTACTCTTGTATTCCACATATCTTCAATATTAATCAAGCAGAAAGTAGGGTTTTACCTCCATCGAGTGGGCCCGAACCTGGGTAAACATTGTGTCCCTTGCTTCCTGTTACCATCAGCCTAAGGTGCACAGATCGGGACCCCCTACCCAAGATCCGCCGGTTTTGACACCGACAGTGAGTAGGGCCAAATAAGTCCATGTGCAGCAGCTCGAAAGGTTGAGATGTAGTCATGATTGTCTTCGAGGGATGCTTGGCCCCGGTCATCTTTCCAGCTTCGCAGGCACCACATAGGTTATCCTTCTTGAACTTGACGCCTTCAATGTCCACAACATGCTTTCTCTTTGCCAGAGTGTGCAAGTTCCTAATGCCAGCATGCCCTAGCCTTCGATGCCAAAGCCAGCATTCTGAACTAGCCACCCACAAGGTAGGGGGACGGGATCATCACTAGGAATCCATCCAGAGAGCGACTGAACTCCCCAAGTAGTTCATCGCAAGAGCCAAGAACAGACTCTTGCGAGGTTGTTCTCCCTTGTATTGTTCATCATCAGCCCAAGAGGCAATCCACCACACCACACACTGGTGTAGGGTATTACACCACAATGGTGGCCTGAACCAGTATAAACTCTGTGTCTCTTGTGTTGTTCCTTTGATTGCTTAGATCATAGCGAGGCGGTGAAGTGCAGGTAGGTACAGGGCGAAATCTCCGCGCGCACCCCAGTGTTTGAACCTAGAGGGTCTGCCGGAACCCGAAATCCGACATTTGGCGCACCAGGTAGGGGTGCACCGGACTTCGTCTTCCGTCGCTCTGTTCTTCATCGACCATCGCGTCCATGTCACACGCTCGTCGGGCCCGCGCCAAGCGCCGAGCTGCTCACGCTTCCTGCGTTGCCCAGAGGGCCCCCGTCGGCGGCCACCCTCGCCGTTCCCCGCCGCCTGCCGTCAACGCCGCCACCGGCCCGGCGGGGAACGAGCAGCAAGCATCGTCCCAACATCCATCCATGAGGCGAGACGGCCGCACTGCTACTCCCTCTCTCGCCCCGGCTGGTTCTTCATCCCGCGCCCCTCGCGCGGCCATGGAGGCTCGGGCTGCGCTCATCGCAGCAAACGAGCTCCTGCGCTACCACCCAGTCGACGACGTCTATGAAGAGTGGCTCGACCGCGTCGCCGAGCTCGTCCGCGCCGCAGGGAGCTCCCCCCGCGCCGTCCTTCTCGCTGCACCGCACCCCGCCCTGCGCGGACAATGAAGCTCCGGGGGTATCTCAGCCACCTCCCCCTCAGGAGTGCGCCTTGGCCCCAAAGCGCGTGGCCCCTGGACGGAACCTGCTCCGTCCGGCACCAGCGCAGCAAGAGAGGAGCTGCCAAGAGGTTCCACACCCTCAAGAAGCTGCCCGAGTGCTCCCTGCTCCAGTCCGTCGTGACCATGCTTCCGTTCCAGCACGCCAAGACCCTACGCTGCTCCCAGCTGCAGCGCATGGGGGCCCGCAAGGCCAAGCTCCTCGTCAGCAAAGGTCCCCCGTGGCCACGGCAGGCTGCCGCGCCTTCACCATCGAGCTGCGCAGCGTCGCGTGGCCCTGCAAGTTCAAGCCGGACCTGCCTCCTCGCTACGACGGCACAGCCGACCATGCGGAGTTCCTCCAGCTCTACAAGCTGGGCATCGAAGCCGCCAACGGGGATGAGAAGGTCATGGCGAACTAGTTTCCCATGGCGCTCAAGGACGGGGCCCGCACCTGGCTCCTGAAGCTGGATCCAGGCATGATCTCCTCCTGGGAGGAGATGCGCACCCGTTTCATCGCCAACTTCCAAGGTACCCGTGACCGGCCACCTGCCGTAAGCGACATGCGCCACATCAAGCAGCAACCAGGGGAGACCCTGCAGAAGTACATCCAGTGCTTCAACAGCGCACGCCTCAAGATTCCTAGGGTGACCGAGGAGGCCATCATCTCAGCCTTCTCCGACGGCGTGCGTGATGTCAAGATGAAGGAGGAGCTGGCGATGCATGAAGATCTGTGCACTTCCTTGGAGCTGTTCAACTTGGCGACCAGGTGCGCCAGGGCTCAGGAAGGGCGCCTTTCCCTCCTCGAGCTGCTATCCGCAGACCCGGAAGAAAAGAAATCCAAGGCCAAGGACGTGAAGCGCAAGGGGGCTGCCATGCTCGCGGCAGAACCAGACACCAAGCGGGGCAGAGATCAGCCCGAGTCCTTCAAGGGCAGGCGGTACTGTGTGTACCATGACCTCCACACCCACAACACCAACGAATGCCAAGAGCTCCGAGCCGTGCGAGAAGGAAGGCCGGCTGATGCCCCGACCGCAAAGATCGTGGCTATGGCCGAGGAGGATGAAGGAACGCAGGGCACTGGGAAGACCGCGGCCCTCGCCAAGGGTGGCGCGACCGACCTCGCAAGGATCGCTGGCAGGATTAGCCTCGCGAGGGAGACTGGAGGGATCAGCCTCGTGAGGATCGTCCGCAAGGAAACGCAGGCCTCCCTCCACTACCTCCGCAGCCAAGGAGAAATGAGGACCATCATCAGGACGAGGGGGCTGGGGGCTTCCAGGAGCCGTGCGCGATTGCCTGCATCTTGGGTGGAGCTCAAGCCCCAGCCTCTCAACGCATCTTCAAGCAGTTCGGCCGCGAAGTGAATGCAGTCCTCCCCAAGCTTGAAGCCACGCACCCCCTCAGGTGGTCGGCGTGCCCCATCACGTTCAGCTCAGCAGATCAACTCAAGTGCGCAGCCACAGCCAAAGCCCACCCAATGCTTTGTTCCCTGGTCATCAACAACGTGCAGGTCAGCAGGACCCTCATCGATGGCGGAGTAGGGCTCAACGTCCTGTCCGTAGAGACATTCAACAATCTCCAAGTGCCTTATGATCAGCTTCAGCCCACCAAGCCTTTCTCCGCAGTCACCGATGGCTCCACAGTTCCGATCGGGCAGGTCCGCCTCCCCGTCACCTTCGGGGAGCGCAACAACTACCGCACCGAGTCGACGTCGCCCACATTTGTCTGCCATACAACGCCATCCTCGGCTACCCAGCTCTCGCCAAGTTCATGGCCGTGACTCATCACGGCTACAACGTCCTCAAGATGCCAGGAAGTGGCGGAGTCATCACGGTGCCCTGTGAAGAAAGAGACACAGTGTACTCCCTGGAACGAGCCTTTGAGGCTGCATCACTTGAAGACCCAGATCGCGGGAGTGGGAGGCTCCCTGGGACCGTTCCCAAGAAGAAGAAGACATCGCCAGGCCCGACCCCTCAGGAGGCAGGCCCCTCAGGGTCTGCACCTGCTCAGGGGGCACCTCCTTCTGTCACATAGGAAGGCGCGCCCGGCACCCTCCTCAAGCAGGGCTCGGGGGCTCCCTCCTGGAGGGCCACCGACCTTTCTAAGGTCACGAGGGAGGCGCTTGGGCACCACTTGGAGGCGTGTTTCAAAACACGTTTCCCCCAGGAAGGAGCAAGGCAAGGAGGGCCAAACCCTCAGGAGTTCGTCAGTCAAGTCACACAGGAGTTGCAGGAGTCAAGAGTCATGAGTGGCACCCGCCGCTTACCCGCCGTAGCTCCCCATCCAGGCGAGGATGGTGGGCTGCGCATTCGCATTGATATCCCAGGGCTCAACCGAGTCGTCTCTCAGGAGCGCTTCTGGCCCTCCCGCGCGGAGCGCTGCGAAGGCCCGCCCCACAGCTAAGTTCGCATGCCCTACGGCATGCCGAACGCGGCTGCGGTGCGCCAGCGCCTCATGAGGAGCATCCTGGAGGCTCAGGAGGCCAGGCGTTCAGCGGTCCTGGCGGAGATGGAGATGGTTCGCGAGGAGCCACCAGCGCCTCCAGAGCCTCCCGAGGCTCCTGGGCCTGGGGGCTCGTGAAGATCGGCTCCTGCAGCCTGCTACGTGTGCTACTTCAACACCCCTTCGTCGTCAACACTATCAGGTGACATCTTTCAAGTTTCATTTCCAGCTGGGAGCGCCCTCAGAGCAGCATCATTCCCAGGCCACGTGGGTCCGTCCCAGCGGCGTGTATCCCTTTTGCTCATATTTTTAGTTTACCTTGTTGGGGGCGCCCCTCGGGCTGCATCATCCCCAAGTCGCTCGGGTCAGGCCCAGCGGCGTGTACCCCTCTCGCGTTTATTTTCGGGTCATGCATTCGATCCATCATGCTTGTTATTTGATACCTGTCCGCGGCACCTCTTCTTCCTTCATGTCGGCCGCTTGCGCGTTAAAGGGGGGGGGGTACCTGAGCATCGCGACTCTGGGCTTCTACCGACTCTCCAGCCCTCACCCTCTGGCTTTGTCCACGGCATTGCGCCCTGGCAAATCAGCGATGGCTGAGACTCGCTCGAGGGCCGGGACCCGAGGATGTAGAGCGTTGACATCTAACCAAGCTTGCGCGTTAAAGGGGGGGTACCTGAGCATCGCGACTCAGGGCTCCTACTGGCTCTCCAGCCCTCACCCTCTGGCTTTGTCCACGGCATCACGCCCTGGCAAACCAGCAATGGCTGAGACTCGCTCGAGGGCTGGGACCCGAGGATGTAGAGCATCGGCATCTGGCCAAATTTGCAGGAACACATCACAAGTTAAGGCCCAGCGCCAGGCGCAACCCGCCTTGAGGTAGGGCCCCGTGAGTCCCGCGCTGTCTCACGGGTGCCCGGGTGCACCTTGTTAGGCCTCTGGTGCCTCGTCGCCTCTCCAAAGCAACTAACGGCTGACCGTCGCTTGTCATAGCGGACTTTTGCTCTCTTTGTGGTGGGTACGTAGGACCCCTTCAAGGAGCAGCGCCAGGCGAGGCCCCCACGACGTCCTCTCCACTCTCGTCCGTGCAAATCGCTTGCACATTAAAGGAGGGAGGTACCTGAGCATCGTGATCAGGGCTCCTACTGGCTCTCCAGCCCTCACCCTCTGGCCTTGTCCACGGCATAGTGACCTGGCAAGCCAACGATGGCTGAGACCCGCTCGAGGGCCGGGACCCGAGGACATAGAGCAGAAAGGGGAGCAAAGGCGAGAGGGAGAGGCACCCGGAGACCTCGGTAGGCAACCCCTCGCCGGCCAATGCACGGACCTAGCGCCGCACCAGGAAGCGTTCCCGACTCTCAAGATAAGTCACCCTCCGGAAACACTAGCTATCGCAACACCGTCACCGCATCCAATGCAATTCCGTGTTAGCAACGTCGCATTCCTTTCTCACCAAAGGATGGCTGCTTGAGCGCTAAAGGGGACCTCCTGAGCATCGCGACTCAGGGGCTCTTCCTGGACCCTGGGCCGCTCACCTCCTGGCCTTGACCACGGCATCGTGACCTGGCATACCAGCGACGGCTGAAGCCGCCTTGGGACCGGGACCTGTCGGCAGAGAGCACCAAGCCCTCGTGAGGTTCGAAGGGAAGAAACTAAGCTAAGACGGGATAAGCATCTCGCACCACTTCATGATAAGGATCATATTGACAAAAGGAGGTACAGACACCTTACAAGCCCCCACGGGGTGTGTTCTTGGTTCCTCGCAGGGACGAAAGACGCGTATCCTAAGGAGTCCTAACTACAAGAACCGTCGCGGAAGACGCCATCATCAACCGTGGGCCACCAGGCACCCATGTCCAACCAACCGCCACGCGGAGCCCGAGGCCGCAGGCTGTTAGGGCCCGCGACGCTTCACACTTGCCCCTTCGCCTCTCTGCTCAGTCAAGTCCGGGAGCGCCTTGGGCCCGGAGCTACTATCGGTGTTCTGGGAATGGGGGTCCCCAGACTTGCCTTCCTGCGGCCTGCAGCGTGGCTCAAGGGGTGGCCCAGCATGGCCCATATTCATCAGCACGAGCTCAAGACCCTCACGAGGGGCCAAGCCTCGCGGGGTGGGCGATAGGAGGCCTCGTCAGGCATGGCCTCGTCAGGCTGGCTCGCGAGGAGGCAGAGAGATCAAGGCGGGGTACCTCACGAGGTGCCCATGATGCAAGCCATGACGACCGAAGCCAGGCGGGCGCCGGCCTACGTAGAGTCCTTGTTTCCTCTTTGGTGCAAAGGGAGCAAGCGCAGGCGAGAGCATCAAGCAAAGGCGTCCATTTCGGTGCAACAAGACGAAGACCAGCAGAACGGCAGGATGGAGGTCATCGTGGAGCCCAAGTCGGCGTCACCACCAGAGCCTTTGGCAGGCGAGGACCAACTTTAGTCAGGATAAGTGTACTAGATGTTCCCCTTCAAAACGGCCAATTGCTGGCGCCCTTTCCGCTCAATATCTGGGAAGAGGCCCAGGGCCTTTGCCTATAAATAGGACTAGCCACCCACAAGGTAGGGGGACGGGATCATCACCAGGAATCCATCCAGAGAGCGACTGAACTCCCCAAGTAGTTCATCGCACCAGCCAAGAACAGACCCTCGCGAGGCTGTTCTCCCTTGTATTGTTCATCATCAGCCCAAGAGGCAATCCACCACACCACACACTGGAGTAGGGTACTACACCACAATGGTGGTCTGAACCAGTATAAACTCTGTGTCTCTTGTGTTGTTCCTTTGATTGCTTAGATCATAGCGAGGCGGTGAGGTGCAGGTAGGTAGAGGGCGAAATCTCCGCGCGCACCCCAGTGTCCGAACCTAGAGGGTCTGCCGGAACCCGAAATCCGACAGAGACGTATCAAGGCATCGCATCCGTCTCAAGTAGACCGAAATGATTCTGCATCTACTACTATTACTCCACACATCGACCTCTATCCAGCATGCATCTAGAGTATTAAGTTCATAAGAATGGAGTAACGCATTAAGCGAGATGATATGATGTAGAGGAATAAACTCAAGCAATATGATATAAATCCCATCTTTTTATCCTCGATGGAAAAAATACAATATGTGCCTTGGTGCCCCTACTTTCACTGGGAAAGGACACTGCAAGATTGAACCCAAAGCTAAGCACTTCTCCCATGGCAAGAAAGATCAATATAGTAGGCCAAACTAAACCGATAATTCGAAGAGACTTGCAAACATATCAAATCATGCATATAAGAATTCAGAGAAGAACCAAAAATTTACCTAATAATAAAGCAAATTGGGTTTCTTTTGTCCGTCATGGCATTTTTCAGAAAAGTCCCTCTATTTCAGAGAATTCAACCCGCAGTCCTGTTTTAAGTTAAAACAAAGCGTCATTTTCGTATTTTACACAAATGTCCCTGTGTTTTGTTCAAATCAACCCACCATCCGGATTTAAGTCACACCCGAACCGTTATTTTACATTTTTTGAAACCCCCCCCTGATGTTTTAGGTAATTCATCAGCGGATCATATTTAAGTCAAACAATGGTTTTTAAAATTATTCATATCTTTTAAACCGTAACTCCGATTTGAACATGTTATATATGAAATTTGATTAAAAAATATGTAGAATATGAATATGAGATTATTTTCACCTGTTAAGTATTTTGGAATATATTTAATCAAATAAATGATTTTCTAAATTATCCGTATCTTTTTAATCGTAATTTCGATTTTAACATATTATATATGAAATTTTATTAGAAAAATATGTGGAATCTAAATATGATGCTAATTTTACCTGATAAATATTTTTAAAATATCATTTTGGGATCAAACTTATAATTTATAGCGTAAGATCTGTTTTCCTTTTGTACCGGCGGTGACCCGGATTGCAAATAAACACCCCACTCTAACAATATAGGGAAAAGAAAACATTGATAACTACACATGCATACCTCTGAAAAATGTCACAAGGAAAAACAAATAGATTTCTCATCGCGAGAGTGAGAGAAAGCAAGAGAGAGAGAGAGAGAGGGAGAGGGAGGAGAGAGGGAGAGAGAGACGCCTTAGGATTAAACATATTCAAACACATTTTGTTTTTGTTTTGTGTGAACACCGAGGCCATCGCCGGGGAGGGTGAGAAGGAGGATAAGCGGCAACAGAAATATGATGCCTCGCAAAAATAAAGGAGATGGACCTATTGTGGTCTTGGGTGATGGTTGTTGGGTTAAGAGTGTGTGTTATGTTTTCTCTCCCGTTGCAACGTACAGACTCTTTTGCTAGTAATATTCATCGATAATCTTGTTCATAAATCCACAATTCATCAGATCTCGGCAAACACACCGCAAAAGAGTATTACATCGAATAGATCTCCAAGAATATCGAGGACAACTTTGTATTGAGAATCAAAGAGAGAGAAGAAGCCATCTAGCTAATAACTATGGACCCGAAGGTCTGTGGTAAATTACCCACGCTTCATAGGAGAGGCAATGGTGTTGATGTAGAAGCCCTCCATGCTCGATTCCCCCTCCAGTAGATCGCCGGAAAAGGCCCCAAGATGGGATCTCACGGGTACAGAAGGTTGCGGTGGAAAAGTGGTTTCGTGGCTCCCCCTGATGTTTTTAGGGTATAAGAGTATATATAGGTGAAAGAACTACGTCGGTGGAGCTACGAGGGGCTCACGAGGGTGGGGGCGCACCCTCCTGCCTCGTGGACACCTTGTTGTGTCTCTAAGTTCAAATCCAAGTCTTCTTGTTTGCTTTCGGTCCAAGAAAGATCATCGCGAAGGTTTCATTCCGTTCGGACTCTGTTTGGTATTCCTTTTCTGCAAAACTCTAAAATAGGCAAAAAAAAACAGAAACTGGCACTGGGCCTCCGGTTAATTGGTTAGTCCCCACAATAATATAAAAGAGCATATTAAAGCCCATTAAACATCCAAAACAAATAATATTATAGCATGGAACAATAAAAAATTATAGATACATTGGAGACGTATCAGTAGCCATCTCCGCCGGGTCTAGCTCTGCCTGCCATGCTTTGGCCCGGCTCAACGCGGTAATAGCACCAACTTTGGTGGATGATCGCTTTATTTATTCAATCCTTTGAGGCATGATGGGTAGCTTGTCCAATACCTCCCTGATAAGGGAAGGTGGTTGTTTACTATGAGAGATGGCTTCTATGGTTTTGCTGACTGCCTGTGTACAGTTGCTCCACCGAAGTATAAACTGCCTTTAGTTTCACCAACATGTCATGGCCAAGGTTGGCACTCCTGGTGCCTGTTTAATTAGCGCACAGATAAGTCATCAGGCGGGTTAAAGTTAGTTGAAGAATCATGAATTACTTACCAAAGATAGCAGTGGTCATCTGAGAAATATGGCGTTTTAAGCCAGTCAATTGTGCAGTAGCCTCTTTCAAAGAAGATTTAGCAGTCTCTGGTCTTTGTATTAAGGCGGCTCTCTCCTCATCCCAGGTGGATCTATCCATTGCAAACTCGGCTTTGAGCTTCTCATTTTCATCCAAGATAAACTTAAACTTGGAATTAGCTTTGCGGGTCTCAGCCTCTTGACGCTCAAGCCTGGTCTTTAAATCGAGCAACTGGGATTCAGCCTGAGTTGAGGCCTCCTGCAAATAAGAGTTAAACAATCATAAACAAATTTTTTAGGAAACAATATACATACAAGTCCCAAGCCCCTTGCGAGCAAAGCACTTGGCACTTGGGGGCTAATGTGTGAGAGTTCTTTTCACTTTAAGTTGTAGAGAGATCCGACTCATCTTTTTAAGATAAACCGACCTGTGAGGGCTTTGAGGTGAAGTTTTATTTTTGAAGATAATAGAATTGATCTGACTGATCTTTATCAAGAAAATCCAGTTCATGGGGGCTATAGCTCCAAATTTACAATGACATACTGATTAAAGTCTTTACCATACTCAATAAGTCTTTTCCTATGGCTAAGACTTGGGGGCTAGATGAGTGTACAAACGGAGGAAACAGATGTTCGTACCTCATATTTCTGACGCATCTTCTTGATTATGTGCTCCTCGAGATCACGACCAGCATGAAGTTGACTAAGATAGCCAGAAAACAATTCATTGACGCCCAAGTCTGAGTAGTTGGCAATATCAAATTTGGCTTTGCTCCTTTCAACTAGTTCTTCCTTGGCTGAGTGTTTGGCCAGAATGGTAGGATTCCCCAGATCTACATAGCTAGTGCTAGTAATCAAAACATCTCAGCATCTTCTTCCGCGGGCTTGGCGGGGCTTGGAGGCTTAGCACCTGATGGGTCAACACTCATAGGGTCCACGGGGGTGTCATGAATTTCTAGTGGCGGGTCATCAGCAATATCCTCAGGGTTCTGAGCTGAGGCTTCAGATGCTGGTGCTTGTCTCTCCGGCTCATGGATTTTAGGATCTTCGGCTGGCTTATTCGTCTTCAGTTTCTTGCTTGCCTTCTATAACGCTGAAAATAAGAAATGAGGATATAAGTATATCAGTTTATAGATGTTAAAATTACAAATTTAAATGTCACTACCCAGGGGCAACTTTAGAGGCAGACATTTGGGTATGCGAAAAGTTGCCAGAGGATGAATGAGGAGTTCCCTGATAATTTGAGTCAAAAGGATTAAGTGGTTGACGGATAAGACGCGCCTTTGGATAAAAGGGGATTGAGTTCTGAGGCACCTCTTTTTGATGCTTGTGAGGGACTGGTGTCTTGGGTAGGCTGGAGGAAATTTCTCCACCTCCGCTATTCTGGGTTGTGCGTCGGGTCTCATGCTGCTGTTGCTTCAAATAAAAGTTTGGATCCAAGGATGAGAAAACCTTACTTTCCGGGTCACTTGTCAAACCTTCTGTCTTGGTAAAGGCTTTGAGTCGGATGAAACAATAGTTACCTCTTCAACGTCTGCTTGGCTGGTCTCCACATCATCCCGAGAGGAGTCAGCGTCAATAAGATGCATAAAGAAGGAAGCAAGAGCATCAAGTTCTACCTTCGACTCATTCTCCAAGGCAAATAGTTCTGAGGTGTCTGACTTCTTTTTGTTCTTCTTGGAGGCCTTCGTCTTTGCTCTGGACTTTTTGGATGGTTTCTCTTGATACTTCTTGCTCTAGAAGGCAGAGTCGGCCTGTGTAAACCAAATGAAGATAAGGAATATGCAGTCTTACGCAATGAAGAGTAAAGTAAATAAGTCTGAACACTTATAGGTGGAGCCGGGTTAAGAGTGTAGAAGGGATTCAACCCCGCCTTGCTACAGCTCTCTAAAATTTCCCCAAGCAGCGTCTTCGTCATTTCATTGATTGCTTTTTCCTCTAGACACACTTGACAGTTGCGCTGTGGATCTTTGACATCGCTGGTGTATGCACACATTAAGCCGGGCCGGTGGCTCAAAGGAATGATCCTCCAAGCGACCTAGCAACAGACCAGGTCGACATTGGTTAATCCATTAGCCAGCAATGCCCTTACCTTTGAAAAGGTGGGCATATATTTAGCCCGTTTAGAGGTGCTAAGCTGGTCCGGAAGTGGATGCTTTGGGATAAGCCGATAGTTGTGGAAACCCGACAGAGGACTTTCATCAGATGGAGACGTGTCTTGATAGTAAAACCAAGTCTTGTTCCAGTCCTTAGGGCGACTGGGAAGTGCCGCAGAAGGGAATATAGCACCTCTTCGTCGTTGGATTGAGATTCCACCAAGTTCTAAGCTGGGGCCCATGATGAATTCAGTGTGGCGGTTCAAATAATAGTACTCTCTGAAAAGTTCAACATTGGGTTCTTCTTGAAGATATACTTCACAAAAGACTTGGAAGTTGCAGATGTTGGAAACATAATTGGGTTCGATGTCTTGAGGGTGGAGCTGAAAGAAGTTCAGTACGTCACGGATGTATTTTGACCCGGGCAGTGAGAAGCCCCGGTTTATATGATGAGCAAAGACTATAACTTCGCGTTCCTTTGGTTGAGATCTAGCTTCTTCTAGGCCTGGAACCCGCCAGTGGATGACATTTTTTGCTGCCAATACACCCGTCTGAACATACTCATTAAGACTTTGTTCTGTGACAATGGAAGGAACCCAATTGCATGAGGTGATGGTCTTAGTCATTTTTGTCATGTAAGGCCTAAGAAGGAAATATTGGTGGATTAAATTCATAATGGTAATATCAGCTTTAGAGAAGTACTGTGGTTTAAAAGGTTCAGAGGTAAGCCGGCAGGTATTTGGCGGGTTACAAGATATCAGTTAAGCCGCCCCCATGGCAGTGGCAGAGCGATTATCTACAGATCTGGAGTGGAGTAAAATTCCACCAAGTGTTGGATAAATAGGTTTTATAAGATCTACTTGTGATTTTGTATCTATAGTAGCTCAGAAAATAAGAATAATTTTTAAACCTAAGGCTACGACAGTGGAAGAACTCGCGAGCTAAGATTGAATCTTGGACAGAGGGGGGCATCTGCGGTTTGAAGATGATGCTAAACCATTACCGCGCAACCTCAGTACCATTTTCAGATCAAACTAAGCATTATAGAAGGAGGCTATGATGAACGGTGAAGAACACCGATGAACGGCTGAAACCCTAATGCAGATATGATATAAGGGGAGATAATCACTTACTGATGCTGATACGGCGGAGGTGCACCACAATTCTCTGGTTCATTTAGGTTGATGCAGTGGCTGGAGTTGACGTCGTTGAAGGAGCATGGTGGCGGCAGAGCTCGGGTCGCAGCGGAGTCGATTGGAGGAAGAAGAAGATGCAGAGGCAGGGGTAAAAAGTGAAAGAGAGGGGCCCATGTCCCTATTTATAAGGAGGTGATAAGATGTCATGCATGAAAACCAAGGAGGGAAAATGATTATGTTAACAATATGGATGCCTCGATTTTCAGGAAGTTTATTAAGATAAGAATCCGTTGAGATATTCTGGACCTTGTGCGGAATTAATGCACATGACGTCATGGCGGATTACAATGACTTTGCTTGTGTGACGTCACAGCGGGTTACATCGGTCTAATGAAGATTTGGCATGGTGCATTTTTTTCCAAAGTTAAAAAGTGAAGATTGATGTGAACAAGTTCAAATCAACCTGGGGTATAATGTTGGGGTTATAACTCCGAGGTATAACCCTCCCAGGAGGGGCCAGGTTACACCGATGGTGATTTAATATGAATAAAGTCCAAGGAGGCCCAAGAAGAAGCATGAACACGGTGGCTCTTAGAGGCAGGCCTGGTGAAGGCCCAAGGACAGGGCCTTTGAACCACTGAAGGAAGACTTGCTCCGAAAGGCGTGAGTAGTTAGAAACCGAGCCGGTCACATTGTGTGAGCCGACTGGGACTCTGTAAGTTGCCAGGTCCCAACCTGTGTATATAAAGGTGAGACCCAGCAGCGGGATAACTCAATAAACAAGTAATCGAGAACTAGGTCAAGCGTATTTGCTACCTTGTAATAGAAACTCAAGAAATACAACTAGAAGTAGGACGTAGGCTTTGACCTCCACCGTGAGGGGCCGAATCTGAGTAAAGTCCTTGTGTCCTTTGTCCCATTCAACCCTTTCAAGATAGACCTAGTTGCGATGGCTCCACACCTAAGTCCTTTCACTAGGGCATCTGCCGTGGCAAATCCACGACAATGTTCATCGCACTTCTTCATAACTTCGAACATAACTTGTCTCTTAATCCAAAATACGATAGAAATAAGGTGCTAGCCAGTCTAGCACCCATATTGAATCTCAAACAGATCTCTCCTTCTCCAGAATCGATAAATAGTCCACTAGTTCTTCCACTGTCACTTTTAGGTTTTAACATTATTTTCCTTTTCGAACTGTCCGTAAATCTATGAATATAGTTGTAACTTTTGAAACTTGTTTGTCCATACTTAGTAATATCTTCAGCACCTCTTTGCTTATGTGACCCGCCATTACACATATTGAGCGGTTTAAGTAGTCAATTTGGTTGCCCATTAATCTCTAAAGACTTAGTAGTGATCCCACGACCTACCATCATTTGGCGGCTCAGTAATGAACTCCACAACCCGCCAATCTCTGGCGACTTAATAATAAGTTTATAACCCTCCAACCTCTGACCAGTTTAATCATGGACTTGTAATTATCGGATGGCTCAAGCAGAAATCTTGTAACCACTAGGCGGTCTATCATAACAATATTAACCTGCTGTACTTTATTCTCAGGCATCCACTGTCAAAAATGACTAAGACCACCACCTCCTGCGATTGTGTTGTTTCTACTGTCACCGAACAATCCCTCATTGAGTATGTTGAAATGGGCATCTTGCCAGCAAAAAAGATCATCCACTAGTGAGTTCCTGGGGCTGAAGCTAAACCTCAAGCCAAAGAGGGCGAGGTTATAGTCTTTTCATATCATCTCCTCCGTGGATTCTCACCACCCGGGTCCAAATTCTTTTGAGATGTTCTGAACTTCTACAAGCTACAACCCGAAGATATTGGCCCCAACTCTGTTTCCAATATATGCAACTTTCAAGTATTATGTGAGGTGTACCTTCAAGAGGAGCCCGTCATTGACTTATTCAAAGAATACTATTATCTGAATCGTCAGACTGAGATGACAGATGGTCCTAGTCTTGAACTTGGCGGGATTTCTATCCAGAGGCGAAGAGACGCCATCTTCCCTACCACTGCACTGCACAGTCATCCCAAAGACTAGAACCAGACTTGGTTCTACTGCCAAGATACCTCTCCAGCTAATGAAAATCCTTTGTCGGGTTACCGCCCCTTTCGGCTTAGCCCTAGACTGAACTCCCTGACCGAATTAGTGCTACAGAGCGGGCCAAGTATGCGCCTACTTTTTCAAAAATAAGAGCTTTACTAGCCAATGGTTTGACTGGGGTTGACCTGGTCCGCTACTGGGTTGCTTGGAGGATTTTGCCTTTGAGCCACCGCTCCGGCTTAATGTACCAATACACATGTGACGTAAAAGACCCGCAACGACACAGCGAAGTATGTCTTGATGATTATCAAATAAATGAGATGACAAAGTCATTGCTCGGGGAGACCCTCGAAAGTTGCAGCATAACGGGACTGAACCCTTTTTGTGCTCTTAATCCAGCTCCCGACGTAAGTATTTTAGCTCTGTGTTTAATTCATATATCACTTTCTCATAAACTGCACATCTTCTCATTGTGATTTATGTTCTCAGGCTGACTCTTCCTTCTGGAACAAGAAACTGCAAGATAAGCCGGCCAAAAAGGCCAAAGTAAAATCTTGAGCTCCAAAAAAGACCAAAGGAAACAAATAGGATGTTGAAGACTTATTTGCCCTTGATGATGAGTCGGAGGTAGAACTCAATTCTCTTGGCTTTCTTTTTATGCAACTTATTGACGCTGACTCCTCTCAGGATGATGCGGAGAACAACCATGCCGATGTAGCAGAGGTAACCATAATCTCCTTCGACTCAGAACCTTTGCCAAGACACAAAATTTGGCGGGCCTCCAAAAAGTAAGATTTTCTCATCCACTTGCTTATCTAGACCCCAATTTTCTTATGATGAACATGAAGATATTCCCTCCGCCCCATAATATAAAAAAATGATCTTATATTATGGGACGGAGGGAGTAGCTTTTAAATATCAGAAAAATGAGTTTCTCTAACCTGCATATCTGGAAAAGGAGATATGTTTACAATCATAATAGTTACATTACTTAGAATCTCTAATACCACGTATCTCTACGATTGTTTGGCTATATGTTTTATCTTTGGAGTAAATACTTTCTAGCAATCATGTACGTATAGTAGTTTATAGGCACACATAATTTGGTTACCATAAACAGAGAAGATATCAACCTTATGCACAATTATAAACAAAGATTAGGATAAACTACAACAATAATTAGTGTGATAGCTCGGGTAATATCTATCTTCTTTCTGATATACTAATCACATAATCTGGGTTTTATAGTCTGAAAAAATCAAATGATTGTCAATTAGCATAGAAGTATCTTTAAAACAAGCATGCATATTGAAGGTGCAATTTCATACAAGCACAATACCAGCTTTTTTACTGCCTCTGTAATCATCTCCTGAGCTTTATCCTCCGGTACCTAAGGCAGACAGACCTGAAATCAGATCGAGAATAGTAATCCACTGGATTGATCGCATAGGCATATCACAGTACTTGCTTCCTTGGGAGCGCCTATCGTGCAATGAAGAAACCAAAAAAATGAAGAAAAAGAGTAAAAGAAATAAGCATGCATGTAACAATTTTTTGGCTTCAAATTATCTCTGAAGAAGAGCCCTACCTCCTATTTCATCATGGAATAGTCATCCTCTATGGAATATTTCATGCCATTGATCTACTTGTCGTGAAAGATGAGAGAGTCCTAGATTATGGGGTCCTCGGCGAGCCGGCCAATGTGGCATGGGCCGGACTGATGGGCCGTGAAGATACAAGACAGAAGGCCTTCTCCCGTGTCTGGATGAGACTCTCCTTTGCATCGACGGCAAACTTGGGGATCGGATGTGTGGTTTCCTTCCTCTGTGATCCAACTTTGTACAACCCTAGTCCCCTCTGGTGCCTATATAAACCAGAGGGGTTGGTCCGTAGAGACAATCATAACCATACAAGCTAGACATCTTGGGTTTAGCTATTACGATCTCGAGGTAGATCAACTCGTGTAACCCCTATACTCATCAAAGTCAATCAAGCAGGAAGTAGGGTATTACCTCCATCAAGAGGGCCCGAACCTGGGTAAACATCGTGTTCCCGGCCTCCTGTTACCTTTGATCCTTATACACACAGTTCGGGACCCCCTACCCGAGATCTGCCGGTTTTGACACCGACATTGGTGCTTTCATTGAAAGTTCCTCTGTGTCGTCGACATAAGGGTTGATGGCCCGCCTTGTAATCAAGGATAGTATCACTTCCAGAGAAGCCCTAGTTTCAGGGTAAACCCTCCGGCTTGGCAGCTTCACCATGGGCGCGCGTTCGACCGTTAAGCCAAAGGCAGCCCAGCCTGTCACCAAAAATCACCTTCACGTCAGCCCTAAATACTCCGACAAGATGGATCCAGCAGATGTATCAGCCTAAAACAAACTGCTAGATCGCATCGCCACCCTGGGGATTGCCCTGACTATGCTCGGATTGGGCTTAAACCCAATTAGAGAGAAATCAAATCTCCCCCGATCACCCATCAGGTGGCAGTTGTGGAGGAACAAGCTGACAATAACTCTTCTCCCACGTTGAGAACAAAGTATGTTCGGATTTCCGAGCTTGGAGAGCCAGACACCCATCATCGGGAAGACACTCCCTGTCCTCCTGACATAGAATCCGGCGTTGAGCCTAAGAACTCACCAGACATTCTGGATCCCAGGCTGGTAACCTCAGAAGTTCTTCAAACTCTAGACTCCACAGTGGGTCAGGGTTCGGATTTAAAGCCACCCACCCACCACAAGCAATACTCCCCAAGAAATTCCGGTCCTCCGGATATATGCAACCTAATGTACGTGCGGCAGCAGCCACAGGAAACAGTCCATCACTTCTGGGCCAGATTCCTCCTTGTTAAAAACAAGATCAAAGATTGCCGTGACGATGACGTGATCTCAGTATTTTGTAACAACAGTACAGATGAGGGAATCCTTAATGCCCTCAATCGCCATCATATACTTCACTGTATAGATTTGGCACACATAGTACAGAAGTACTGCGCAATGGAAAGCGCCTGGAAAACCCAGACAGCCCGCTGGGAACCGAATGCCTTTAGGCCATCTCCCAGACGGGTAAAAAGGATGCACCCTCGCAGGGCACCTGATCATCATCCCATTGACAAGAAAATCAAGCCCTCTATGGGACATAGAACTGTCCTCGAGGAATGGTTCGACGCGTCCTGTCAAATTCACATGATGCCGAATACTAAACCAACGGATAGCCTTCGAGCATGTTGGATACTCCGGCAAGTGGCCAAAAGTGGCGAGGGTATCCTCACCAACACTACCCCAGAGAACTACTCTTCGGAGGACAATGATCTCAAAGTATTCACGGTCTTCGAGACCTTTTTATCAAATAATCGGTGCAAAAGGGCGCTCCGCGACCTCGGCGAAGTCTGCCAAGCTGCAGCAATAAATCCTTGGAATGACACGGCGATCACTTTCAATGTTGAAAACAAACCAAGATACCGCTTAGTCCGGGCACCAGCCACTTTGGTCCTAAACCCAATCGTGGACGGCTTTGGCTCACTAAAGTGCTAATGGATGGCGGCAGCAGATTGAACCTCATTTACAAAGACATGCTCAATAAAATGCAAATAGACAGGAGTCGCATTGAGCAAAGTAACACAACCTTCCGAGGCATTATCCCTAGTCGGGAAGCAAGATGCTTGGGGAAAATCAAACTCAACATGGTATTCCGCACGTCGGAGAATTATAGGTCCGAAGAGTTACTCTTCCATGTGGCACCTTTCAACATCAGGTATTATGCCCTGTTGGGGCGAGACGCATTCACACGGTACCAAGCCATAACCCATTACGGTTATATGAAGCCCAAAATGCCTGGGCTCAACGGAGTTATCACTATCGCTAGTGATCCGGACATAGCACTCCGCACCAAAAATAAAACTGCCTCTCTGGCCCTTGAGGCATTATCCGAGGCCCTGGCGGCCGAAGAATTGACCAACCTACGTTCCATAGTGGATAGAGACGATGTAATCCTTGATAAGAGACCCAAATCCACTTCCTTCAAACCAGCAGACAAAATAGTCAAATTTCAAGTCCACCCAACGGACCCCAAGAAGACAGGTTCCATTAGGGCACAACTGGATCCTACAGTCGACGATGCATTACGCGCATTCTTGCATGAGAATTGGTACATCTTTACCTGGCACCCTTCGGATATGCCAGGTATCCCACGCAGACTGGCCGAACATAGTCTCAATATACTGAAGGGATACAAACCAGTCAAGCAAACGTTGCGTTGATTTTCCGAACCCAAACGACAGGCTATGGGGGAGGAGCTAGCCAAGCTACTCGAAGCCGGGTTTATCAGAGAGATCAAACATCCAGATTGGCAAGCAAACATGCTGATGGTACCTAAGAAGGACAAATCCTGGCGCCTATGTGTCGATTTCAAAGACCTTAATAAGGTTTGCCCTAAGGACCCTCCCCACTACCTCGCATTGACCAGATTATTTACGCGACCGCGGGGCATGATTCACTATGTTTCCTCGATGCATACTCTGGAAACCATCAAATTAAGATGAAAGAATCCGATCAAGCCGCAGCGACATTCATCACCCCGTATGGGCCCTTCTGCTTCAACACTATGCCTTTCAGGCTCAAGAACGCTGGCGCAACCTACCAACGCATGATTCAAACATGCCTGGAAAAGAAAATCAGCAAAACTGTGGACGCATATGTAGATGACGTAGTCATCAAAACCAAGCATGTCGAATCATAGGTGGATGACTTACACCTTACATTCGACAACCTCCGAGCATATGACATACGGCTCAATCCGGAAAAATGCATTTTCGGCGTTCCAGTCAGAAAACTGCTTGGGTTCATTGTCTCCAACAGAGGAATCGAAGCAAACCCAGCCAAAATCTGAGCACTGTCACTGTTTGTAACACCAACAGACCTCAAGGAGGTCCAAAAACTAGCTGGGTGTGTGGCAGCTTTGAGCTATTTTATCTCCAGACTAGCGGAAAAAGCATTTCCATTATATCGCCTGCTCCGCCGCACTGACCACTTCGTGTGGACGGACGTTGCCACAACCGGACTGGAAGAAATAAAAACGTTGTGAGCAAGTAACCCAATCATGGCCCCACCAAACGTTGGCGAACCGATGTTGCTCTACATATCTGCAACTCACCAGGTGGTGAGTGCGGTGCTCGTCGTCGAACGAAATGAAGAGGGACATAAATTCCCACTCAAAAAATGCCACGACCGGTTCTCCGGACATAAATTTCCAGAAAAGACCGTCGTGCTCATCAGCCCCAGGATTACTGTTAGCTGATGAGGCTCCAACTTGATACAGAAATTCCAAGCAGAATACAACATATGTAGTACAAGACCATTCTGGCCTGTGAGTACAACAAATGGTTTCTAGTGGTTGATGGCGGAAGCAGTTTGTGAAACATCAGTGTCTATGGGGCTCCATTTCCCACGGGAACAGCTGACCAGGTTAATTCCTATCTTCGCGAGGCTGCTATCTCCATTGTGTGGGTTCCGGGGCTGGCATCGCGTCGCTCCTCTCCGAGCAAGAAAATCTGGCCAAGACAATAGCCAGGGACAAGCCAGTGAGTACTTTGAATGTACTCGCAAACATTATGAACACAGGTATAATATAACAATGATGTGCTAAAAATATTTTATGCTCATGACATCAGTCACAAAAGATAAATGAAACTCTGATGCGTGTAAGCAAGTTATTTATAAAAATGCAATAACATGGTAGTATTAAAATTTATGAAACAAATAACAAGCAATGCCACAGTCGGGCGTCTTAGCGACACCACATAAAGGGCTTTAAAAGGAATGCCACAGTCGGGCGTCTGAGCGACACCACATAAAGGGCTTTAAAAGAAATGCCACAGTCGGGCCTCTG
>NC_041383.1:569119161-569145474 GCF_002162155.2 Triticum dicoccoides | reverse complement strand
TCTGAGCGACACCACATAAAGGGCTTTAAAAGAAATGCCACAGTCGGGCGTCTGAGCGACACCACATAAAGGGCTTTAAAAGAAATGCCACAGTCGGGCGTCTGAGCGACACCACATAAAGGGCTTTA
Organism: Triticum dicoccoides; assembly: GCF_002162155.2. Lineage (NCBI taxonomy): Eukaryota > Viridiplantae > Streptophyta > Magnoliopsida > Poales > Poaceae > Triticum > Triticum dicoccoides. The sequence continues at coordinate 569,145,346 of NC_041383.1, read as the reverse complement.
AAAGAAATGCCACAGTCGGGCGTCTGAGCGACACCACATAAAGGGCTTTAAAAGAAACAATCATAGTGAATATCCCGGAGGTAGAACCATCCCAGAGATACTCGATAATAACAATAATATCACGGGTTAGTCAACAATAATAATAATCATAGTTATCACAAGTCACGAGTAGTAATTCCATTTCTGGTTAACCGTTTCACCTCCGAAGACCGACACTAAGACCGACACCTGACCCATCCCAGACTGTAATCCTTAACCAAGGACACGGCTATTCGAATAGATTTATTCTCTGCAGAGGGTGTACTCTTTACCCACGAGTAACGGATTTCTTTAGTCCATCGGAAGTAATTCCGTCTACGGTCTTTTTGTTGAAAACCACCTAACTTGCACACACCAGCTTAACTGACACGTGTCTGGAATCACCCACGACACCTGTTAAGCAAACTCTAAGTGGGGAGGCTACAACCTCGCGTAGCATGGGATCAAATTTATATTGCGCGCTCTAAGGGGTGGCCTCCCCTCTCGGTCCCAACCGGAAACACCCATGCCCCCGGACCAGGTGGCCTGCCTACCAGCTACAACCGGTACCATCCACCATGGCCTCTCTGTACGGTGTGTGCTAGAAAGAGGTTGACAACTTACTGAACCGTACTCTACTTGCTGTAGAGACGAGTGGTAGTACGAAACAAGTATGGGGGTTACTGGCACAAGACTCGATCTACGGTCGACTCAGGAGGTTTAAGTATTCCTTGCATGGTTAGTATAACGAATATATTTCAACCAACAGGGTCACTGCTCATATCACCTTATCATGCCATACCAAACATAACCGTTCCGACGGAGACCGGCGACAAACTCATGCCTACCCAAGGCAGAGGTTTTCCCGGGTTCCTGCCAGTATGCATGCAAGGCACATGAGGGTGATTATCATCACAGGTGTGTTCATTTCCAACAGCCTGGAAATCACTCATATGCACTCATGCATATGATCATACCACATGAAATAACGAGTCCTTCAAAATGCGGTGGTGTTATAAATGTATCCACGATCACACCAAAAATATTATGCCGGGATTCAGAATGCTTGCCTTCAATGTTGTGGAGGGGTGAGGTGCTCTCCAAAACTTTTGAAAGTTTCTTCTCTCTCCCCAAAATCCTATTTAAAAATATATTTGAATTAACACACATTTCAAAAACAGTACAAAAAAGTTGTTTGAAATTTTTTCAAATAAATCTTAAAATAAACTAGACCAAATTTGAGGAAGGTAGGAAAAAGAATCAACTCATTTGGACTTATATTTAAAAAGTTATAGCCAGTCAAAGATTTGGTCAAATCTGTTTTTAAAATAAAACAGAAAGGAAAACGTTTCAAACGAGATTATGCTTTCGGTGCAGAGGAGGCGTACTTGAGGCTTTACGCCTCCACTTAACCACGTGGACAGACACGGGGTCGCTGACAGTGGGTCCAGAGGGCCCACTGGTCAGGTTTGACCAGAATATCCCTCCCTCTTCTTCCTCTGCCCGAACGGAGGCGAGGCAACGGCGATCGCCTCCGGCGAACGGTGGCTCCCCGCAGGTTCCAGAGGGTATGGATGGATCCGCGAGACTGCGGAGGTCCTTCCGGTGGTCGCTGGGTAGACGGGGGTGGAAAGAGTCATCGGCGGTGAGCTTCGCGGCGGAGGGGAGCTTCGGGAGCAGAGTGGTTTTGGGGCTACGATGGTTCCCGATCAAAATCGAGTAGGGGGATGTGTTCACGGAAGGATGAGGAGGTTTCTGGCGAAGAGAACGGAGAGGGGGAGGTACTGGAGGTGTCGGATTGGCCGGGGCGGTGGCGGCGGCAGGAGTTGCCGGAGATGAGGAAGGAAGCTCTCCTGGGTCGATTGGCGAGCTGGGGAAGCGTCATTGGGGTGGCCCAAGGTTGCCCGTGTGCGGGAACGGCCCGGGGCGTCCATTTATAAGTGAGGCAAGGCGGTTCTGCGGCGGCCGTGGATAAGCTTCCGGCGAACCGACGTTCTGTAGCAGCAGGGCATCGTGGCGGCGACAAGCGCTAGAGGACATGGCTGTGGATGAGCTCGCACTGCTCCAGGGGCCAGGTGGCGAGCGGGAGGGGTTTGGGCGGCGCTGCCCGTGGCTGGAGCCACTGCGGACGCCGGAGTGCCGCCAAGAACGCCCTGGCGGCGGCGCTGTAGCGTGCCAGGGTGGTTTGGCGCGATGCTGTGAGGCGGGGAGTGCGTGGCGAGGTGCTGCCGTGTGGGCCAAAGCCAGGGGCCAGCGTGTCGGCTCGGGCGCGGCATCGTGCAATACACGCGCTCTGGGCGCGTCCAGTGCACGCACTGAGTGTGCTCGACGAAATGCCCGAGCATGCTAGGAGTCGCGGTTGAGGCTGGGGGTTAACAGGTCTAGGTTTGGGCTTGCAAGGAGATCAGTGGACAAGCTGGTTTGGTCAGGGGATTAGGTTCACAGTGCAATGCCAAAATTCATGTCAAAACAGATCATGCCCGTAGGGTCTTTGACAAAATGCCACGGGCACTTAGGCAAGTCTTGGAGTGGTCAAAAACTCCAGATGGAAGTCTCTTTAGATGTACAAGAGGGTGGTGTGGTTAGTTGGTCAAATGCAGCAACTTGTTAGTGTAAGTTTTGCAAAACTACAATTCTGGACAGGAAATAAATAGCATTGTTGCAAGCACTTAGAATCATCCAATGGGTCCACTCTCCTGGACTTAAGCGTTTGGCAAGGGGGACTACCAGTAGAAAAAGTAATCATGGATATAGGAGCAACTAAAATGGTGGTTGCTGTACAAATCCTCAAATTGGACCAGAATGGAAAAGAGGTTGATTCACTCAAATTTTTCAAAGAACAGCACTAGGTTTTTGCATAAAGTTGAATCATAGGCTATTACCAATATCCCAAAATTTTGGTGGAGGCCAGGAAGAAATATTTAAATGGGTTGTAGTGCAAAATGCACTCTGGACCAGAGAAGAAGAATTGAGTGTAGGTCTCAAAATATTATATAAATAAAAGATATTTTTGTATAAAAGTGATTTAAAAACATCACATGACATCTCCAAATTTTTGTGGAAATTTTTAAGTGAATCTATCAAATGGTTGTAGTTCAAATATGGCCATTTAACCTTGAAAAACTATTTCCAAGAAAGTAAAGATCAAGCAATTAAATTACTTAATTAGTTACACTGATAAAAGGAAAGTTTTTCTTGAGAGGTTAAACAAGTCCAATAACATATTTGAAAAGTTTTCTCTTCGGGAAAAACTCACCATGACAGGGAAGGAAATGATTTAAAAATCAAAATGGAGCTCAGAAATCCAAAGTTTTAATTCTTGGAAAATTGTTTTAATTCATTAAAACAAGGCCAAATTTTTGGGGTGTCACAATACTATCCCCCTTAAGAAAAATCTCGTCCTCGAGATTTGTTAAAAGCTGTGTTAAGAAAATAATTACGCAATAAAGATGTGGCTCTAGTGAGAGGGCACTAAGTGGTGAAAAACCACAGTGTGAAAACTGGTGCTGCGTGGAAGAGTCTACGGTTCGGGACAAAAACGTGTGATTTCTACGCTGGATAAAAATTTAGAATAACTCCTAAATTTAGATATACGCTGGTCGTACCCGAGAGCACAGTGCTCTCTCTGGCCGACAGGTGGACCCGGGGTCCACTGTCAGTCTCTTCTTCTCCCTCTGGCTCTTTCTCTTCCTCCTCTCTCCCACGCGCTTTCTCCACCGGCGACGCCTAGTGTGTAGGGCATCTAGGCCGTACCGTGGTAGTGCGCGGCATGCTAGCTGCCGGTGCAGCGTGCACTCACCTCGCGGGCTAGCGCGCTATCGGCACTGCTCGCGGATTCGACTCCAAACCCGGCGATCGGCGACGAGCAACGTTGGTGGACTTTGCCCACCGTACACCGAGCTCGAGCTATAAAAACGGCCGGGGTGCCTCTCTCTTCTTCCTCACACCTGGCCTCACTTCTCCTCCTCCTTGTTTCTCCATTACTGCTTACGGAAGCTCGGGTGAGGCTCTAATGGCGGAGGCGATGTCGGACTGGTTTGTGATCCTGATATGAGGAGGGCAGTCGACACTGCTGGGGCTCTCTGTGCTCCTGTGCGCGATGATCCTCGGCGAGTGTCGCAACGCTGCGGCTCGGATGTTGGCTCTCCGCGGTGGTGGTGATCATGAGGAGTAGATGGAGTGTGCCGGGTGCTAACTGTTGTTAGGGGGTGATTAGCTGGGTGTAACACCGTTGCAAGGTTTTGCAAGCAGTGTATGTGTCCGAATGATTATGGTTGTGAGTCTGCTGCGTGGTGCTTTGTGAAATTAATTAATCCACGTCGTGAGAAGGGGTAGGTGTAGCAATTCAGGGAAAAGAAATCTCACTCCAGTATTTTGCGAGGGAAAAACAGTTAATTTAAAAGAGCATAAACCACAACAAAAACTACACACATTAGTAGAAGCCAAATAATTGACTCGTCGTACAAACTCAGGGTATCACGCATAAGTCACACACATAAATAAATGTTGCAAAGAACAAATATAGTAGTGACGTCTAAAATGAAAACGGTAACTAGGTGGGGTCCTGATAAAAATGTCTCTGGTAAAGGGATACACTCCTCTTCTATCGGAGGCAGTGGATTGACCAGTCGATGTATGCGTCTCTCCGGGTCGGGTCTCAGTGGTCTGCCGATGGCAATCTGAGGATTTAAATCTGCGAGGCTCTGGAGGTAATCCATCACACGCTGGTTCAAATGCTCTTGAGCAATGATGTACAGGATAAGGTTGGCCAGAACTGGGTCTCTCTCAATACGTCCACCGGGAAAAGATGTTACTTCTCCAGGTGCTGCGCGACTCGGAAAGTAATAATATCCTCGTTCGCGGGCATAGGGTACTGCGGATTGAAGACGAGCAATCGCTTCTTTCGCAGCAGCTTCTATGGCCAGGTGTGGGGTTGGCATAGATTTCCCCACGAAGGAAACTTCCGTTGGATCTTGATTGGAGTCCACGGGAGGGATGTGTACTGCTGCCCAATATTCCAAGGTGGATGGGGTGATCCTTGATTTGAACAGCTCGTACTCAGGTGGCTGGGTAGAACCCATGGTACTGCGGGTAAAATCCCACAATATTTTGACAAAGCTACCTGGGGTTGCATCTGGGGTTCTCAGATGAATGCTGGGGCTCGGCATGACAGGAAAAAGTTATGAGTGTGGTGCACAAAGTGAGGGTTGCTGGGTAAGGTCACAAGGTGGCCTTCATATAGCAATGGAGCCGGATCAATTTACCGTGGTGAAAGGTAATAAATTTGCCAGCTTAGCTCCAAAGGTCGGGTCAGTGTCAGAGATACACATATCTCATAAAGAGACGCGTTACTGTGGTTGTCGTCGGGTTGGTTTTGGTAGTTGTGCCCGGAAAATGTGCAACTATGCGCTGACCAAATATGCAAGGCTACTATTAAAACAGAGGCACAACAACAGGCTGCGTTAATATACACGGTCGCATGATTACAAAGCGAGGATACACTGAAACTCGGTGCTACTCATATGGCTTAGTCTACCTCGTTTATGTCTAAACGGGCGCGCCTAGTGGATGTCGAGGCTTCTCCACGTGTCTCACTGCCGGGATTAGTCGGAGATGGCGGAGGAATTGCAGGGTCGGGGTAGTGATGATGACCATTGCGGGGATTGTTGGCCACAACCCCGTTGGAGTGCGCTCCCAAAAGGCGACGAAGCACTTCTGGGGTCATCAAAGCATCTCGGCTGATGGCTGGAGCTGATCTCGGGGTCTCGATCGGTTGTCCAAACAGCACGACTGGGTTGTCGGCGTTGGGCTCGTTTTCTTCTCTCGCCGGGGCTCGACGAACCAGCTCTCCACGAGCTGCGATTAGATCAATAGTGATCTGGTCGAACAGTGCCTCTAGTGCACTTACATAGCGCACTAGGTGCAACAATGCGGGGTCTGTCTCGTGATCTCCGTTGGCAACTTGGGGTGGTCTACCATACCCTTCACGTCTGGGGTAGTAGTGGAACGAGCGACAGTTAACTCTGGGCGACAAGTGCCTGAGATGAACTATAGCCTCTCGAGCGGCTAGCTGGATGGCTTGTGGCTCAAAGGAAGTTGTCCTTCCGGTGAACCTGTAGGGGCGCTCGGGTGCTAGACCCCTACCATAGATGTGCACAGTGGCCCAGAATTGACGGTCTTCACCGCTCATGGGTCCTTGGTACACAACAAATTCTGGTGGCTCTTCTAACGCATAGGCACGACGGGTGAGGTTTGCGAGTATGGTCACAAAACCTACAAGGTTGGTTGCTGTGGTTTCATTGTGCACGACAGGGCCAGGCATTGTGGCTCGGTTTGGGGTAGCGGCTGTGCGGTGCTGTGTTGGGACTAGCGTGCCCTTTTTATAGGAAAAAGGGGCGGAGTCTTCCTTCGCACGCTTGCGAGAAAGGACTATTTAGGGGCCGGTCACTGGCGCATGAGTGACAGGTTGGGTTGATAGGTTGGGCACCGACTGCCAAAAAGGTGTTGGGTCACTGTGTGGCTATCTTGCACGAGAAGCTTGGCTGGGGTTTGGCTAAGGTCTGGTGGGTTGGTTTGCCTAAGTTTATTGACCTGGCTAAGATAGGATTAGCCAATGGTCAGCCTGGCTCTGATACCAAGTCTGCCACGACCGGTTCTCCGGACATAAATTTCCAGAAAAGACCGTCGTGCTCATCAGCCCCAGGATTACTGTTAGCTGATGAGGCTCCAACTTGATACAGAAATTCCAAGCAGAATACAACATATGTAGTACAAGACCATTCTGGCCTATGAGTACAACAAATGGTTTCTAGTGGTTGATGGCGGAAGCGATTTGTGAAACATCAGTGTCTATGGGGCTCCATTTCCCACGGGAACAGCTGACCAGGTTAATTCTGATCTTCGTGAGGCTGCTATCTCCATTGTGTGGGTTCCGGGGCTGGCATCGCGTCGCTCCTCTCCGAGAAAGAAAATCTGGCCAAGACAATAGCCAGGGACAAGCCAGTGAGTACTTTGAATGTACTCGCAAACATTATGAACACAGGTATAATATAACAATGATGTGCTAAAAATATTTTATGCTCATGACGTCAGTCACAAAAGATACATGAAACTCTGATGCGTGCAAGCAAGTTATTTATAAAAATGCAATAACATGGTAGTATTAAAATTTATGAAACAAATAACAAGCAATGCCACAGTCGGGCGTCTTAGCGACACCACATAAAGGGCTTTAAAAGGAATGCCACAGTCGGGCGTCTGAGCGACACCACATAAAGGGCTTTAAAAGAAATGCCACAGTCGGGCGTCTGAGCGACACCACATAAAGGGCTTTAAAAGAAATGCCACAGTCGGGCATCTGAGCGACACCACATAAATGGCTTTAAAAGAAATGCCATAGCCGGGCGTCTGAGCGACACCACATAAAGGGCTTTAAAAGAAATGCCACAGTCGGGCGTCTGAGCGACACCACATAAAGGGCTTTAAAAGAAATGCCAAAGTCGGGCGTCTGAGCGACACCACATAAAGGGCTTTAAAAGAAACAATCATAGTGAATATCCCGGAGGTAGAACCATCCCAGAGATACTCGATAATAACAATAATATCACGGGTTAGTCAACAATAATAATAATCATAGTTATCACAAGTCACGAGTAGTAATTCCATTTCTGGTTAACCGTTTCACCTCCGAAGACCGACACTAAGACCGACACCTGACCCATCCCAGACTGTAATCCTTAACCAAGGACACGGCTATTCGAATAGATTTATTCTCTGCAGAGGGTGTACTCTTTACCCACGAGTAACGGATTTCTTTAGTCCATCGGAACTAATTCCGTCTACGGTCTTTTTGTTGAAAACCACCTAACTTGCACACACCAGCTTAACTGACACGTGTTTGGAATCACCCACGACACCTGTTAAGCAAACTCTAAGTGGGGAGGCTACAACCTCGCGTAGCATGGGATCAAATTTATATTGCGCGCTCTAAGGGGTGGCCTCCCCTCTCGGTCCCAACCGGAAACACCCATGCCCCCGGACCAGGTGGCCTGCCTACCAGCTACAACCGGTACCTTCCACCATGGCCTCTCTGTACAGTGTGTGCTAGAAAGAGGTTGACAACTTACTGAACCGTACTCTACTTGCTGTAGAGACGAGTGGTAGTACGAAACAAGTATGGGGGTTACTGGCACAAGACTCGATCTACGGTTGACTCAGGAGGTTTAAGTATTCCTTGCATGGTTGGTATAACGAATATATTTCAACCAACAGGGTCACTGCTCATATCACCTTATCATGCCATACCAAACATAACCGTTCCGACGGAGACCGGCGACAAACTCATGCCTACCCAGGGCAGAGGTTTTCCCTGGTTCCTGCCGGTATGCATGCAAGGCACATGAGGGTGATTATCATCACAAGTGTGTTCATTTCCAACAGCCTGGAAATCACTAATATGCACTCATGCATATGATCATACCACATGAAATAACGAGTCCTTCGAAATGCGGTGGTGTTATAAATGTATCCATGATCACACCAAAAATATTATGCCGGGATTCAGAATGCTTGCCTTCAATGTTGTGGAGGGGTGAGGTGCTCTCCAAAACTTTTGAAAGTTTCTTCTCTCTCCCCAAAATCCTATTTAAAAATATATTTGAATTAACACACATTTCAAAAACAGTACAAAAAAGTTGTTTGAAAAATTTTCAAATAAATCTTAAAATAAACTAGACCAAATTTGAGGAAGGTAGGAAAAAGAATCAACTCATTTGGACTTATATTTAAAAAGTTATAGCCAGTCAAAGATTTGGTCAAATCTGTTTTTAAAATAAAACAGAAAAGAAAACGTTTCAAACGAGATTACGCTTTCGGTGCAGAGGAGGCGTACTTGAGGCTTTACGCCTCCACTTAACCACGTGGACAGACACGGGGTCGCTGACAGTGGGTCCAGAGGGCCCACTGGTCAGGTTTGACCAGTCTATCCCTCCCTCCTCTTCCTCTGCCCGAACGGAGGCGAGGCAACGGCGATCGCCGCTGGCGAACGGTTGCTCCCCGCGGGTTCCAGAGGGTCTGGATGGATCCGCGAGACTGCGGCGGTCCTTCCGGTGGTCGCTGGGTAGACGGGGGTGGAAAGAGTCATCGGCGGTGAGCTTCGCGGCGGAGGGGAGCTTCGGGAGCAGAGTGGTTTTGGGGCTACGGTGGTTCCCGATCAAAATCGAGTAGGGGGATGTGTTCACGAAAGGATGAGGAGGTTTCTGGCAAAGAGAACGGAGAGGGGGAGGTACTGGAGGTGCCGGATTTGTCAGGGCGGTGGCGGCGGCAGGAGTTGCCGGAGATGAGGATGGAAGCTCTCCTGGGTCGTTTTTTGCGAGCTGGGGAAGCGTCATTGGGGTGGCCTAAGGTTGCCCGTGTGCGGGAACGGCCCGGGGCGTCCATTTATAAGCGAGTCAAGGCGGTTCCGCGGCGGCCGTGGATAAGCTTCCGGCGAACCGACGTTCTGTAGCAGCAGGGCATCGTGGCGGCGACGAGCGCTAGAGGACATGGCTGTGGATGAGCTCGCACTGCTCCAGGGGCCAGGTGGCGAGCGGGAGGGGTTTGGGCGGCGCTGCCCGTGGCTGGAGCCACTGCGGACGCCGGAGTGCCGCCAAGAACGCCCTGGCGGCGGCGCTGTAGCATGCCAGGGTGGTTTGGCGCGATGCTGCGAGGCGGGGAGTGCGTGGCAAGGTGCTGCCGTGTGGGCCAAAGCCAGGGGGCCAGCTTGGGCGCGGCATCGTGCAATACGCGCGCTCTGGGCGCGTCCAGTGCACGCACTAAGTGTGCTCGACGAAATGCCCGAGCATGCTAGGAGTCGCGGTTGAGGCTGGGGGTTAACAGGTCTAGGTTTGGGCTTGCAAGGAGATCAGTGGACAAGCTGGTTTGGTCAGGGGATCAGGTTCACAGTGCAATGCCAAAAAATAAGTCAAAACAGATCATGCCCGTAGGGTGTTTGACAAAATGCCAAGGGCACTTAGGCAAGTCTTGGAGTGGTCAAAAACTCCAGATGGAAGTCTCTTTAGATGTACAAGAGGGTGGTGTGGTTAGTTGGTCAAATGCAGCAACTTGTTAGTGTAAGTTTTGCAAAACTACAATTCTGGACAGGAAATAAATAGCATTGTTGCAAGCACTTAGAATCATCCAATGGGTCCACTCTCCTGGACTTAAGGGTTTGGCAAGGGGGACTACCAGTAGAAAAAGTAATCATGGATATAGGAGCAACTAAAATGGTGGTTGCTGTACAAATCCTCAAATTGGACCAGAATGGAAAAGAGGTTGATTCACTCAAATTTTTCAAAGAACAGCACTAGGTTTTTGCATAAAGTTGAATCATAGGCTATTACCAATATCCCAAAATTTTGGTGGAGGCCAGGAAGAAATATTTAAATGGGTTGTAGTGCAAAATGTAGTCTGGACCAGAGAAGAAGAATTGAGTGTAGGGCTCAAAATATTATATAAATAAAAGATATTTTTGTATAAAAGTGATTTAAAAACATCACATGACATCTCCAAATTTTTGTGGAAATTTTTAAGTGAATCTATCAAATGGTTGTAGTTCAAATATGGCCATTTAACCTTGAAAAACTATTTCCAAGAAAGTAAAGATCAAGCAATTAAATTAGTTAATTAGTTACACTGATAAAAGGAAAGTTTTTCTTGAGAGGTTAAACAAGTCCAATAACTTATTTGAAAAGTTTTCTCTTTGGGAAAAACTCATCATGACACGGAAGGAAATGATTTAAAAATCAAAATGGAGCTCAGAAATCCAAAGTTTTAATTCTTGGAAAATTGTTTTAATTCATTAAAACAAGGCCAAATTTTTGCGGTGTCACAAAACTAGTATATTACGTGTTGACAGTCCTTACACCATGCAAGTCCCGATACCTGCATTATCAAAAGATAGCATATGCAGTCTTTATGGCAACCCGCAAGCTGCGGCACTACTTCCAAGAGTGCTCAATCACGGTGGCCTCTAAAGTACCACTCAATGAGATCATAAATAATAAGGACGCCTGAGGGAGTTCCGGACTAGGGGGTGTCCGGATAGCCGAACTATCATGATCGGCCGGACTCCAAGACTATGAAGATACAAGATTGAATACTTCGTCCCGTGTCCGGATGGGACTTTCCTTGGCGTGGAAGGCAAGCTTGGTGATACGGATATGTAGATCTCCTAGCATTGTAACCGACTTTGTGTAACCCTAGCCCTCTCCGGTGTCTATATAAACCGGATGGCTTTAGTCCATAGGACGAACAACAATCATACCATAGGCTAGCTTCTAGGGTTTAGCCTCCTTGATCTCATGGTAGATCTACTCTTGTAACACACATCATCAATATTAATCAAGAAGGACGTAGGGTTTTACCTCCATCAAGAGGGCCCGAACCTGGGTAAAACATCGTGTCCCTTGTCTCCTGTTACCATCCGCCTAGACGCATAGTTCGGGACCCCCTACCCGAGATCCGCCGGTTTTGACACCGACATTGGTGCTTTCATTGAGAGGTCCTCTGTGTCGTCACCAATAGGCTCGATGGCTTCTTCGACCATCATCAATGACGCAGTCCAGGTGAGACCTTTCTCCCCGGACAGATCCTCGTATTCGACGGCTTTGCACTGCGGGCCAATTCGCTTGGCCATCTGGAGCAGATCGAAAGCTACGCCCCTGGCCGTCAGGTCAGATTTGGAAGTTTGAACTTCACGGCTGACATCCGCGGGGGACTTGATCTTCGATGGATTCGAGCCACAGCCGAGTATGCCGCACTCTCACGACGAGCATGATTTAGCTCTGCAGCCGGACAGTACCCAGGAGGCCGCACTCGAACCCGCTCCAATCTTCAATTCGGAACCGGCTGCGCAGATCGAGGACGGATGGCTAGACACCGCCTCGGGGGCTGCAACCTCTACAGCGATAGAGCCGAACACTGACCTTGTCCCTCATAAAGCTCGTGACTCCGAGGTGCCGGACTCCTAGCCGGACTCTAAACCTCCCGCGCCCCCTTCGATCAAATCCAATTGGGCGCCGATCATGGAGTTCACCGCAGTGGACGTCTTTCCACACTCACTTTTCGGCGACATCTTGAGTTCGCTAAAGTGTCTCTCATTATCAGGAGAGCCCTGGCCGGACTGCGGTCAGGACGGTTGGGATGCGGACGATGAAGAAATTCAAAGCCCACCCACCACCCACTTGGTAGCCGTTGTCGACGATCTAACCGACATGCTAGACTATGACTCCGAAGACATCGACGGTATGGACGACGATGCCGGAGACGACCAAGAACCAGCTCCCACCGGGCACTGGAAAGCCACCTCATCATATGACATATACATGGTGGATATCCCAAAAGATGGGAATGGCAAAGGAACAGCGAAGGATGACCCCTCCAAGAAATAGCCCAAGCGCCAGCGTCAGCGGCGCCGCTCTAAATCCCGCCACAGCAAGAATGAAGACTCCGGCACCGGAGATAATAATACACCGGACAGTGCCGAAGACAACCCACTCCAGCAAGATCCAACCCAGGAGGACGGAGACGCCAGCCCTCATGAGAGAGCGGTAGAAGAAGAAGTAGAAGATTCTATGCCTCCCTCCGGAGACGAAGCAAGCCTCGACGACGATGAATTTGTCGTGCCTAAGGATCCCGTCGAACAAGAGAGTTTTAAACCCAGGCTTATGGCCACGGAAAACAGCCTCAAGAAAAAGCAGCAACAGCTTAGAACTGATCAAGATCTGCTAGCCAACAGATGGACTGAAGTCCTCGCGGCCGAAGAGCATGAGCTCGAACGCCCCTCCAAAAGCGATGACAAGGAAGTCCTGGTACCCACATTATCAAAAGATAGCGTATGCAGTGTTCATGGCATCCCGAAAGCTGCGACAGTACTTTCAAGAGTGTTCCATAACGGTGGCTTCCGAAGTACCTCTCAATGATATTATAAACAATCGCGATGCAACGGGCAGGATTGCAAAATGGGCCATTGAGCTCTTACCATTTGACATAACCTACAAACCACGGCGAGCTATAAAGTCGCAAGTTCTGGCTGACTTCGTCGCGGAATGGACCGAAGCTGAACTCCCTAAAGAGTACGGCGCGTACTCCAATTGGATCATGCATTTCAACGGATCCAGAATGTTGGTTGGCTTGGGGGCTGGCGTCGTCCTGACGTCCCCAACTGGAGACATAGTCCAATTCGTACTTCAAATATGTACATGGACTCCAACAACGCAGCCGAATATGAGGCCCTTCTATACGGCCTCCAGATGGCAATCTCCATGGGCATTCAATGCCTAGAGGTGCGCGGGGATTAAAACCTCGCAATATTCCAAGTAAATGGGGACTTTGACGCCAAAGATCCAAAAATGGCAGCTTACCGCAACGCCGTCCTAAAAATGTCAGCTCGGTTCGAAGGACTCGAATTCCACCATGTAGCCCGGGATAATAACCAGGTAGCAGATGTGTTGGCACACATCGGCGCAAAATGCGACGCCGTCCCTCCAAACATCTTCCTAGAAAGGCTCTTTAAGCCATCCATATTATGGGAAGAGGAGTCCGGAAATAACAATCCGGAGCCAGCTGCATCACCTAACTCAGACCACCCTGACACAATCGGCGGCTCAGCCAATGAAATAACACCTTCAGCCCACGAAATAATGGCAGGAATTGCCCCATGGACAGAACCATTCGTAGCCTACTTAATCGGGCAGGAACTTCCCGAAGACCAAAATGAGGCCCGCTGCATAGTTCGGCGATCTAAAGCCTACAAGGTCCATCAGGGAGAACTCTATAAAAAAAGCACAACCGGAGTCCTTCAAAGGTGTATCTCCGAAGAGGAAGGGCGAAATCCCCTGCTTGAAATTCACGCCGGACTCGGCGGGCACCACACTGCAGCCCGGGCCCTCATAGGCAAGGCCTTCCGTACAGGATTTTATTGGCCGACGGCCCGGGCAGATGCTCAGGACTTAGTCCAACGATGCGTTGGTTTCCAGCTCTTTGCTAATCAGAGCCACATGCCACCCACCACCCTCAAAACTATACCCATCACCTGGCCGTTCGCGGTCTGGGGGCTTGACATGGTTGGACCCCTTAAAGGGGGAACCCACAAGCACAAATACTTATTGGTCACCAAATGGATTGAGGCCAAGCCGGTTAAAACGGCAGAATCCGGACCTGTGATAGACTTCATATCCGGGGTAGTACACCGTTTTGGCGTCCCCCACAGCATCATCACTGATAACGGCACGAATTTCACGGCCGACGAGGTTAAACTCTGGTGCAAAAACATGGGCATCAAGCTCGACTACGCTTCAGTCTATCACCCCAAACCAATGGTCAAGTCGAACGAGCAAATGATCTAATCATGAGCGGCATCAAACCCAGACTAGTGCGGTCCCTCAAGGAATCTAACACGCACTGGGTAGAGGAGCTCGACTGCGTACTCTGGGGGCTGCGGACCACGCCAAACCGAACTACCAGATTCACACCATTTTTTATGGTGTACGTCGCAGAGGCAGTTCTGCCCTGCGATATAATTCATGACTTACCACGCGTGCGCATGTACGAAGAAAGAGAAGCCGAGTTAGATCGGCAGGACAGTTTGGACGCCTTAGAAGAGGAGCAGGACGTGGCAAAGGCTCGTTCGGCATTCTATCAGCAGCAGGCTCAAAGGTATCAAAGCAGAGAAGTACGGGCCAAAACTTACAATGTTGGCGAACTTGTTCTACGCCTGCCGGACAAGAAAAAGGACAAACTTAAGCCCAAGTGGGAAGGTCCCTTCATCATTGACCAAGTCCTGACCGATGGAGCATACCGTCTACGTAACGCATCTGACAATCGACTCGAGCCGAACCCATGGAACGCAGCCCGTCTCCGAAGATTCTACGCCTAACGCCGGACTCAGAGTTCGTCTCACTCCTTCGTCCACCTTTTTACATTTTCACTGTCTCCTGTCCTCCTCCTTCTTCCCACTTTTTTAATACCTTTTATAGGCTGATTTGCACATTGATTCGCACACACTTGATGTGCTCCTAGCACTCATTATACCTGGGGGCTTCTTTAACAGAAGCTTATTTATACAGGCTTTATGCCCAACACATGTGTTATACTTCCGCATGTACCTTTTATTCACCATTATATGCATCGATATGACTTATGTTTTGGCCAAGCTGGGTTGCCTGGCTCCTGTGCTTACCCCTACGTTCCTGATTGTTCGGCTAGGAGGTAAAGGGAGCACCTCTGTGATTGTTACTGCCGGGTCAGCCGGATGTGTACCTCAGACTGGGTGAAGCCGAAAGCTAGCGTTCTTAAGAGAATATTCGGCCGGTGACTTGAAAGATGATTTATTACTTACTTACTTATCTTCCCCCAGATGCTTTTTCTGCTATTTTCGCAGCCCGGACATGCACTTTAGGGCATGCCTCCCAGGGAAAGGAACCCTTAACGGAACTATTCTCCCTGGAAGATGTTTCTTACTAACCATGTAATATAACATAGCTAGTTGGGCACTTGTCTGATAAAGCAATTATGACCCCGACGCCTTGTCTCCATGCATGTCTGGTTCTTTTATAACCGTAAGGGTATTCGGACACACTCCGGACTATTGGGTCCCGAGGTTGAAGCGAAAAGGTCCGCAAAGACAAACGATCTACAATCCGGCTAGAAGGCATTTTACATGTCATTTTAAATTACATTGTCAAACTGACTGATTGTACTCCTCTTCAATCCCATCTATCAGGCTGTCTAATTTACAGTCCTGTTGGGAATATTTCGCGACCAGCTCTACCTGGCCATACATCAAGCTCACAGGGATCTCCTTCCCATCAGGTCCCACAGGTCCAACCTCGGCCATGTGGTTTGGGTCAGCCTTCGGGTACCGCGTCTTCACCATGGCCCAGGCCTCCCTGGTGCCTTGACGGCAGGCCGATATCTTCCACAGACGGAGGCGTCGCCGTGCTCCCTGAAGCTTCTCAGCAAGCCCTCCAAGGCCCTCAGGTAGGGAGACGGAAGGCCATAAGGCCTGACCGACGCCACTCATCGCCTGCCAAACACGTTCGAGCAGTTGCACCAATCGTGAAGTTGGTCACCCGTTGAACCGGGCATTTCCTCCGCAGGGTGACCTGTGAGCACACCTAAAGACACATTTCTGTCAATCGACTTCCTCGCTGAATTCTTCTTTTCAAAGGAATTTGCTCAAGCACTTACTATAAATGCCACGGCGAAGCCGCTGATTCTCCTTCACGGAGCCAGACAGCTGGGCCCGTACACCTTTCAGCTCTTCTCCTAGCTGGGTGTGGGCATCCTGGAGCTTGTTCCTCTCCTGCTGCACCTTCATAAGCACCCTCTCGCCGGCCTTTAGCTGACGCAGTAGTTGTTGCTTGTCCGGATCTAGTCTGGCGCCCTCTGCAATATTATTGTCAGATTTACGCACACGCCGCATTTTGTTAACTACTTATCTTTTCGAAGAACGTATTACCAGCTGGGGTCTCTGTGGCTCCCCCTGTGGCGGCTAGTGCGGCCTCAAGTTGGGCCTTGCACTCTTGAAGCTCCTAGGACAGGTGGGTATTCTTCTCCGTAAGATCCTGCATAATAAATGATCCTTAAATCAGTTATTTTAACTATTTTAAGTCTCGGGGGCTACTGGCATATATAACTATTAAAATTAATTACCTATATGTCCTTCACATACTGCTCCGTGGCTCTGGTTAAACCATCTTGAGTGGCACGAAGGTGCACGTCTCCCGCATTAAAGGCATTTAACGCCTCAGGGGAGAAACAAGCGTCACGAAGAACTGTCCGACGGCGCGTATGATTCATGGCGCTCTCCACCTCAGACCTGGTGGCGGACAAGCTATCGGCATCCTCCGTCGGAGGAGCGTCCGGCTCGCGCCTTGCGCTCGCCTCCCCTTCCGGACCAGGCGTTGGAGCCTGGCTGGCGGAGGCCTGGTGGGCACCCTCTCTGGACTTAGTCCGGCGAGCGCTTTTTCTCCTGGAAGAATCATGAGCATTAATATGCCTCCCAAGGGTCTTTCCCTTAAAGGACAATGGTGCACCGTACCTTTGCGGTGACGTTTCGATTTGCGCCGCACTCCTCTTCCGCCTGCTGGGCCGAACTAACCTCATTTGGTCAGTCGCCGTGGGCTCGGCTTCCTGCCGTGAAGGCACCCCCTGCCGAACACCATTGGTTCACGGTGGTCAGAAATAAGCATTAAAGAAGTAACGGGGTCAGGACTTCGGTCGTACTCACCTGGGAAGCCGGACACAAATCGGGGTAGTCAGCCGTAATGGCGACTAAAGCATTATCTATGCTGAGCTGGTGGGACACCCCGTCAATTAAATCCACCTTAATGTCCGGATCCTCTTCGGAGGCCGGATCAAGGGATCTTCCCGGATCCTCGGGTTGTGGAGTCGAACTGTGTATACCCTCCACATCCCGACGCAGTTCCTGCGTCAAAGTCATAAAATAAGGCATTTAACATCGAAAGCACGGGTTGGATGAATAAACGTTCGCTTACCCAGTTCCGAGGGTTATTCATGGAGAACTCATTCAAGGGGCTCGTCTGAAGAAAATCCTCCTTTTCCCCCTTGTACAAGCCGGACAGGATCTTCACCAGATCCGTGGCCGATCCTGGCCCCTTGCGGCCATGACGGGTGGCGTCGTTCTCCCCGTTGAAGTCCCACATGGGGTGGCCCCTATATTGGAGCGGCTGCACCCCCCGCATAATGCACGTGGCCATGATTCCAATCATGGTCAATCCGGAGTGGGCCAGTAACCTAATCCGGCCCATCAGATAATGGACGCTCCCATCATCCTCCAGTTGAGGGCTCCGCGGGCGCCAACTCAAGCGTTTCTTCAAGGGAGCATTGCTGAACTCCGGGAGGCCGATCTGAACTGGATCCGGCAGAGGGGCGTCCTGCATATAGAACCATTCCAAAGGCCAATCTTCAGACGCCTTCTTCGGGGTACCGAATGGATATCCGGTCCCGGCGATGCGCCATATTTCGGCTCCGCCCACTTGATATATCAACCCCTCGTGAGAACGGGGTACGAGGAAAAACAATCTCTTCCACAGTGCGAAATGGGGCTCGATGCCCAAGAACAGCTCGCAAAGAGCTACAAAGCCCGCAATGTGCAAAATGGAGGCAGGTGTAAGGTGGTGGAGCTGGAGTCCTTTGAACTCCAGGAGCCCCCGGAGAAACGGATGTATGGGAAATCCGAGTCCCCTTATTAAATAAGGGACAAAGCATACCCTCTCTCCTTTGGAGGGGTTGGGAACGCTCTCCGCCTGCTTTCCGCCCCGGAAGGTGGCCAGTCCTGCTCGAACCGGAACCATGAAGGCTGGGGGAAGATATCCCTCGGTTTGGAGCGCCACTAGCTCGCTGTGTGGGACTGAGCATCTCCCCCAATCTCCTGGCTTAGGGCTGGGAGCGCGAGAGGAGGAGCCGCGTCAACTATCCTTGGTAGAATTGATTTTTGTCGGAGGCGCTTCGATCAGTACTTGCGGAACGAGGATGGTGTGAGTTGGATCTAGATCCTCGCCTCTCTTATAGGTGGCTCGTTCGCACAGCTAAGGGGAAGAATGTAAAAATACCCTAGCTTTTCGCATTCATACGACACGTGGAAGAAGGCCATTAATGGGCGTAGAAGCCAAGGAGCGCAACATTTATAAGGAAGCCAAACACTATTCGACAGGAACATGAAGTTTGAGGGAGAACCCGCCTTGCAACGCCGAAGACAACATGCATGCCGGACTCGTCGTCATTGAAGCCTGGTTCGGGGGCTACTGAGGGAGTTCCGAACTAGGGGGTGTCCGGATATCCGAACTATCATGATCGGCCGGACTCCAAGACTATGAAGATACAAGATTGAAGACTTTGTCCCGTGTCCGGATGGGAATTTCCTTGGCGTGGAAGGCAAGCTTGGCGATACGGATATGTAGATCTCCTACCATTGTAACCGACTTTGTGTAACCCTAGCCCTCTCCGGTGTCTATATAAACCGGATGGCTTTAGTCCATAGGACGAACAACAATCATACCATAGGCTAGCTTCTAGGGTTTAGCCTCCTTGATCTCGTGGTAGATCTACTCTTGTAAAACACATCATCAATATTAATCAAGCAGGACGTAGGTTTTTACCTCCATCAAGAGGGCCCGAACCTGGGTAAAACATCGTGTCCCTTGTCTCCTGTTACCATCCGCCTAGACGCACAGTTCGGGACCCCCTACCCGAGACCCGCCGGTTTTGACACCGACAACGCCACCGGCCGGATTGCCATATGGGCCATTGAGCTCTTACCATTCGAAATAACTTACAAGCCACGGCGAGCTATTAAATCTCAGGTGTTGGCCGGCTTCGTTGCTGAATGGACAGTGGTCGAACTCCCTAAAGAGTAGGGCACATATTCAAACTGGGTGATGCACTTTGATGGCTCTAAAATGCTAGCCGGACTTGGGGCTGGTGTCATCTTGACATCCCCCATAGGAGACACAGTCCGCTATGTGCTCCAAATACTGTATACAAACTCCAACAATGCAGCCGAATATGAGGCCCTATTGCACGGTCTCCGGATGGCCATCTCCATGGGCATACAACGCCTTGAGGTGCACGGGGATTCAAACCTCGCAATATCCCAAATAAATGGAGAATTCGATGCAAAATATCCCAAATAAACAAAGCACACCCGCTCCCCTTTAGTAGGATTGGGAAGTTCTCTGCCAGGGCTTCGCCATTTATAGAAGTTAATCCCGCCCGGGCGGGGACTAGATCCGGCGGAGGAAGATATCCCTGCGTTTGAAGCTTGGTCAACTGGCATGGGATACCGAGCTGCTCTCCCAATCACCTTTTTGAGGGCCATGGGGGCGCGAGGAAGAACTAGGAGTGCCAGCCATGTTTGGATGGTTTCCTATGGTGAGCTATAAGGATTTTTTGTCTGTTGAGGAATGGCATCTGAGATTCAATCTCTTTAAATAGACACCTTCCCTACTTGGTCAACGGGTTGCTTCTAAAAACGCCCAGACCCTTCGTATTCGCTCAATGCATGGAGGCCGAGGAGACGGCGGCACAGAAGTTGAAGGATATGGTATTTAATGTAAAACCCGAACTATACGAAGTACAATGGGGAACTTGCCTTGCAAAGCCGAAGACATGAAGCCGGATACAACATCGTCATTGAAGGCAAGTTCGGGGGCTACTGAGGGAGTCCTGGATTATGGGGTCCTCCCGCAGCCGATCAATGTGGCATGGGTCGGACTGATGGGTCGTGAAGATACAAGACAGAAGGCCTTCTCCCATGTCCGGATGAGACTCTCGTTTTCATGGACGGCAAGCTTGGCGACGGGATGTGTGGTTTTCTTCCTCTTTGAGCCGCCTTTGTACAACCCTAGTCCCCTCCGGTGCCTATATAAACCGGAGGGGTTGGTCCATAGAGACAATCATAATCATACAAGCTAGACATCTAGAGTTTAGCTATTACGATCTCGAGGTAGATCAACTCTTGTAACCCCTCTCCTCATCAAAGTCAATCAAGCATGAAGTAGGTTATTACCTCCATCAAGAGGGCCCGAACCTAGGTAAACATCATGTCCCGGGCCTCCTGTTACCTTTGATCCTTAGACGCACAGTTCGGGACCCCCTACCCGAGATCTGCCGGTTTTGACACCGACAACATACACTTGTTTAGTTTATAGACTTCCTTGGAAGCAGCTTTGAAACTCCATGAATTTTTAAGTTAAAAAACAAGCATTACTATATAAATATACATGGTTCATTAACACCAGGAATTAATCAGAATTACATGGATACTCAACAAGTGTGCATCAGACAGTTATGGTGGTGAATGCTAACCTTTTGTTGAGTGACCCTCTTCCAAATATCAAAACTAAAATAATGAACCCATTGTACCTGTTACACCAAGTTGCATCAGTGCTCATGTAAGCAAAACAATCCTGGATTGGAAGAATGAAACTATTAGATGAAAAAATAAACTAATTAAGTAAGTGAGTATGCAAGCCACTTTACCCATTACACCAACCAGCATCAGTGCTCATGTAAGTAAGACAATCCTACATTGAGAGAATGAAACTATTAGATGAATAAACACACTGAAATTAAGTTAGTGAGTATGCAAGGGGTTAAGCTAAATGGCTTGTGATCTTGGAAAAGCGAGTGCCAATCTTAGTTCCTTAATAATTACATCACCTGCATATTTTAGCCTCACTAATGAACATAGAAATTACCATGGTGTTGCAACACATACAGAACGATTCCCTGATTTTTATTGTGGTCATGTACATAACAGTAGGAGATGAACACATCATCAGTAGACAATCTTTCAACGACTGTATGAAAATAAGAAACAGAAGTTGCTAGTTCCCTAATGAAAATCTCAATATCTTCCTGAATCAATTGACCAGAACTATGTTGAACACTAGAATCGTTGGGTCAAAGAGGATATCATACATGAAAGAAAAAAATGGAGATAGAGGGGCATCCTAACCGATAACCAAGCCGTCGAATTAAAGGAGTGCACCTCTCTGGTGTTGGTTCTTCCCAGGAAGTTGCAGACACTCCAAGCCGACGGATTCAATGGCATAAGGCTTTCGTCACAATGGAGGTACATGTCACTGCAGGTGAAATCAATTAGTATGAATATGATTGATCATTCAGTAGAAAAAAGGACAATCATAACAATTCATACTTCCTATTATAGATATAGATAGACAACAGACGTAATGAGCTTTAATCGATCTCACCCTGGGCATATTGGAAAGCACCCAGAATTCCCAATTCCTCGTGCGATGCTTCGTCTTCTAGCACCCTCAAAACGTCAGGTGCATGTGCATTGAATATGATATTTTTCATATATACCTCCTACAAGTCGTCAGCTTCCACCACTCTAAGCTGCAGTTGCAATGAATAGCGATACCACCATCACATCTTATTCTTATTCCTTTTCTTCAAAGGTCAGGGATACAATTCTCCTATTTGGAGAGAAAATGTGGAGTGCAAGAAAAAGGTTGAGCAGAACAAAATAAGAATGGAAGAAACTCCTTTAAACCTTCAAACACATTTGACACAATAGCTGATTTTAATCCAACAACCCTTGCAATCCATCTCTTCCCTTACCTGTGTACATACATAGCAGGAGGGCATGGCGGCGACACCGCTGCATCCTCTCGCGTGTCACCTCGGGTCGATCTGGGATGGATGCCCTGCCTCAGGTTGATCCCCTCGATTCCGCACCGGCATCCCTCTCGAGGGAGTGTCATGGTCGCGGCCGGCAGCGCTACACGCTTCGCTTGGATCCTGCTCGAATCGCGTGCTCGTCATGCCGTCACCTGGATGGATCACCTGTGTTGCCAGGCGCGGCTCATGCGCTTCGTCTAGATCCCGCTCGAGCGTGTCGCGTGCATCGGCCATATCAGGCATGGCTGGATTCCCCCCATCACCAATCCACCTCTCTGTCCAGTGAACAGCCAGCACAAAGAGTGCACAATCCATCTCCTTGTCGAGAGAGATAGTGGCTTAATGGGCTACAATAACTGGCCCAGTTTACTAGAGGGCTTGGTTTTGGTCTCTGGAGCAGCAGCCCACAAGACAGCTATGTCAGGTTTCACACCATGCGGAACAGATTGTAGTCCGTACGAGATCTAACGGCCAGGACTTTCAGCTTGCGAAAACGGACGTCCAAAAATCCAAATCATTGTGAGGGCTTGCTTTAGACTCGGTTATACTGTCCTTAATTCTAGAAACCCTAGGCGAGTCGATGAAAATCAATCCCAACAGCCGCAAGTTCCAGAAACACCAGATCCAATCTAGACACCATGATGGAGGGGTCCATCATCCTCATTGGTGCCTCTCCTTTAATGCGTGAGTAGTTCATTATAGACCTACGAGTCCGTAGTTGTTAGCTAGATGGTTTTCCCTCTCTTGTTTGATTCTCAATACAATGGTCTCTTGGAGGTCGATATGATGTAACTCTTTTTGCGGTGTGTTTGTTGGGATCCGATGAACTTTGAGTTTATGATCAGATCTATGTTTTTATCCATGAAAGTTATTTGAGTCTTCTTTGATCTCTTAGATACATGAAAGCTTATAGCCTCGTATTTCTTCTCCTATATTTGGGTTTTTTTTGCCAACTTGATCTATTTATCTTGCAATGGGAAGAGGTGCTTTGTGATGGGTTCGATCTTACGGTGCTTGATCCCAGTGACAGAAGGGGAACCGACACGTATGTATCAAGCTATTAAGGATAACAAGATGGGGTCTATTTCTACATAAATAGATCTTGTCTACATCATGTCATCGTTCTTATTGCATTACTCCGTTTTTTCATGAACTTAATACACTAGATGCATGTTGGATAGCGGTCGATGTGTGGAGTAATAGTAGTAGATGCAGGCAGGAGTCGGCCTACTAATCTTGGACGTGATGCCTATATAATGATCATTGCCTGGATATCGTCATGCGTATTTGAAGTTCTATCAATTGCCCAACAGTAATATGTTTATCCACCATTTGCTATTTTTCTCGAGAGAAACCACTAGTGAAACCTAAGCCCCTCTGGTCTCTTCTTTAATATATTTGCCTTCGCGGTCTATTTTTATTTGCCTTTATTTTCAGATCTGTTAAACCAAAATACAAAAAATACTTTGCTGCACTTTATTTTATTTGCGATCTATTTATCCATTCTATTACAACTTTCTCCCGTCCACTTGCCAATTTTTGGCGCCATTACCCCAAAGGGATTGACAACCCCTTTAAGACGTCGGGTTACGAGTATTTGTTATTTGTATGCGGAGTTGTTTACGTTGTGTTGCATGGTTCTCCTACTGGTTCGATAACCCTTGTCTCATCACTGAGGGAAATACCTACCATCATTGTGCTGCATCATCCCTTCCTCTTTGGGGAAATACCGACGTAGTTCTAGCAGACATCAAAAGGGATTTCTAGCACCGTTGTCGGGGAGACATCATCAACATCAACAAGGTTCCTTATCACAAATGTCATCTCCTTGCAAATTACATTATTTTCCATTTGCCTCTCATTTTCCTCTCCCCCACTTCACAAAAATTTGTCGTTTTATTCGACCTCTTTATCATCCGTTGTTTTCCCGTCAGATCTGTTTTTAGTGGAATATTGTTGTGTGGTTACCATTGTGACGCCCGGGTAATCAAGCTACAGTAACCCTCTGCTAATGATGCCACGTCACCTCGATTACTTTTCCGAATCCCGCGTTAGTTCGAAACCGGTTCGAATTCAAATTCAAATTCAAGCAAACAATAAGCGTTTTGAAAAATTAAAACTAAAATGTTCGGGTTGTGCCAAATAATGCGTAGGTAACTATGGTGAAGGAACCACACTTTTATAAAATGTTTAAATAACTATAAAAGAAATAAAACAGTAGCTTAAACAATTAAATAAAGGGCTTTTATAATTTATAAAATATTAAACTATTTTAATTAGGTGTGAACTTTTTGTGGCAGTGGTAAAACTAGCCACACTAATTTAGGGCTTATATATGTATTTTGTAAAACAAAATTAAATGAGCATAAAGATAAAATAGTAAAGCAAATTACTAAAATGAAAAGAAAATAAGAAAACAAATAAAAGGAAAACAACCCCCCTACCGACTGGGCCTAGGCCCAGTTAGCCATGAGGCCGAGCGGCCTGCCGGCCCACCCCGGCGCCCGTAGCCTACTAACCCCCCCGACCGAACCCTAGCGGTCCCTCCCCTCGCCCCCACTTGCCCCCTTCACCCCCACGATCTAGATCGGGATCGCCCCGACCCGGCGCCAACCGCCGACACCAGAGCTGCCTCGCCGGCCCTCGCACCCCGTCCCCTCTCCCCCTCGACGGTGCTCCTCGCCTCACCGACCGCGACTGTGCCAGGATGCCCCCGCGACGCCGCCCCTCGCTCGGCTTCATCCTCGGGCCACCGTCGCTGCCTCGCCATCGCCGGAACCTTCCCGTCCTCCTCCTCGTCGGACCTCCCCGACCTCCATCGAGCCCACTGCCATGGTTCCCTACTCCCCACAGTGAGGCATACTCCTTCTCCCCTGTCTCTGCCTTTACCGGCGCCTGCGCGGCCACGGCCACGCCCGCGTCACCCCGTTCCTAGCCACGCTCGCCGCCTGCGCCCCGTGCGTGCCCGCACCCCGCGCCTCCCTCTCTCCCCGTCCCCTTGCTCGTGCTCCGCTGTGCCCACCGCTAGCCGCCGCCCTCCGCCCCTTTGAGGCGAGGCCTTCGCCTGGACGCCGTCCCTCGCCGCAGGTTCCCGGCGCCCGCACGCGCGCCGGCCGCCCTGGTTGCGCACGGCGGCCTCGCCCACACACTAGCACACCGCGGCGCCCCATGTCCGCCCTTCGAGCGCAAACACCCGGGCGCCCGATGCCCGTTTCGACCGATAGGCCCCTGGCCCTATGACATGTGGGGCCTAGCCCCCACAGAACGTTTTTGTTAAAAAAAGAGAAGAATTTTAAAAACATATATATATATATATATATAATAAATAAATAATAAATAATAAAAATAAATAAATGAATAAATAAATAACTTAATTAATTATGTTTAATTAACCTAGTTAACTAACTAACCTAATTAACTCTGTTTAATTAAACTTGTTAATTAAACAATCAATGACATGCGGGACCCACACGTCAGTTTGACCCCGTCAACTCTGTTGACTGCTGACGTCAGGATGACATCATGCTGATGTCATTATTCCATTTTCGAATTAATTTAAATAACTAATTAAATTCCAGAAATTCATAAAATCTTTAGAAAATCATAACTTTTAATCCGTAACTCGGATTAAATTATTTTCAACATGAAAGTTTCTCAGAACGACGAGACGATTCCGGATACGCAACCCGTTCGTCCGCCACACCCCCCTAACCTATTGAACTCGCAACTTTCCCCCTCCGGCTCCTCTGCCCGAGAACACGGAACCCCGGGAATACTTCCCGGATGCTTCCCCTTCACCGGTATCACCTCATACCGCGTTAGAACACGTCTAGCTCTGCCTGTTATCCTGTTATGCACTTGCTTGCTATGTATTTACTGTTTCTCCCCCCTCTTCTCTTCGGTAGACCCCGTGACGATGCTGATGCCCCAGTTCGACTACGGAGTTGACGACCCCTCT
>NC_041383.1:569098807-569118847 GCF_002162155.2 Triticum dicoccoides | reverse complement strand
CACCAGATATCGCCTATTCTACTCTATACTGCTTGCATTAGAGTAGTGTAGGATGTTACTGCTTTCTGTTATACCTATCCTGATGCATAGCCTGTCCTTGTTACTACTGTTGTTACGTTTACCTGCAATCCTATATGCTTAGTATAGGATGCTAGTATTTTCATCTGTGGCCCTACATTCTTGTCCATCTGCTGTGCTATACTATCGGGCCCTGATCACTCGGGAGGTGATCACGGGTATATATGATACATGTGGTGACCAAAGACGGGTCGGCTGGTGGAGCACCCGCGAGTGGATCTTTGTGGCGGAGCGACAGGGCAGGTTGAGACCGCCTAGGAGAGAGGTGGGCCTGGCCCTGTTCGGCGTTCGCGGATACTTAACACGCTTAATGAGATCTTGGTATTTGATCTGAGTTGGCTATGAGCCTATACGCACTAACCATCTACGTGGGAGTAGTTATGGGTATCCCGGCGTCGTGGTATCAGCCGAAGCACTTCGTGACGCCAGCGACTGAGCGGCGCGCGCCGGATTGGACTGGAACGCCACTAGGCTAGGTCTGCTTCCGGCCGCGTACGCAACGTGCAGGTGTGCTTAGGGCGATGGGCCCAGACCCCTGCGCGCTTAGGTTTAGACCGGCGTGCTGGCCTCTCTGTTGAGCCTAGGTGGGGCTGCGACGTGTTGATCTTCCGCGGCCGGGCATGACCCAGGAAAGTGTGTCCGGCCAAATGGGATCAAGCGTGTTGGGTAAGTTGGTGCACCCCTGCAGGGAAGTTAATCTATTCGAATAGCCGTGATCTTCGGTAACAGGACGACTTGGAGTTGTACCTTGACCTTATGACAACTAGAACCGGATACTTAATAAAACACACCCTTCCAAGTTCCACAGACAACCCGGTGATCGCTTTTCCACAGGGCGATGAGGGGAGGATCGCCGGGTAGGATTATGCTACGATGCTACTGGAGATGCTACTTGGAGATGCTACTTGGAGATGCTACTTGGAGGACTTCAATCTACTCTCTTCTACATGCTGCAAGACGGAGGCTGCCAGAAGCGTAGTCTTCAACAGGATTAGCTATCCCCCTCTTATTCTGGCATTCTGCAATTCAGTCCACCGATATGGCCCTTTACACATATACCCATGCATATGTAGTGTAGCTCCTTGCTTGCGAGTACTTTGGATGAGTACTCATGGTTGCTTTTCTCCCTCTTTTCCCCTTTCCCTTCTACCTGGTTGTCGCAACCAAATGCTGGAGCCCTGGAGCCAGACGCCACCGTCGACGACGACCCCTACTACACCGGAGGTGCCTACTACTACGCGCAGCCCACTGACGACGACCAGGAGTAGTTAGGAGGATCCCAGGCAGGAGGCCTGCGCCTCTTTCGATCTGTATCCCAGGTTGTGTTAGCCATCTATGGCAACTTGTTTAACTTATGTCTGTACTCAGATATTGTTGCTTCCGCTGGCTCATCTATGATCGAGCACTTGTATTCGATCCCTCGAGGCCCCTGGCTTGTATTATGATGCTTGTATGACCTATTTATGTTTTAGAGTTGTGTTGTGATATCTTCCCGTGAGTCCCTGATCTTGATCGTACACGTTTGCGTGCATGGTTAGTGTACGATTGTATCGGGGGCGTCACAACCATGACTCAAGAGAACACCAAGTTGTGTGATTTCTCAAATACCAACAACAATAATTTTATTAGCACTCCGATTGCTCCTCCCACCACTAGTGCAGAGTCTTGTGATATTAATACTGCTTTGCTGAATCTTGTTATGAAAGATCAATTTTCCGGTACTCCTAATGAGGATGCCGCATCCCATCTTAACACATTTATGGAACTATGTGATATGCAAAATAAAAAAGATGTGGACAATGATGTGGGCAACAAAAAAATTGGTTTTTTCTTTGCCTCACAATAGTATCGATTCTTGGAATAAGTGCAAGGATGCTTTTATTACTAAGTATTTATCGCCCGCAAAAATCATTTCCCTTAGAACCTAGATCATGAATTTCAAGCAACTTGAATGTTGAGCATGATGCACAATCTTGGGAAAGGATGAAATTGATGCTAAGGAATTGCCCAACTCATGGGTTAAATCTTTGGATGATCATACAAAAAATTTATGCAGGGTTAAATTTTGTTTATCGTA
Source organism: Triticum dicoccoides (assembly GCF_002162155.2). Classification (NCBI taxonomy): domain Eukaryota; kingdom Viridiplantae; phylum Streptophyta; class Magnoliopsida; order Poales; family Poaceae; genus Triticum; species Triticum dicoccoides. The sequence continues at coordinate 569,116,692 of NC_041383.1, read as the reverse complement.
ATCTTTTAGATTCTGCCGTGGGGGGGGGGGGGTACTTTTATGGAAATTACTTTGGGTGAAGCTACTAAATTGCTTGATAATATTATGGCAAATTATTCACAATGGCATACCGAAAGAGCTCCTACTAGTAAAAAAGTCAACTCGGTAGAAGAAATAAACACTTTAAGTGAAAAAGTTGATGCTCTTATGAAGTTGGTTGCTAATAAAAATGCTCCTATTGATTTTAATGATGTGCCTTTGTCTACTTTGATTGAGCAAAATAGTGATGCCATAGATGTGAATTTTATCGCGCGAAACAATTTCAATAACAATGCTTATTGAGGTAATTTTAATCCTAGGCCTTTTCCTAGTAATTCCTCTAATAATTATGGTAATTCCTATGGTAATCCATCTTATAATAATAATAATAGGAACACCTCTGATCTTGAGAATAATATTCAATAATTTATCAATACTCAAAAAAAAATTCAATGCTACGATAGAAGAAAAGCTGAATATAGTTGATGATATGTCTAGTAGTATTGATAGAATTTCTCATGATGTAGAAACTCTCAAGATGAAAACTTTTGTGCCTAAGGTTGAAGAATCAATTAAATCTCTTTATGTTTCTATGGATGAGAGTAAGAAAAGAACTGCTATGCTTAGATCTAGAAGAGAATTTTAAAAAGCATTTTCTAGTGATTGCTTTCAGAAAAGTGATGAAGATCTTAAAATGATTGGTGTTTCTTCTATTGATTCTTTGTTTAGTAAAATTAAGATTGATGAAAAAGGGCTGAAGAAGAGTCAACTTTAGCTAGAAGGCGTCCCTATAATTCGGAGGGTGAAAATCTTGTTGAGAAAATTGATAAAAGTGGGTTTGAAGAGGTCAAAATTTTAACTAGTGATGTGCCCACTCTTTTGGATTACAAAGACTTTAATTATGATAGTTGCTCTTTGGTTGATGGTATTTGTTTGTTGCAATCCATGATAAATTCACCCCATGCCTATGAACAAAATAAAGCTTTTACTAAACGTATTGTTGATGCTATGATGAAAGGTTTGGAAGAATAGTTGGAATTAGAAGTTTCAATTCCTAGAAAATTACTTGATGAATGGGAACCTACTATCAAAGTCAAGATTAAAAATTATGAGTGTTTTTCTTTATGTTACTTGGGTGCTAGTGTTTCTACAATTCCAAAATCTTTATGTGATGTGCTTGGTCTTACCGATATTGAAGAATATTCTTTAAGTTTGCACTTGGCGGATTCTACTATTAAAAAGCCTATGGGAATAATTAATGATGTTATTATTCTTGCAAATAGGAATTATGTGTCCATAGATTTTATCGTTCTTGATATTGATTGCAATATGTCTTGTCCAATTATACCTGGTAGACCGTTTTTACGTACTATTGGTGTCGTGATTGATATGAAAGAAGGCAATATTAAATTTCAATTTCCACTAAGGAAGGGTATGGGACACTTCCATAGAACAAGAATTAGGTCACCATATGAATCCATCATGAGGGCATCATATGGATCTAGAACTAAAGATGACAACACTTAGATCCTTTCAATTATGCCTAGCTAGGGGAGTAAAACGATAATGCTTGTTGGAAGGCAACCCAACTTGTATCTTTTTGCTTTTGGTTTTCTTGCTGTTTTCAATAAAATACCCAATTATGCCTCTGATAAGATGTGTTTTGTGGTTTGAATTAGTGTTTGTGCCAAGCAAAGCCTTTGGGATGATTTGGGTGAGAGTTGATTTGATCTTGCTGAAAAACAGAAACTTTTGCGCTGACAAAAATAATTCCCATTTTTACAAGAAGCGTGCTTTTGATTTGATTCTTTTGCAGAAGATTAATAAACAAATTACTAACATTTACCTAATGTTTCAGAATTTTTGGAGTTATATAAGTATTCGAAATATCCATATTGCTACAGATTGTTCTATTTTTGACATATTCTGTTTTCTTTGCGTTGTGTGCTTGTTTTGATGATTCTATGGTTTTGTTTGAAGAAATTTTGCCATAGAAAAGTTGGAATACGGTAGATATAATGCATAAATAAAATATGAATGGGTTTGCAACAATACTTATAATAGTGGTTTGCTTTCTTATACTGACAGGTCTCATGAAGGTTTTATTGAGTTTTGTGTGATTGAAGTTTTCAAGTTTTGGGTGATATAACGATGGATGAAGGAATAAGGATTAGCAAAAGTCTAAGCTTGGGGATGCCAGAGGCACCCCAAGATAATATTCAAGAAGTATCAAGCAACTAAGCTTGGGGGTGCCCCCGAGTGGCATCCCCTCTTTCTTCTAATGACCATCGGTATTTTACTTGGAGCTATATTTTTATTCGTCACATATTATGAGTTTTGCTTGAATCATCTTGTATGATATAAGTCTTTGCTTCTTTGCTTTTTATTTTAAGTCTTGAATCATTGCTGGACACACCTTTTTGAGAGAGCCAAAAATTATGCTATGCAAGCTCCTATACTTCACATAAATTTTTTAGAGCCATGGAATTGCTCTAGTGCTTCACTTATACCTTTTTGAGCACCGTGTGCTTTGTTATTTTTTGAAGAAATGCTCTCATGCTTCACTTAGATTTATTTGGGAGTTGGTAAATTTTTTAATAAATTATCTCTTGCTTCACTTAGAGTATTTTGAGAGAAAGATATATTATGCTCATGTTCTTCACTTATATGTGTTTGAGCTTATTAAAAGCAACATATGAAACTAGTCCCAAAGTGATAGATATCCAAGGAGAATATAATAAAAACTTTCATGAAGATCATTGGACAAAATAAACTTGGTTCTTTGTAATGGTTTTGAGATATGACGATATGATATGTGAGTCATGTTGATGAGTAATTATGCTTTAGTAAGAATATTAGTGTTAAGGTTTGTGATTCCCTATGCAAGCACGAAAGTCAATAGTTATGCAATGAAATTACATCCTACTTGTGGTGCATTATCCGGTGTTAGTTATGCTTAATGCTTGCTTATGAGATTTTTCATTTCTTGGTTGGAAGCTTCTCAATCTTTTTGCTAGCCTTCATTTGCACTAAGTACGATCATTACTTGTGCATCCAAAACCCTTTAAACCAGTTCGCCATATGAGTCCACTATACCTACCTATATGCGGTATTTATGTGACGCTCTAAGCAAATTTGTATGTGCCATCTCTAATTTTCGAAATAAATTTCTCTTTTGTGTGCTTGTACCGCTTGCGAGGCGGTGAGGGGTGGCCGATATTTTCCATGCTAGATGTGTTCTTCTCACGATGAGTGTTTATTCACTTGTCATTGCACGAGAGTATGACAAAGGTATTAGGCATGTCCAGTCCCGAAATGAAAATGAATTTACTTTATGTTGTCAAATAATAAATTCCTTGGAAAGTGTTGGTATGGAGGGCACCCATGGATATGGTTAGCCATGGAAAGTGAAAGTACGGTGGAAAAATGAATAAACTTTATTTTCTGTTTGGGAATCGCCTATGATATATCTAGCATGGGAAGTGTTGGGGACCCTAAGTCATTTTCGTTGGTGGGAAAAGTATGCCTCCCAAGATGTTTTATCTCTCAATTTTTGCTTTGAGTTCTGGCACCTCTACAAATCCCTACTTCCCTCTATGAAGGGCCTTTCTTTTACTTTATGCAATTTTTATTTTTGACTTGAGTCTCTATCTTCTCTTATAAAGCACCAACTAAGAGGCACTATGACCATAATTGAGCATTGGATATAGATAGTATTTGAGTGTGTTTCATGAATGGATCAATGATTGAGCATAATGGGCTTGGGATAACTTGCTTTAGTGTTGATATTTTAAAAGACATAGTTGCTTCTTGATATGCTTGAGTATTAAAGTCTTCATGTTAAAACTAGACTATTGCTTTGAACCATATAAAAGTCCGAACGCCCATGCTACAAAGAAAGAATATGTGATGAACATGTTAGGCAGCATTCCACATCAATAATTCTGTTTTTATCATTTACCTACTCGAGGACGAGCAAGAATTAAGCTCGGGGATGCTGATACGTGTCCAACGTATCTATAATTGTTGATTGTTCCATGTTGTTATATTATCATTCTTGGATGTTCTACAATTATTTTATATCATTTTTGGTACTAATCTATTGACATAGTGCCCAGTGCCAGTTACTGTTTTCTGCTTGTTTTTTACATCGCAGGAAATCAATACCAAAAGGAGTCCCAACGCAGTGAAACTTTTTGTGGATTTTTTCTAGACCAGAAGACACTTGTTGGGCCAAAGAAGTTCCAGAGGGGTGCTCAGAGGGGAGCACAACCCACCAGGGTGCACCTGGGGGCCCAGGCGCGCCCAGGTGGGTTGTGCCCACCTCAGTGGCCTCCCGCACCGCCTCTTTGCTCTATAAATATCCCAATATTCGAGAAACCCTAGGGGAGTCAAAGAAAATTAATTCCAGGCGCTGCAAGTTCCAGAAACACGAGATCCAATCTAGACACGATCACGGAGGGGTTCATCATTCTCATTGGTGCCTCTCTGATGATGTGTGAGTAGTTCATTGTAGACCTATGGGTCCGTAGTTAGTAGCTAGATGGCTTTGCCTCTCTCGTTTGATTCTTAATACAATGGTCTCTGGGAGATCCATATGATGTAACTCTTTTTGTGGTGTGTTTGTTGGGATCTGATGAACTTTGAGTTTATGATCAGATCTATGTTTTTATCCATGAAAGTTATTTGAGCCTTCTTTGATCTCTTATATGCATGACAACTTATCGCCTTGTATTTCTTATCTGATATTTGGGTTTTGTTTGGCCAACTTGATCTATTTATCTTGTGATGGGAAGAGGTGCTTTGTGATGTGTTTGATCTTACAGTGCTTGATCCCAGTGAGAGAAGGGGAACCGACACATATGTATTGTTGCTATTAAGGATAACAAGATGGGGTCTATTTCTACATAAATAGATCTTGTCTACCTCATGTCATTGTTCTTATTGCATTACTTTATTTTTCCATGAACTTAATACGCTAGATGCATGATCGATAGCGGTCGATGTGTGGAGTAATAGTAGTAGATGCAGGCAGGAGTCGGTCTACTACTCTTGGACGTGATGCCTATATAATGATCTTTGCCTGGATATCGTCATGAGTATTTGAAGTTCTATCAATTGCCCAACAATAGTTTGTTTATCCACCATTTGTTATTTTTCTCGAGAGAAGCCACTAGTGAAACCTATGGCCCCGGGTCTCTTCTTTAATATATTTGCCTTCGCAATCTATTTTTATTTTCTTTTATTTTCACATATATTAAACCAAAAATACAAAAAAATACTTTGCCGCATTTTATTTTATATGCATCTATTTATCCAATCTATTTCAACTTTCTCCCATCCACTTGCCAATTTCTGGCGCTGTTACCCGAAAGGGATTGACAACCCCTTTAACACGTCGGGTTGCGAGTATTTGTTATTTGTGTGTAGGAGTTGTTTACGTTGTGTTGCGTGGTTCTCCTACTGGTTCGATAACCTTGGTCTCATCACTGAGGGAAATACCTATCGTTGCATTGCTACATCATCCCTTCCTCTTTGGGGAAATACCGACGTAGTTCTAGCAGACATCACTTTTCAACCATAATCTCATAATAATAAAATGAGACAGACTGCTAATTAACTCCAAGATCCGAATATGTAGCCCCCAAGGTCATCTTAACTTAACATGATGAGCCGGGACTTATAGTTACTGTCCCTTTGGGAAACGCCAATATGTAGCCCCCATAGGCCGGTTTAAACTAACAATTTGAATTGGGTCGTAAAAAGCTTTGAAATAACCTGCATTAGCCCCCAAGTGCCAAGTATATTGCTTGCAATGTGCTTGGGACTTCAAGTAATCTGCATCAGAAAAACTTGTCGTCGTAAGTTGTAACCATTATCCTACTGTTGTCTTTTCAGGCAAAATTGAGTATGAAGGAGTCGCAAGTAGGCGACTTAAGGAAAAAACATCCAGATGCAGCAAGCAGAAACTTCCAAAGCCTAGTCAAAACTGAAAACCTCATTGGAAGAGATTGAAAAGCTTAAAGTGAGCTTTGTTGTAGAAAGACCCGCTTGGGAAACTAAAAGGGTTGTCCTAGCCAAAAGGGCCGAAGATGCAGAAAACACTCTTAAGCCGATAAGTGATGAGTTAACCGGCTTAAAACAACATATTTGGTAAATGACAGTCGCCATCTTCGGTGAGCATAATGTGCCATGCAAATTTCTGTAACCTTCCTGGCTTCCCATATATACATACATTGCTAACTCACCGAGCGACTCTTATATAACCTCTTAACAGGCCCCAGGAGTGCAAACCTTGGTCAAGACATGCTATTGAAGCCGAAGGCCATTTATTCTTTAACAGATCAGTTATACAATGGCACTCTCTGTGGTCTTGTGGCCTTAGGAGGGAACAGAAAGCCACCAAGTCTAACCAAGACTGTTCTGGATCATCTTTCTACAGTCCCAAGCCAGATTGAAGAACAAAGAGCATCAGCCACTCGAGTCGGAGCCTTGATTTCTCTTTGCAGGGCCAAAGCCTGGCAGTCAGAGCTTGACCCGGAGGAGATAGCTACCGGGTGTCCAGAATTCAAAGATACCATTCACGCTTTGAAGAGAAGGACTTCAATCGTTGCGTCCGAGAGATGTGGCCTATGGCCTGTAAGCTTGTGGAAGAGTTGAACTTTAACAACTATACTGCGGCTTATGATAGCAACAATCAGAAGATTAAGCTACCAGCCCATGTCGTTGTCAATCTCATTCCTCCTTGGTGTAAGCATATCTTTGCTCCTGACGTTGATCATTCTGTTATACTCAATGATGAAGCCACTTTTGAAGCTTTAACCGGCATCGACTGGACAATGACTGATCTTTAGATGATCGACGAGGAAGAATCAGCACAGGATGACCCACAACCCTCAAGGCGGCTGGAGGAAAATTAAGCAGTGATGATGATCCAAGCGGCTCACAGGCCACCTTATGGGAGCACAGCTCAAAAGACACTTGAAGTTTAAAACTTTTGCGATCTCATAGAAATGTCTTGTAATAGGATAGATGAAAACAATGATCTGCCATGTCATGCCTTCGCGCATGTATTTGGTTTGTGAACCGCCACTTTGATATTTATGACCCACCTGATGTAATCACTCATATGGGTCATACCAGTATGCATATTTCTATTTAGAGTTTTGCATGTCCTACGCAAAGGTTAAACAACATATGCCCTAGCGACTTAACGTCAAAAGCCAGGGTGGGTAACAACCCAAACATAACGTAGTCTTGTACAATTATAGAAAAGACTAGATTGAAGGCCACTCAAGCCAAAACATACTGGCGACTTAAAGTCGAAAGCCAGGGCGGGTTACCAAACCTCAAATATTCATATAACCATCGAAAAACATACCTATAGACTCAGTTCATATTGATGTCATAAACATTAATATCCAGAGCGGGTGACAACCCAAAGTCGTGTAATCACATGACCTCAATTGTTCAAAACAAAGCATACTGGTGACTTCAAGTCCATAGCCAGGGCAGGTTACCAAACCCAAGATACTCAAACATGAGTCATATAATCGCAACTTTATAACCCGGATTTCTAAAAATTCACTTAACATAAAATTTTTTAGGAGAAACAAATCCAAAAGACTTAAGATGAGAGATTTAAAAAATCGCAAACAATTTTCTTGCCGACTTACCGAAGCGCAGCCAAACAAAGTTGGCTCACAGGGCCATGTGCTTTCAAGGGCCGCACAGCCATCGAGTGTATCTTAGCTCACTGTAAGTCGGACCTCACGTGACACAACCCACAATTTTAACCTTAACAAGTTCAGGGTCTTAAAAAGATTGACTGTTAAGAGTTCGGCGGGTGACCTGGTGGAGTAGCAAGTTGCAAACAGGCAGGATAACTCATAATTTCGTGTCCACGCCGGGTGAAGAGGGTATGAAAGCTAAACCCAGTGGGTTGGAAGCCCCCAAGTGATCTTATGAACAAGTAATAAAGACTCAGATACACAGAAATGAAACGACAGAGGCCCTGAAATTTTTAGGGATGCCGTCTTTATTATATTGATTATATATATATATATATATATATATATATATATATATATAGAGAGAGAGAGAGAGAGAGAGACACACACACATTGACAAATGTATGTAAAAAGTCAAGAGCCGGTGGCTCAGGTGTAATATGGCCGAAGATGAGCAATATTCCAGGGCCGGTGGGTCTCCTCCTCCGATGTGCGTCAATCCTTGTGTTCTCGTATATCAATGAGGTAATAAGACCCGTCGTTCAAGATTTTGCTAACCTCAAAAGGTCCTTCCTGCTACCTCCTGAGCTTGTGTTGGTTTTTCCCTTGAAGAGGAAATGGTGATGTAGCAAATTAGAGGTGACAGCCTAGCTTTTGGCCCTTCTCTTTTTCTTTTTATTTATTGGTTTTGCTCTGATTCTCTTTTTGGAGTGGTTCTGTGGCCTTGCAACTTGGGAGCTCATCATCATTTCCCTCTCCCAAGTGGCTCATCATCCTCAAATTCATCCCAAGACCACGCCATTTCCATCCTAGCCCAAATCCCAATATTCTTTTTCTTGGGGAAAATTCCTTTTTCATTAAAGGAATAACCTCATCTAACCTAGGTTGTGAAGCAACCTATATCTATGCCCCTCCAAAAATTCCCAAATAATTCTCATAATTTCTTTGGGACATATGTTGCTCAAATATGCTCAAACTTTCCTGTCCTAGCCCTAAAATAATTCCCCAATAATTATTCTTCATTTTTCTCCTCTTGATTGCTCCCAAACTTCTCGGGCATGATATTTCATCCAAATCATTGCCTCATGCCAAAATTCAACTTCATTTGCCTAGCCAACTACCCTTAGTGATTTTTCAAAGTTTCTGTCAGACAGGAAGGCTTTGTGAAGGAAGTACTGACTAGCAGTATCCAAATGATATGAAATTTTGCACACCCCTTCATGTGCTCATATTAACCCCCTCCTCCAAATTCCAGCCTCACCCAATCATCCATGTGAGCACAGGATCAATCTTAGCCTCTGTCAATATTTTTAGGTTGTGAAGCAACTGTATTTTATATTGCTTAATTTTGTCTGAAAATTTAGGAGGGGATTCTCATAGACATAAAACCTCTCTCCACCAATTTTGGGGTCAATCCGTCAAGCTAATATTTCTCTAGAATTTTTGCAAGTTCCTAGACAGAGATGATGTTTGTGAAGCAAGTACCATTTTGGTGAATCCAATTGGTATGAAATTTTTAAAGCATCTCTATATGTCCAAGTCATTAGCCCCTGCCAAATTTCAGCTCAATTGGCTACTCCAAGTGAGTGCATCATCTTGATTTAGTTTCTGACCAGATTTGGCAGTTGCAAAGCAACTATATTAAATCTTGACCCAAATCTTCTCATAGTTAACAGGATGATAGTCCTTCCTAAGCTAATCACCTCAAACAACACCTTTGACACCAATCAATTTTCTGTTGATCACCAGCGCACGGCCAAGTTTGCTGAAGTAAACTTCAAACGATCACTGCCTCCTAACCCAGCACCTCAGATCAAGACATAGGCTCATAAATGCTCCACCCAGGAAGGACTAGCCACCAGACAAGGTTTGCCATCCCCTACAACCTTCCTCATGCCATGTCGCGTGGTGACCGCGCAGCCGGCATGCAACTAACACGCTCTGTGCGCTGTGACCGCGTCCAGGGCGTCGTTTGTGATTTGGCCCTTCTCCCTCTCGTCGTCTTCGAGCGCGTGAGCATGTCCGGCGTCTTCCTCTCATCGTTGCCGTCTCCCTGGACCCCTTTTCCCCTCTGTCTGCTTCCTCACCAAGGCAAGCCTCCGTGTGCCCACGGGAAAACAGTGGCAGTTTGGCTCGGAGCTCGCTGTCTTCTTCCTCCATGTGCTCCCTTGGCCGCCTCTGCCCCGTGAGCTCCTCCCTGTTCCTTCCCCATCGCCTACCTCCAAGCTCTCGAGCATGCACACGCGTCCATGCGCCGGACACGTACCCACGACGACGCCAGCTCGGCCTCCTTGCTTCGCGCCTATTTAAGCCTTCCCCCGAGACCCCCGAGCTCACCAACCTATCCCTCTCCTTCCCAGGACCCCTCTCATCTACTCCCCTAAGCACGAGCCGCTCTCCTTGACCCCCATCGCCACCATGGCCGCCGCCTCTGCCATCTCTAAATTCCGGCGAACCATGGCCTATCTCCCTCTTCTTTCCTTCCCACTGGTTCTAGAAGACCCCGGCGATCCTCCCTGGTTCTTTTTCATCGCCTCGGAGCAACCATGGCCTCGACCCCAACACCGGCCGACGACCTCCACCGCCGGCACCGAAGATGTTGTCGCCTCGTCCATCCCCGGCGGCCGTAGCAGGCACCAGCGGACGCGCCTCTCCGCGCTGAGCTACCCCATATGCGGAGCGCCGCGGGAGACGGCCGGAGTCACCGGCAAGCCTCGCCGGAGTCTGCTCCTCCCTCGGCCAGGTGCGGGCATGATGGAGACGATGATGTCACCCCCGCCAGCTGGCCAGTGGACCCCGCGGGCCCCGCGCATCAGCCTCTCCGAGCGTTGACTTGGATCCGGTGACGTGGATAAGTGGACACGACTTTTGCCAATGTACGCTTTCATCCACCGAAAGGATATTTCTTCTCTTCTTTGTCCCAAAATACGTTTTCCTCTCTGGAAAACGTATTTTCAGAGAAGACACGTTCTGTTTAAACTACCAGGACCTGATTGTATAAGTATTTTTATAGACTAGTCCTTGAGCTTTAAACGTCCGTATCTTTTTACCCCTAGCTTCAAATCAGGTGATTCCAAAGCCCACTTCTTTGTTTCGTCGAGAACACTCTGATGGAATAATTTTCATCATGTTTTAACATTCTAAAAATGTCCATTTTGCCCCTGGCCTTATTCAGCCCCTTTGAGAGAGAACGATTTCCGGCGATTCTTTTCACGAGCTTCTCGCACTTCTTCCTGGTGATTTCATCCATCCCAGGCAAGCCACACCCTCCATTTGCATCATTGTAATGCAGTGACATGGTTTAACTTATTTGAACTTGTTAAAAATATTGTTTTAGCTACTTGTCAGTTGTCGTGGCATTTTTCAAAGTATTGTTTTGATCTTTCTATTGCCATGATCTTTCTTGGAGTTCGAGGACCAATATTTTGCAGCTTATGTGGATGACATGTTGCCTTTGGATTATTAATGGATTATGTTATGATTATTTTCATTTTGGTATCTGGTATTATATTTTTGAGTATTACTTTGTATGTCATGCTGCCTTGGGATTATTAGTGGCTAGAATTATTTTCATTATGATGCTAGCTGATATTATGTTTGGAGAATGATTTCGGAGATGACGCTTGCATGTGGATCTTAGCTGGATAGCTTGTTCTTGATATTTGAGTAGTCACTACAAAAAAATACACTTTCCGTGATGATACGTGTTTGTCACAGTAGCTCGCGTTTTTTGTCATGCATGTACATCCATGACAAATTTATGACAGAATCAAGATAGTCATACTTGTGCTATCGTAGAAGTGTTCCATGGCATTACCAAAATTATCATCACGGAAGTGTCCACTTCCATGACGATAAATCACGCGTCACAGAACTGCTTTCGTCAAGGGTGACCGACACGTGGCATCCACCATAACGGAACGCCGTTAAGCTATCGGATCGAGTTTTGGATCTGATAACCCGTTAACATCCCTAACCAATGGGGATTTTCCACGTGTAAAATCATCATTGGCTAGAGGAAACACGTGTCGGCTCACCGATGGGACAGATGTCATCCACTCATTGGACATAAGGCGCCTATGATACATCGACACGTGGCACGGCCCAACAGAGGCCCATTACTGTGAAAAGGCCGGCCCGTTTGACTTGGTCAAAAGGTGGCGGGCCGGCCCACGGAAAGCCTGTTAACGACCTGTTTGCATATAGCCCATTTACAGCCCGCTAACCGAGGGCCCGTTATGCCCTATCCTAATTAGGCCCAGTAGCGTCATCTGGGCCGTCCAATATGATTCAGCCCGTTTTAACTTCCGGCCCATGTGTGGCCCATGACTTCTTTCGGCCCATATGAGGACCTTTCTAACTCTTGGCCCATTAAAGGCCCGTTGTGAAACTGGCATGTAATGAACAGTGTATCACTTTATACCCATTAACGGCCCGTTATTTCATTGGGCCGTTTCCAGCCCAAGTTATCTCTCGGCCTTCTCAGGGCCCATAGATTCTTGGGCTCATTTGCAGCATTCGGTTACATACGGCCCGTTACTCTCATTTTCTGCTTGTGGGCCAAATTCAGCCCGTCCTTACAGTCGGCCCGTTTGCAGACCGTTAATACGTTGGGCCATTTTCATGTCAAAAAAAACCCGTTGGGATGTTTTCATAGAGTTATCAAATACGGCCTATTAACGGTCCGTTATGGTCCACGAATAGTATGGCCCATGATTGGCGAAATGATGATACGCCCCGTAGAAGGCCCATGGATCCTACGGCCCGTATGAGGCCCATGGGTGGTACGGCCCGTAGAAGGCCCATGGACCCCTACGGCCCGTAGAAGGCCCATTGATCCCTAAGGACCGTATAGAAGGCCGATGGATCCTATGGCCCTTATAGAAGGTCAATGGTCCTACGGCCGAACAAAGGCCCATGGATCATACGGCCTGCAGGAGGCCCATGGTTACAACAGTTTGTGTGTTGCCATGATTATTTTGGCCTAGTTACCAAAAATAGGCTATTGTGGCCACTAGAAAAACACAGAAAAAGAACTGCAGTGACTACAAGCAAACAACTAAACAAGACAATAAGGAAATAAATAAGCAAGCAATTAAGGCTAGCCTATTACCGCTATTACACATATTACATCCACTGGGCATCAAAGTTCACCACCGGTGCAAATATAGGGAACAAAGCAGCATATTACATACACTTGGCCGTCAAAATTGGCCACCAGTGCAAATAAACACGGCAGCAAAACAAGAGCATAACTAAAACAACTTCAGAAGAGCTCAAGGAACATTATCCTGGGTATCCACCATGCTGGCAATAAGCTTAGCAAGCTGATTAGCTTTGTCCTGTTTGGCGCTAAAATCCTCCAACGCTTGGTGTTTCACGAGAAAGTATGCATCTGAATGCTCCAGGGACTTCCGCAGTCCTTCCGCTTCTTGTCGCAACACAACTGATCGATGTCTTTCAGCTTGTAGTTGAGACTCAAGAAACCGAACTGATTCAGACAGCGAGTTTGAATAGCTTGTGCATGCGGTAGTGGCCAGTAACTCGAACACTAAACCAAGACAGGACTTTGGGGTTGTCTCTTTGTCTTCAAGATAGTCTTCCTTAGATGTTTTATCAGCTTTGTGGAGACCAACAAGGATGTGTCACTATCCTGAACCTTATCTGCATTACTTCCTTTACCATTGCTTAATAAGGCACTCTTCCCCAATATCGTGTCAGCATTCTAAAAGAAGAAACAAGCAGACACATAACAAGCATGTACTAGTATATGAAACTCATTTCGGTGAACCAGTTCATTAGTAAGGTGGACAGGATTAAACTACCAAGTCTACTATTGCTAAGTACTAGTACATAATAAAAGCATCAAACAAACATATATCTATGTCCTATGGTCACTTCATTGTCTTGCCAAATCAAAATAGAGACACGGTTCAAATCATATCAGTTCAAGACAAAGCAGCAGTGAAAGAATACAAAGCGTTGGAAACTACACAGCACAACAAGATTTCAGATGGGTACCACGGGTCTACATGTAAAACAACACTATTGGCTCTATTGTGATGCTAGTAATGTGCATGATATGAAAGTCAACTGTATACACAATTGAAATTGAAATCAACAGAGCTATTGATAAGAGCAAACCTGTTAAAGAAACATGCGTGAACATACCTGCTGTGCCATTGGAGTTTCGATTGGATCCTTCAATTTAAAAATAAGTTCTATCAGTAAATACAGTGATACAAGAGCAAAGCAATCATAGTTAAAAAAGGGGCGCCTAAGAGAGCGCTTAAGCGCGCCTAGGCTCTACGCATTGGCAAAACGCATTGCGCATAACTACGCATAATTTGTGCATAACTGCGCATAAGCATGCGCTTTGGTCAGTAAAGCGCAAGGCCGTGGCAAAACGCACAATTAACGCCTACCGCTTTTTTGAACTATGTTAGCAATGGAATCTTAAATTAGAACAGTTGTTCTTCAGGTTTAGGCACTTGTTCTACATGAACAGAGTAAAGTAAGATGCAAGAATAAAATACTTAAATATAGAAAATGAGCTCATAGACCTTACCACATTCTTGGGTAGGGACCAGTACAGAACAAGGCGTTCCTAGTCATCGTCCAGTAAATGTGTCTCAGGAGAACGTAAGGGAATTTGATGAGTTTCTTTGCCGGTGAAGTACGTTTTCTTCAGGTAATTCCGATATTGCCACCAAGCATTCTTGAAGATATCAGAGGTATTAGCACAGGTTACCTCATCCTGAGTTTCCAAATCGGTCCTTCTCTATAGGGAAAAATAGGAAAATTTGCTGTATTATAACCATCATGGAGGTAGGATGTATGGGACAAAGCAAAGTAATTGTCATGAATAACATTACTTACACATAACTCCTGGACAAACACCTGCAACTGGCATTTTCCTTCATCTTCAGTATAATATTTCCAAGATGGGAAGATACGCACATACGATTTAACAACATCAAATGCGATAGATGCTAAACTACGGCTGGTTGGTTGTGCTTCCTCCACAGGAATAGGCGTACTAACTGGTGGAGTTGGGGTTTGCCGTGATAGTACTGGCCCTTTGGGCACTGGAGCTGCCTTACTAACTGCTGTTGTTTGGTAGCTCTGTGGTGGAGATGGTGCCGTGTCAACAGGAACTGGGTTACTATCAGCTGGGGTTGGGGTTAGATTGGGTGAAGCTGGTTCTCTGTCCATGGCAGTACGGGTACAATCTGCGAGAGTTTGGGTTATGTGTGGTAGGGATGGTTCTTGTGCATGTACAACCGGGGTGCTATCTCCACCAAGAGGTAGCACTGTTTTATTTGAAGACCGTTTTTTTATTCCGCTAGATACTGGTATCACCCTCTCCAATTCAAATGGCTGATAAACAGGAAACATAGTTGAATGTACAGACATTGTATGAGAGACAGATGCAATAGATAGTGTTGAAAAAAGAGGCCATGAAATAGTTAACATGTATATTATTTAACTAAATCGGATAGCATGACATAATTTCACATATATGATGTCTATCTAAACTGGATAGCATAGCATAACATAATTCAAAGATATGATGAATAAATAAACAGGATCGCATGACATAATTCACCTACATGTTATCTAAGTAATCAGGATCGCATCATTTAATTCACATATGTGATTGATATGCTAAACAGAGGGCATTCGATATGATGTCTGAACTAAAAACATGGTGTTGAATATTGTGTATATGATGTCTAAACTATGCAATGCAAGACACCATATGCATGATATGAGCAGTATAACCGTGCCAAGTTAGAGCATAAAACACAGTGGGGGAATACGACTGGTCATCTGTCTTTGAATCCATCTCTGAGAAGCTATCGGGACCCAACAAGAGATCTGCTTCGACAGGTAGCACTGTCTGCTCTGAAGGCCTTATTTTCACTCCAGATTTTTCCATCTCCCACCCAAATGGCTGATTCACAGGAAGAGTAGTTTAATGTACAAACATTGTCGACAAATGGAAATGTAATGAAGAAAAGGATGGGCAAGCTATAATTCAAATATATGATGCCTGGTTAAACAGGATGGCATTGCACATTTCACATATATTATGGATGGCTAAAAGACATGAGACCGCATAATTCCCATATATGATATAGAAACTAAACAGGTGGCATTACAGAACATGTCTAAGCAGATGACATATATGATGTCAAAAGTAGTCACTGCAAGGCAGCATATGCATGATATGACTAACATCATCATGCCAAGGTAGAGCGAACACCTTGGGGGGTAAATAGGAGTGGTCAGCGGCGTCTGAATACGCCTCAGAACATATATCTTCCTCTGGATTACAGTCTGGAGAGGGGTGGGGAGGGTTTGCCATTGACCCCACCATGGAGCGATGTCTGCATGACATTGTATTGCCGTGCAAAACTCTTCTCTTTTTCTCTACATGTTCAGCATGACTGTGTACAATATCTGACATGCATACGAAAAAAATATGGTGATATTATGTAAGGAGAGCATGCAGAAATTTAGAGTGATGGTAACAACTAGTGGATGGATCCAAAAATAATGATTGCAGGCTGATGATTGCTTTAAATTAATAAAAAGACAAATGATGATTGCTTTACTATTTGTTTCCCACCCAAGATGAACAACATAGGCATACCCTAGGTGAACCAGATATTAGACAGAGATACTATTCATTGCTGTCTCGATATGTGCCCCACAACTAATTTAGAACTCAAGTTTGAACATGAATTTGGACCTGAGTTGGGAGTCCAAGAGCTGAACAGGACGATAAAGTAACAGGTAAGTTTAAGCAATGCATAACATAAGCAGAAACAAAAGAGTGCGCTCTCTTGCGGACCCATGTACTCCTCAGGTTCATCTGCTGAGTCGATGATGGTGATGCCGTTGGGGTGCGTGCCGGCAGCAGGGAAGGAGATCTGAGGCGGCGAAAGACGGTCAGGAGTCGTGATGTCTCGTTTGGTGGATGCTTCTGTCGATGGAGGAGCTCAGGTGAGGTGGACGACGTCGCGGCAGGAGCAGTACAAACCACACAAAGTTCCCTTCAACACGTACGTGTAACTAAAGTAATTCTGTAAGGGCTCATTTGGCTAGCATGATTCTTAAAATACAGGGATAGGAAAAACACCAGAATAGGATAGGAAAATGCACATGGTAAACAGGGAATTTGTAAACACAGGATTTTTATCAACTTGGGTGTTTGGTTTACAGGAATTGGAAGAGCAGAGGAATGCAAAGAAACATGGCCAAAATAAAGAGAAACCATATGAAAGCGTGTACAATTAGAATGTTATTCTGGCACTAATGCACTTGGTCTTGTTTTCATGCATAGGATTTTGAAAAATAGGTCCAGGTGGATGTTTTGCTTCATTCCTTTCAACAAAATGCATGAATAATTGAATAGTAGAGTGCCATTGGAAAATTCCCTATTGCTATGTTTTTCCATTGAACCAAAATAGCCCTAGTGGATCAACATGAATGTATAGTAATAAGTGACGCAACAAGTGTACAACCTCTTTGCCGTAGCCGTGTCGACCTCAGCATCATTGGGTTGGTCGCTGAAGCAGTTGAGGCAGAGGTGGTTGTCAGAGGTGTGGAGGAAGATCTGAGGAATCTGTAGATGGCGTCCAGGGCACTGCTCTGTTGTGATGGATCGTTCTATCATTGGAGCAGCTCCGGTGAGCCGTAAGACGTTAAGGTTGAAGTAGGACAAGACAGACATCGTCAATCTCAAGTGGGATTCTAATAGCATCTCCAATAGATGATGAAAAATGGATGTAAAATTAATATCACCAAAAACCACCTGACTACAATAGATGAGGTAAAAACTATGGACTCTGAACTTAACTGTCGAAACTGAAATTAACTGTGGAATCTGAATGCTACTGTCGAAACTGAACACAATGGTAGCAGAGATACACTTGACATGTAGTTTAGGGATGGCCTGCAGTTCATCTTCAACCTGCACACCCCTGAGCCGCCTGCCACCACCGGTCGAACCGCCGGCCCCAGCGCCGCCTCGCCGCCCCGAAAGAACTCGCCACCGCTGCCCCGGCCAGCCCTCTAGCCCCCCCCCCACCACCCTGAACCCTAAGATAGATAGTGGGGTACCTCTCC
>NC_041383.1:569086649-569098548 GCF_002162155.2 Triticum dicoccoides | reverse complement strand
AGTCGATTCAGTCGACTGAAGTGTGGCTTAATTGGAGCAGAGCAGCAGCACGAGTGAGGGGGAGAGCAGCAGCAGCAGCTGGGCGAGTGAGCAATCGAGCGAGAGCCGGAGCAGCAGCAGCAGCGCGAGCGAGCGAGCGAGAGCCGAAGCAGCAGCAGCAGATCCTGCTGGTATGGACGCCGCCGCCGAAGGGGCCTCGCACTGTGGGAGAGCCTCTGTGGAGATGTTGCCCGCGGCTCCGACTTCATGGTAGCCGCTCCATGGCGGTGCGGGATGGAGCACCATTGGCGCCGGGAGGTCGAGTTAAGGAGAAGGTGCGACGCGATTAGTGTACAACCTCTTTGGTGGCGCCGAGTAGGCCTCGGCTTCCTCCGAGGAGTTGGTGAGGATGTTGCGGTTCCGGTGGAGCAGGTTAAGGCGGCACTTGTGGGGATGGAGGAGCCGCGATAGACGAGGCGATCGTCGGAGTAGCTCCTTGGAGGTGGAGGACGGGGCGGCTGAACCGGCGGAGTGGCGAGATGGACGACGGATCCTCATTCAGGGAGGTGGACGAGGGACGTCGAGCTATTGTTGTGGACGATGTCGTCGGGGAAGAGGCTCCGGCTGGGCAGCGGTGACGTGGCGGACGGAGGAGGGTGGGGTTTCGCGGCTGGAGCGGAGAGGTTATGGCGGCCTAGGATTTCGAATGGTGAATAGGGGGCGATGGGAGGGGGTGAAGCATGACTTAGGGACGCGCTTGTCCAAAATGTAGGGTGTGTTACAAAAGTACCCCCCACCGATTTGAACTAGCGGCCCTTTCGGCTCAGGGTTAGAAGGGGGATTTCACGTGTCGGGATTTGGCAGCTGGAGGGAGTTTTCGCGCGCGTTGTAATTTTGGGATAGCAAGGCGCGGGTTGTGAAGGCGCCAATTTTGGGAGCACGATATCTGAATTTTCGGGATATAACAGGACGCGGGTTGAATTTTAGGGACAAGCCTAACATGTAATAATATTGTACTTGTACATACCAAATCAATTCACACTTCCCTCAACCAAAAAGAAAACAAAAAAAATGAAACTATTGACAGCACACAAAGAGAGAGTCTTGCCCCGTTTTACTATACAAATGCTATTCAAAGCTACTCCCTCCTTCCATCTATATAGGTCCTAATGCGTTCTTCGATGCTAACTTTGACCAAATATTAGAGAAATAATATATGACATGCAACTTACACAAAGCACACCGTTAACTTCGTCTGTGAAAGGTTCTTTCAATGATATAATTTTCACATTGTGCATGCCATGTACTATTAATCTTGTCAATAGTCAAAGACAGTCTTAAAAATCTCATTACGCCCTATATAGATGGAAGGAGGGAGTATGAATCCATGTTATGTCCGATTAATTTTTTTCGCTTTGCTGTATAATGCATGTAACCTACTCATACCAACATTTTAGTGCATTCCAAATGTCTATACAACCGCTGCAATTAGAACTAAATTTGAATTACAAATGTCTATACTATGCAGGATGGCAGGCACACCATCATCAACAACTCTGTTTTTTATAAGAGTAGAGATAAAATATATTAAATGTAGTATAACATGTTCATAAACACACCATGTGTATCACCGTTATATATATTCACACACCCGTCAGTTTAAAACACTATGATAAATTCTTGAAATATCCGAATTTGCTTTTTATAATGAAGTATATGTGATCTCTATTCGTCTTATACACCCACACAACCCTCTTACTTTGTAGCTAGCGCTAACTTTCTCTTTTGCATGCACAAGCCCGCATCCCTCTCACCCTCCCTCAGCATTCTCTAGATCCATCGCGCAAATTCGTCTTTTCACTTTAGGTCATTCACCCACGGTGTGCGTAGGCCCCCCAGCTCCTTCTTTACGGTACACATCGATCGATATGCCTCTCTAGCCAGGTGTTCCTAGCACAAACACAAGCTTCCCCTCTTCTCTTGTCACCGTCCATGCCTCACTCCCAGCACTCTTTTCATCGTTCTCGTACTTGCGCACTCCTCCCCGCTTGATATAGTATGCCTCTCGTACCACCTCCTACATGCATCCCTCTATCTGTATCATTCTCCTCGTGCCTCGTTTGCTTCTAACACACACATGCATGTATACCGATCGATCTCCCAACATATACCTGGATCGACTTTAACTACCCCCTCATCGATCGACGTACCTCACAAGTTATGTCTCTCCTTTCTCTAACAAAGGGCGATTGATCTTCCTATGTAGCTATGTCTGCTTACCATAGCCACATCGTCCCCCCTCATCATTCGTGCATGCCTCCTGACCGGTCTCTCACACGCACGTGCACAGACAACAAGCAGCCATCTCCTCTGTTATTGATATTGCGGGCGTGCCCTCCGTTTGTCTAGCAAGCCTATCCCACCAGTTGTTAGAAGCAACTCCACTACCACCCCCTCCAACACTCTAGCTCCGTCTCTCTCGCAACCTTATTCCTCTCATGCACATATGCATGGATGCCGATCGATCTCCCTTAATACATGAGGCAGATCGATATCCTTAATACATGAGGTAGGCCTCTCTCCTCCTCCATACATATACCAGCCATTGTACCTCTATAGTTAATTGGGCCTCCCTCTTCCCCCACCACACACCAATAGTCGAGCGCTGCAAGTAGGTATCCATGCCACAGAGACAACTGCACATGTCCCCTCTCACGTTCCAGTAGGCCAGCCACTCTATATCTTTGACGTGGGCACACACAAATTCGATGGCACTCTTTATCGATCACGCGCGCACACACACACACATCATCCCTCTTTTCGATTCTATGGACACCTCAAGCCTGTGATACCTCCACTCTCTTCTCGTGGATCGCCCCCTCTATATATATGTTATATCCAGGACTCTATTTGAAACACATTGCATATGTTACATTTTTTGATTGAACCCCCCCCTCCCCAAAAAAAACTCTCAAGAAGCCACACACTATATCTCTATAGGTTTGTATCTCTCGCACACAACCCCACGTAGGTGGTGTACGTATACAAGAAGAGAATAGGTGCACCGTGCACGTACTCACGCTTTGTACCCAGCCACACCCGCGCGGGTACATGGTGGAGCTCATTTCTTTACGAAATGGTATCCCACGTGCTAATTTGAATGCCTGTAGCGGTTTTTTTACCTAGGGAGGTCGTGTACCACGCCTGCACGAAACAAAGTTTGACTTGACGCGTTGCCGCGCTATTTTTAAATAAAGTTATAGCGCTCAATGGCACGTACACAGAATATAAAACGATTTTTATGGAGAAAAAGGTAGTCCGCTCACTATATACAATGGAGCCTTGCATGCCTGGTTTGGCGCTCTTCACAGTATCTCACACAAGGCTGCGGTGGCCTCTCTCTCTCTCTCACCGTTGGTCACTGATCCGGCCCCATCCCGTCCGCCGGGGGAAAGAGAGTGTGGTGGCCTCTCTCTCTCTCACCGTTGGTCACTGATCCGGCCGCATCCCCTCCGCCGGGGGAAAGGGAGGAAGTGCATCGTTACTCCGTTCGACGGCGCCGAGGCAGCACCTCCCGATCTGCGATACACGCCATTCTCTCTGACCAAGCTCCAGCACGGCAGGGCCTACGCCACCTGCTCGCAGATTCCGCCCGCTGCCCCTCACCTTGTTACATCCCGACGACCTCCATGTATCCCCTCCGGCCTTGCTCCACTGCCCGTCTTCCCACGTCGCTGCATGTGGATCTTCCATAGTTCTTTGCCCAAAACGTAGCTCGTCCAAAGTACTTTCCATATTGCATTCTCGTCCTGACACCGTTTTAGACAAACACAACCGTGTTGTTATCTTCCCTTAGGGCAAGGAATATGCTTCATTTTTGTCGTCGCATGTGTCATAAACTGTTATTGGCCAGTAATTGTTTCCTTTCTACCTCTTTTTTGCAAACAGGGCTATCCATATCACCTCGTTGCTATTGCGACCTTTTGGTGAACTACACAAATCACTTTTTTCTTAAGAGTGTTTTGTGCAGTTGTACTAAAATGTCACATGGGCAACGTCTCTACATTTCAGTGCGACTGCACAAAGGGAGATTGGTTTTGTTCTATCCTCCTCATCCAACTCCGAGCCTAATCTTCTCCAACTAGTTAGTCTTAAAAGAGATTGCAAAGGTGACCGGCTTCTATTTATGTGTTTATTGTTTCATCAGCAGTCCTCTATTATCGTAATCACACTTAATATCTTTGGAACAGGGACGCTCAGCTCTATTTTAGTGGGACTGCACAAAATGATCGGAATGTTGCATGCTCCAGACAGCTACTTTTTCCCAACATGCCTTGTTGATTTAGACAGAGCTGGGGGGACGTTGCTGCCAATGAAAGCATGGATCAATTTTAATTTAACACCTTCTCACAACTCTTTCTTCAGTTGTGATGTAATTATTAGCTCCGATCTGCTAATAATTGACATGCATTAGCAAGGAAGTTAGTTTTTTAGTTTCCGAAAGAGCATCGATGGCAAGACACGTGAAACAGAAGCTGAAAGCTCACACCATTGTACAATTTCATGTCTCGCTAGAAAATTATTTGTATAGTACGTCAATTATGTAAACAAATGATGGAAGCTTGATAGCATTGCCAGAAGCCTCTTCATCATCTGGGTCCATGTGTCATGCACAAAATTATACTCCTTCGTTCCTAAATATTTGTCTTTTTACAAATTTCAAACCGGCATATTTTAGAGTGTAGATTCACTCATTTTTCTTCGTATGGTACTCCCTCCGTTCCTAAATATTCCATTCGTCTTTCTAGAGATTTCAGCAAGTGACTACATACGGAGAAAAATGAGAGAATCTACACTCTAAAATATGTATATACATCCGTATGTGCCAGTCCATTTGAAATCTCGAAAAAGACAAATATTTGAGTAGTCACTCGTTGAAATCTCTAGAAAGACAAATATACTCCGGAGTATATTTAAGAACCGAGGGGGTAGTGCACAACCGCATGGGAGACTCAGCCCGGTCGTTGCGCCGCATTAATAGTGAGTAATGAGCAGTCAAATCGTAAGCCCCACCTTTCCCACTGTAAGTTGCTCTAAAGAAACAACCATCAATACGCTCTTCTTTAAATCCTCTCATACTACTCCATCCGTCACTGTTTATACAGCGCGCTTTAGAAAAAAGAAAAAAGATCTGTGGAACCGAGGAGACTAGCGATCGGCCTGAAAAATAGCATTGGTAGTTAGAGCACAGCGTCTATTACTAGTAGAGGGAATAATGCGTACACACATGCATGCAGTGCTTCCACCCCGGGTACACACATGCATGCACTTACTCCATTCCGTAGTTACATGGAGAGAAAACTGTGGACTTGATTGCAATTACTACGCCCTAATTAGTTGAGCATTAAACCAAACGCGTCTAAAGTCTCTCTGGTGGTGGAAATGCATTGAGAGAAATGCATCATAATGAAGCGCGCCCTGTAAACTGTGACGGAGGGAGGAGTAGTATGAAGGTTCAAAACCAAGTACGCGTATGGCCAGTCGGTCAACGCACCTCCTCTTGGCATATCACTGACATGTGGGACAGGAGTGTGAGCAAACCGATCTCAATTGACGGCAAAGAGCCAAACCGTCGTTCCTTGAGAGAGGCGAGGAGCGAGAACACACAGACGGGTTCGCATGGAGGCCAAGATATATTCGAGCATGGTTGGTTGATCGATATCATTCATTACATGTTGATGTTGGGCTGCCGTTTTCCGCCCTTCTCCGGAATAAACGTGTACCTTATCAGAGATAAAAAGAAATAAGAGTACAAACGCTCCACCATGCGGTTCTAGTAGTAGTACTACTCGTACTACTGCGCTTGGCTCTTCGCCTCTTCGTGAAGTCGAACAATGATGGTACTCCGCATGTTGGGTACTACAGTGTATGCCTCTGACAATCTGACACCGAATGGACTGATGCATGTCCACCGAGGGTAGGTCCCCTTTGTGGTTTGTGCCAAATTTTGACTAAAGAGTTAACTAAAAAATGTTAATGCATGTCAAGAAAAATTATCACATTGGATTCGTATTTGAACATATTTTTCAAAAATATAATGTTTCATGACATGCGTGAACATTTTGTTAGTCTAATCTATGGTCAAAATTTGGCGCGAAATACAATAGGGACCAATAAACCCGGACGGAGGTAGTACTACAGTGTATGCCTCTGACAATCTGACACTGAATGGACTGATGCATGTCCACCGAGGGTAGGTTGCATTAGTCAAAAGGCGTAAGCGAGCTTCACCTTGTCCTACAAGCTTCTCCTCGTTCTGCGAGTTGACGGGACACACCAAAAAGTAGTGCTAGTCCATACTCCCTCCTTTCCGGTTAATATGGCTCAATCCTTTTTGTGGCTTAATGAGAGAGCTTTATTCATATATAAGCATTCTTAGGACGATCAGCCAAGAAACTGGTCACTAGGAAGCGAGGTACCCTGCAAAAAAAGTAGGAAGTGAGGTGTTTCATCAAGCCAGCTCTCGGCCACATTCAAAGTGCAGCAAGCATGGTTCGCACCAAGATGCGCCGCAAGGTTTGCTGACCTGTTTACATGCTGAATAACAAAAAAAGAGGAAATATTACCAAGCGCTACTATTTATAACAGGATATGAGCCAGAATTAAGCGAGAATTGTGGCGAGTGTTCCATGCAATCAACTTCCATTATCACATGCGAGAACCCTCGAAGATAACCAAATGTGTTGAAGATTGCTTTATCACATTTTAAAATTATAATAAGAGTGCAAACGCTCCTCCATCCGGTTCCTAGTACTAGTATAGTACGTACCTTTATAGACTAGTATAGTATGAATGAATCACACTAATGGAGAATTGCTCCTCTCCTGCTTTGTTTCCCATTAAGACAAGTCAGCAACCGTTATTTCTCAGTAATTGTTTTCCTTATACCTATTGTTGCTTACAGGGATATCAAAATTAAATCTCGGTTTTATTCCGACTTCGATTTCAGTTGAACTGCACAAAAGGAGCCAATGTGTCCAAGGCAAACTGCTGTGTTACTGGGTCCAGTTTTTCGTTCCACTTTGTAGAAAGAAGCAGTCACTGGATGCGATACATTAAAGCAGGAATGACCGAGATGCTTTACAGAGTATTATTAGACACCAGTGACATGACTAGTCTGCAGAGACCATTGGCAATTTAACAACACGTGGAGTGCCCTGGGCAAAAAGTGCCCAAACAAGTACAAGAAGCTAAGACAGGACACGATCATAGGCATTACATATTTTGAATGGGAAAAGCTTGTCAAAGTTTAATCATTGATGTTAGCAAGAAGAAGTTAGTTTAATATATTGGAATTGGAAAACCTTGTCAAAATTTGCTCATTGATGTTAGCAAGAAGACGTTAGTTTAATATATTGGAATTGGAAAACCTTGTCAAAATTTGCTCATTGATGTTAGCCAGAAAACATGCATTTGATATTTTTGAGTGGGACGCCCTTGCTTTGAGCTACGTCGAGTGTTTTTTCCTATTCCTATGTTCAGTTTAGAAGTAAATAGTTACTCTGCTGAGATATTCTTGTGTTAAGAGTTTGTTCTGAATATTGTCTATGTAATGCCATGCCTTGTGTTTGATTGCAAAGTTGAGCTTGGAATGTTGTGGAATGCGGCATCACGAGCTGTTCACCGTGCCTCCTGAGAATAATGCTTCGTATTGTTTTGCATGTCGATCTAATGCTAGTGATTTGCTTGTTAAGAAGATCATCCTCTTCTGTTGTTTCCGTGCGTAAGAAGTTCATTGTCTGATGTTTCATTCATAGCCTATACGACATGTCGGGTAGGTTAGACATGAGACCATATGATCTTCCGACCAACTCATGATATTAGGTCATGATTGGATCGTCGTTTTCCAACCAAAACCGCTTGTAAAAATGACGCTTGTAAATTAAAGCAGATGGTCTCGGGCGAAGGCGCTTGGTTGGTCGATTTCGACTAGTAAAATATCGGAAGTACTTTACACATGATAAAAACGATGAACGACACTCGGACGATTGCTAATCCAGCCGTTAGCTGCTATTTCAGCCTTGCCCATGGATGGCATGATACGCACGTCGTGCATGTATCGTCTGGTAATGTCGTCCATATAGCAATGCTCGTAAAATATACACTGTCTCTCAAATTACACGCGTAACCCGCCGCTTTTACTTACAGACCTCGGGCCTTCCGATGATGAGTAAATTACACTTGTATGTTAATACAGGTTTGAAATAAACCAGAGCTCCCAAGCGCGGCCTTACCGTTTCATGTCGTCTCAGTTTCTCGAAGGTGCTCATAGGTGTCCGATGATCCTGGCTTCCTGAATGAGCAGTGGGCGCTGTATCATACCTCCGTAGGGCCCACGAGGCCCTCTCCGTTGTCCTTCGAGTTGTTGCGCTTTTTGACTAGATGAACATGAGGACTAGATGACACTAGGGACCCAGCATTGTTAACATGGTCGACGAACATGAGGATTCAGGAGATGACTTTATTTTGACTAGATGACACTAGGGACCCACTAGGGCCATAGCCATACGTCCGAAACTGCCTCCTTATTATGTATAACTATATTTTTTTGCTTTCTCCTGGTTTCCTAACATCACGGTCCCACACCATTGTCAACCTATGTAGTCAATATAAACGAGAGAATTGCACAAGGTGCGGCCGACAGCTGGGACCAAGCAGGTCGAGCAGTATTTGTGTTTTTGAGGCGTGAGCACTGCAGAGTTTTTCTTGGCGATGATTTCGTTGTTGTTCAGAGGAGAGCAGGGTATTAACTGGGCGGGTTGTGGCCTGTCTAGCCCAGGTGAGATATCCAGCCCAGATACTACTTTTTTCAAGATGAAAATGGCTAGCCCAACTATACGTCTTTTTGAGGAATACCCAGGCAAGGTCAACTTTTTATTCTCCGCCCCGCTGTGCTGCTAATCTTTCCTAAGAGGGATGCATTAGGCTTAACAGGAAAATGGGCTTTGAAAATAATAAATGGGATGTAATTATAAAAACACACGGTTCTCATCAAAATGCACCAAACACGAAATTAGTTTATAAAATATTATTTATGGATTTTGAAAATGCACCAAACACGAAATTAGTTAATAAAATATTATTTATGGATTTTGAGAATCTTAAATTTTCATTGTTGCGCGCGCAATGTTTCGTTGGATTTTTACGTAATACAAATTTATATTTAATCTGAATAGAAATTTCGGGATAAAAATATTTCGGATCCCATCAAAATGTGGGAAATTCTATTGAATTCTGTCTTCAACGGTTGGTTGAAATTATTAATTGTTGTCCTAGCTAGAAAATGGGTTGTACTTTTAACAAACTATAAATGGGTTGTTGTAAATTCCATTAGAATTCAAAAATGGGTTGTACATTCTTACAAAACGCAAATGGGCTATAAGTTCTCTGCCACACACTTGTGGGCCTACTAAGTGACGCGTGCCCTAAAAAAATAAGTTGACGCGTATGCAAGGCTTTGTCAACTTATTATAGTCAACACACGGTTCTAGCAGCAGTGGCCATTGGATGTCTATCCAACAGATGTCGTGCTTCTTCTTCAATCTCGGATATTCTTAGCTTCGGCCGCCCAAAAAATGATTCCTCCCCCTGACATCTGGGGCACACCATTTTGGAGGCTAACCTGTGGGCCTACTAAGTTGGAGCGTACAAAGGGCTTTGTCAACTTAGTCAATATAAACGATTCTAGCTTCAGTGATCGTACGAGGTCCATCCAACGACCGTAGTGCTTCTTCAACCTCTGGTCTTCTTGGTCCAGCCGCCCAAAGTAGCACTGGTCGTGCCGCCTGCTCCTGCCTCCCGTGGACGGCTGTGCTGCCGCACAGGCCTCACCACCCCCATACTACTCCCACCGCTGGCCAGGCCATCCCTCCACTCACCCACACCCCCTGTGGTTCTGCGGCGACGGCAGCCTCACACCGTAGCCGAACCAGTGAACCCTCGTCTTCCTCTCCGCGCGGGCTTCCACTGCTGCGTCTTCCCCAGCTCCGCATCGTCCCCTTCCTAGGCGTTGTCGTCGACCACCGCCCTGGTGCTCTCGGCACGGCGTGGTCAACGTGGTCAATGACCGACTTCCATCGGAAGAGTACTGTACATGGAGAGGCTGACAGCTGGGTCCATGGCGGCCGCAAGGAAGTGCCTCCTTATTACGCGCAAAAAAATTATTCCTCCACCTGACAGCAGGGACCCGCCGGATGGGCCACCTTATTTCACGAAAAAGACGTTTCCTCCCTGACTGCTGGTACCCACCGGACGGGCCACCGTATTTTGCAAAAAAACATTCCCCTCGCTGTCAGCTCGGACCCACCGGAAGTGCCTCTTTATTACGCACAAAAAAAATGAATACTCCCCCTGCTAGCTGGGACTCACCTTGGTGGGAAGCTGACTTGTGGGCCTACTAAGTTGATGGGGACGGAGGGCTTTGTCAACTTAGTCAATATAAACGATTCTAGCTCTAGTGACCGTACGATGTCCATCCAACGGCCGTAGTGCTTCTTCAACCTCTGGTCTTCTTGCTCCAGCCGCCCAAAGCAGCACCGGTCGTGCCGCCTGCTCCTGCCTCCCATGGCCAGCTGTGCTGTCGTGGAGGCCTCACCGCCTCCATACTACTCCCACCACTGGCCAGGCCATCCCTCCACTCCACTCACCCACACCCCCTATTATTCTATGGCGACGGCAGCGGAGCCGAACCAGTGAACCCTCGTACTCCTCTCCGCGTGGGCATCCACTGCCGTGTCTTCCCTGGCTCCATGTCGTCCCCTTCCTAGGCCTCACCATCGTCCACCGTCGTGGTGCTCTTGGCGCGGCATGGTCAATGTGGTCAACGACCGAATTCCATCGGAAGAATACTGTACATGAAGAGGCTGACAGTTGGGTCCACGGCAGCCGCAAGGAAGTGCGTCCTTATTATGCGGAAAATAATTATTCCTCCACCTGACAGCAGGGACCCACCGGATAGGCGACCAGTATTTCACGAAAAAAAGTTTACACCTGACTGCTGGGACCCACCCGACGGGCCACCGTATTTCGCGATAAAAACGTTCCCCTTCTGTCAGCTCGGACCCACCGGAAGTGCCTCCTTATTACGCACAAAAAATGATTACCCCCTGCTAGCTGGGACCCACCTCGGTGGGAGGCTGACTTGTGGGCCTACTAAGTTGACGGGGATGAAGGGCTTTGTCAACTTAGTCAATCTAAACGATTCTAGCTCCAGTGACCATATGATGTCCATCGAACGGCCGTAGTGCTTCTTCAACCTCTGGTCTTCTTGCTCCAGCCGCCCAAAGCAGCGCCGGTCGTGCCGCATGCTCCGGCTTCTCGTGGCCGGATGTGATGCCGTGGAGGCCTCACCGCCCCCTACTATTCCCACCGCTGGCCAGGCCCTGCGGCAACGGCAGCCTCACACCACAGCCGAACTAGTGAACCCTCGTACTCCTCTCCGCGCGGGCTTCCGCCGCCGCGTCTTCCCCGGCTCCTTGTTGTCCCCTTCCTAGGCCTCGCCATCGTCTACCACCCTGGTGCTCTCGGCGCGGCGTGGTCAACGTGGTCAAGGAACGACTTCCATCGGACGTGGACTGTATGTGGAGAGGCTGACAGCTGGGTCCTCGGCCGCAGCATGGAAGTGCCTCCTTATTACGTGGAAAATAGTTCTTCCTCCACCTGACAGCGGGGACCCACCGGACGTGCCACAGTATTTCGCGAAAGAAATGTTTCCCCCCTGATTGCTGGGAGCCACCAGCTGCACCTTCGCACGGAAGGAAGTGCGTCAGGGCAAAAAAAAACGATTTGCCCCCCTGACTGCTGGGACCCACCAGCTACATCTTTGCACGCAAGGAAGTGCGTCCGAAAAAAAAAACGATTC
>NC_041383.1:569064199-569086501 GCF_002162155.2 Triticum dicoccoides | reverse complement strand
CCCCCTGACTGCTAGGACCCACCAGCTGCACCTTCGCATGCAAGGAAGTGTGTCTGGAAAAAAAAAACGATTTGCCCCTCTGACTGCTAGGACCCACCAGCTACATTTTCGCACGCAAGGAAGTTCCTGACAGTCGGGACCCACCTGGTCGAAGCGTACGTAGCATTGTCATTCTGGTCGCGAACGTGTACGTACATACTGGTCGTTGTAGAGGCACGCACGTTTCGTAGTAGAGGCGCGCACGTAGCATGTACACGTATGTACAACGGCCAGGGTGCAAGAAAGAAAATATGGCCACGTATGTGTACATACGGGCAAGGTCTCGAACGCCTACTTGCGTATACGTACATGGCTGGGTTAGAACGGAGAAACAACATTGTCGTCGTGTTCATGGGGAGCCAACCGGCTGGGTCGGAATGGAATGCGTGGTCGTGTTCATCGGGAGGGCTTGGACGGAACAGGCGATGGAAACGAGGCCTAGCGTACCGCACAACGGAGGAAATGGCCTTGTGTTCGACCGGCCATGTTTGAAACGGGGTCCTGTTGATCGGGAGGGGCCTGGTGTAACGCAAAACGGAGGAAACGGACCTCCTACGGTTGAAACGGGGGTCCTATTGATCGGGAGGGGTGTGGCGTACGACAAAACGGATGAAACGGACCTCCTACGGTCGAATAGGGGGTCCTGTTCATCGGGAGGGGTGTGGCGTACCGCAAAACGGACGAAACGGACTTGTATTGGAGTGCTACGGTCGAAACGGAGGGGGGGAGGGGTGTGGCGTACCGCAAAACAGGACTCCACGAGATACTGTTCATCTCCACCGTCGACCTCCTCCAGCCTCCATGGGCTACTGTCGAGCTCCTCCAGCCTCCACAGGCTCCTGTTCATACAGCCTCCACCGCGTGCTACTCCACCGGCTACTGTTCAACCACCCTCCACGGGCACCCCTCCACTGTCTACTGTTCATCCAGCCCTCCACACCACGGGGTCCTGTTCAACCACCCCTCCACGGCCACCCATCCACCGTGTACTGTTCATCCAGACCTCCACACCACGGGTTCCTGTTCATCCAGAGGCAACACCACCGCTCACTGTTCATCCAACCCCCCCTCCCCCCCGAACGCTCACTGTTCATCCCAGAGGCAACATCGATTGGCTTTAGTTAGCAGCAGTAGTGAAGGAGTCGCTCCATCGGGTTTAGTTAACAGCCATCGATCGATCACTCGGGTTCAGTAACGCGTAGCCTACAGTGCAATTGCTCGGGTTTAGTTAGAGCCCAATGCCTCGCTCGGGTTCAGTTAGAGCCAACGCCTCGCACACACGCGTGTACGTACGAGAGAAATGTGCATCGCTCGGCCCTCGACCTCCCACTGTAACTGGCAACTCCCCGAAATTTTCCTCTCCCTCGCTTCTACCATGGTTTTTTCCGTCATGGACGGCCCAAAGAATGTCATGCAGCTGCGTCTCCGGCATGCCCAGGACGAAAAGCCCATTTTCTGTCATGATTTTTTGTCATAGAAGTAGGAGCCCACCACATCTATGATGATACCGGGTTTTTTCACAATTATTGTCATAGAAGTGTCATATGTATGACATAAATTTTTTTTGTTCGGCCTAAAATGTCACGGATGTGTCTTTTTTTGTAGTGAGTAGTAATATTATTCTTGGACTCATCATGATAGTAGTATTATGCTATCCTCGGAGTATGTTGGTATGATGATAATATGTGTTGGATTAGTTGTTGGATATTGCTATGACTTGGATTACAGGTTGATAGATGAGATCGGAATATCAGTTATCACTGTTATATTTTTGGGGATAAATTCCGTCATTAAGTTGGTCAGGTGCCACTAAAATGGGTTTTTTCCAGTGCAACCCCATTTGCCTTTTATGGGAAGGCCCTAACGTGATTCTATTGTGGTTCCTCTCACGGGTGCCTCCAACAAGGGAAGGTTATGGGTGTGCGGTACCCTGGCCCGGTAAGCAGACATAACCTTGTGTGCTCATAGTTGGATAGGGCCCTTCTGTCCCTGTTTGGGACCATTTTTGTTTTGCCACAACGGTGGCCATTGGATGCCTTTGGTAGGCACGAGGCCACCCATGGCTTAGCCCAGAGGGGAGTTGGTCGGAGTGGCCGGGAGAGTGTCATGGCGATAGGTCGGTTTTGTCGGAACACCATTGGTCCACCCGAATGGGAGTGTGAGGTCATGGCTTCTGTGTTGTGGGTAAAGTGCGCTACCTCTGGAGAGAGAGAGAGAGAGAGAGAGTTTAATCTATCGATAGCAGCATCCTTGATCATGGGCACAAGTTCGTACTAGGTCACACAATTTGATCAATACACACATGACGGAATGACTTATAGATGATTTATATGTTGATGTTTGTGAGCAGTAACAGTTTGGCAGGATGTTGATGATGATGTTGAGATGATCCCGGGGATGATCATTCAGTTTGTGATGTGGTCACAAGGTGATCATGTGGATGTTTTGATCACGAGGTGATCTGGTGGATCATGAGGTGATCGATATGGTATATTGCTTGGTTGGTTAGCCAAGAGTGAGATTGTTGTTGGAATTGAGATGTTGGTTTATCAGTATGGTAGTAGTTTCATATCATGCTTAGTAGGTGCTTTCATATCATGGTAGTTGTTAATTTAATTAATCTGTTGAATGCTATGTTGTTGTTTTGCCTTGATGCTTTTGGTTGTTGTGAAATTGCAAGTACATTCAATGTACTGACCTAGCGTGTCATGCCAGATTGCAGGTGATGTCGTGATTGTTCGCTTGTCGTGGTTTCCGTTCGTGCGAGCTAGATCGCGTCCCAGCCAGAGACCCTACGGAGTGGAGTTCACCACCTTCGTCGTTGTTCCGCTGATAGAAGATTTCCGCTACTACGAGTTGTTCTGCTGCCAGCATAGAACAAGTGTAGTATCGCAGGCGTAGTGTTGCTGTGCTGATGTGATCCTTTGTAACATCAGACCTTTGTATTTATCCTTTGTAATAAGAGCTGATTTGTTCTATGTCAAGTAGTGTCGTATTCCCGAAGACTTCTCCTCGATCTCTGGGTTGGAATATGGGGCGTTCTGGTTTCCCTGAGCCGGGGTGCCATAGTATAGTAAGTATTTCCCTTAGTTTGAGAACCAAGGTATCAATCCAGTAGGAGATAATGCACAAGTCACCGAATACCTGCACAAACAATCAAACAAACTTGCACCCAATGCAATAAAGGGGTTGTCAATCCCTTCATGGTTACTTTAAAAAGTGAGATATGATAGAGATAGATAAACGGTAAAGTAAATATCTTTGGTATTTTTGTTTTATAGATCGGAAAGTAAAAGATTGCAAAATAGTAGATCGGAAACTAGTAAGACGGAAAATAGAACTTATATGATGGAAAAGAGACCCGGGGGCATAGGCTTCACTAGTGGCTTCTCTCAAGATAACGAATAATATGGTGGGTGAACAAATTACTGCCGAGCAATTGATACAAGAGCGCATAAATATGATGATATCTAAGGCAATGATCATGAACATAGGCATCACGTTTGTGTCAAGTAGTCCAAAACGATTGTGCATCTACTACTATTACTCCACACATCGACTGCTATCCAGCATGAATCTAGAGTATTAAGTTCATAAAGAATGGAGTAATGCATTAAGTAAGATGACATGATGTAGAGGAATTAACTCAAGCAATATGATGAAAACCCCATCTTTTTATCCACGATGGCAACAATACAATACGTGCCTTGCTGCCCCTACTATCACTAGGAAAGGACACCGCAAGATTGAACCCAAAGCTAAGCAGTTCTTCCAGTGCAAGAAAAACCAATCTATGAGGCCAAACTAAACCGATAATTCGAAGAGACTTGCAAAGATATCAAATCATGCATATAAGAATTCATAGAAGAATCAGATAATATTCATAGATAATCTGATCATAAATCCACAATTCATACAGCCTCCATCGAAAGAGTATTACATCAAATGGATCCCGAAGAACATGGAGGAGAACATGGTATTGAGAATCAAAGAGAGATAAGAAGACATCTAGCTACAAGCTATGGACTCGTAGGTCTGTGGAAAACTACTCATGCTTCATCGAAAGGGCAATGGTGTTGATGTAGAAGCCCTCCATGATCGAATCCCCCTCTGGCAGGACACCGAGAAAGCTCCCTGGGTTGGATCTCACAGGTACAGAAGGTTGCGGCGGTGGAAAAGTGTTTTTGTGGCTCCCCCTGATGGGTTTGGGGTATAAGAGTATATATGGGCGAACAAATTAGGTCAGGAGACCCATGAGGGGCCAACAAGGTGGGGGCGCGCCCTACCACCTTACTCGTGTCCGCCTCATTGCGTCTCCGACTTCATCTCCAAGTCTCCTGGTTTGCTTCTGGTCCACGAAAGATCATCGCGAAAGTTTTATTCCGTTTGGACTCCGTTTGGTATTCCTTTTCTGCGAAACTCTAAAGAAGGCAAAACATAGAAACTGGCACAGGGCTCTAGGTTAATTGTTAGACCCAAAAATAATATAAAATAGCATATTAATTCATATAAAACATCCAAAACAGATAATATAATAGCATGGAACAATAAAAAATTATAGATACATCAGAGACATATCAAGCATCCCAAGCTTAATTTATGCTCGTCCTCGAGTAGGTAAATGATAAAAACAGAATTTTTGATGTGGAATGCTACCTAACATATTTATCCATGTAATTATCTTTATTGTGACATGAATGTTCAGATCCATAAGATTCGAAACAAAAGTTTAATATTGATATAAAAACAATAACACTTCAAGCATACTAACAAGGCAATTATATCTTTTCAAAATAACATGGCCAAAGAAAGCTTATCCCTACAAAATCATATAGTCTGGCTATGCTCCATCTTCATCACACAAAATACTCAAATCATGCACAACCCCATTTCAGCCAAGCAATTGTTTCATACTTTAGTGTTCTCAAACTTTTTCAACTTTCACGCAATACATGAGCGTGAGCCATGGACATAGCACTATGGTGGAAGAGAATATGGTGGTTGTGGAGAAAAAAAAGAGGGAGATAGTCTCACATCAACTAGGCATATCAACAGGCTATGGAGATGTCCATCAATAGATATCAATGTGAGTGAATAGGGATTGCCATGCAACAGATGCACTAGAGCTATAAGTGTATGAAAGCTCAAAAAGAAACTACGTGGGTTTGCATCCAACTTGCTTTCCCATGAACACCTAGGGAGATTTGAGGAATCCCATCATTGGAATATACAAGCCAAGTTCAATAATGAAAAATTCCCACTAGTATATGAAAGTGACAAAATAGGACACTCTCTATCATGAAGACCATGGAGCCACTTTGAAGCACAAGTGTGGAAAAAGGATAGTAACATTGCCCCTTCTCTCTTTTTCTCTCTTTTTTTCTTTTCTATTTTTTTTCTATTTTTTCTTTTTTTCTTTGGATTCTTTGGCCTCTTTTTTATTTTGGCTTCTTTGGCCTCTTTTTTTTTCTTTTTTTATTTCCTCACATGGGACTATGCTCAATAACGATCATCATCACACCTCTATTTACTAACAACTCAAAAAAATTACAACTCGATACTTGGAACAAAAATATGACTCTATGTGAACTCCTCCGGCGGTGTACCGGGATGTGCAATGAATCAAGAGTGACATGTATGAAATAATTATAAAGGGTGGTTTTGCCACAAATACAATGTGAACTACATGATCCTGTAAAGCAATATAACAATGACGAAATGTGTCATAATGAACGGACGGTGGAAACTTGCATGGCAATATATCTCGGAATGGCTATGGGAATGCCATAATAGGTAGGTATGGTGGCTGTTTTGAGGAAGGTATATGGTGGGTGTAAGGTACCGGTGAAAGTTGCACGGTACAAGAGAGGCTAGCAATGGTGGAAGTGTGAGAGTGCGTATAATCCATGGACTCAA
Organism: Triticum dicoccoides; assembly: GCF_002162155.2. Lineage (NCBI taxonomy): Eukaryota > Viridiplantae > Streptophyta > Magnoliopsida > Poales > Poaceae > Triticum > Triticum dicoccoides. Next base: position 569,080,546 of record NC_041383.1, on the reverse strand, counting down.
CATTAGTCATAAAGAACTCACATACTTATTGCAAAAATCTATTAGTCATTGAAACCAAGCACTACATGCATGATCCTAGGGGAAGGGTTGGTAGGAGTTAACCATCGCGCGATCCTGACCTCCACACAAAGGTTGACAATCAAAAAATACTTCAGGCTCCAACTTCGTTACATAACGCTTCACCATATGTGCATTCTACGGGACTCACAAACTGTCGGTGTACTAAAGTAGGGGCTCTCCTTTGTACCCCTTACTTGTACACGGGCAGTTAGAGCCGTGCCCACGGCCACACTTTTTTTGAACCTTGAAAACAGTAGGAGAGGCTCCTACTGTGTAATTTAATTAAATAATCAGTGTGTCAACTGTACAAGCATAGTACAAGCCAAAACTCCAAAAAAGGTGCACCTATGTGTAACTCAAAAGAAAATTACAGGTTGTCTCGGAAGGAGGTAATGAACTCCTTATTGTTGTCCCTCACTCTATGGGTGAGGAGAGAAAAATCAGTGGCAAATCTATTCTTCCAGGAGGTGATAGTAGGCGCCATACGTCTGAAAACTTTGTTGTTCCTCTCCTTCCAAATGCTCCATGCAGGAACTAGAAAAACCTCCATGAACATTGGTCTATCCCAAGTATGTTTTGCAGTTTCAATCTTGTGGAGTCGACAGTTGTCCAACGTCCAAGAAATAGACAAGGTGTTCCAGCATTGAACGCTAAAGGAGCAGTCAGAAATCATGTGATTTATGGTTTCTTCAACATGCGTGTCACAGAGTGGACAGTCATGATCGTCATCACCCACGTTGTAATGTCTCCGCTTTAGCATATTACGAGTGTTTAATCTGTCATGCATCAAAAGCCAGCCGAACAGTTTTATCTTCATGGTGTTCTTTGATTTCCATAGCCAAGTGAAAGCTTTGTGCGCATGAGTCTCACGGAAGACAAAAATTGTAAAACTGCTTGGAGGTGTAGTCAGCGTCTCCCCAAGGATAATGCCAGACATCATCCACAGAGGACATAGGTTGCATGTGTGTGGTAGCAAGTTGCAACGCCTTGATTTCCTCGAAAGCTTGGGGTGACAGTGGTAGGTGGAACGTTTCTTGTAGGCTAGTGCAGCTAAGGAAATCTCGAACAGAGATGTCTTCAGATGTGGCAAAGGAAAAAGCTCTTGGGTGTGTATTGATCAGAAGATCATCTAGCCACATATCTTTCCAGAACAGCGTAGTCGTGCCACACACCACGTTAACTTTGGTGATCCCTCTGTAGATTGGTGTGAGCTTAAGAATGTCACGCCACCAGAACGATCCTTCAGAATTGGAAGCATGCGGTATTTTTTGATCGTAGAGTGTGTCCCAAGTCAACTGAACCCAAGGGATATCCTTCCTGTTATAGAATTTATGAAGAAATTTCAGCAGCAGAGCTTCATTCTGTGTCTTGAGATCGAGAACACCTAAGCCACCACTTTGCTTCCATGGCCACACTTAGCAGGGCAGAGGGAGGAGTCAAAGCCACAGGACGATCAAGGCAACGCCAAGACCAGAAACGCCAAGAAACCAGAGGGCAAGGTGGATTCCCACGGCAAGATCCTTGCCGGGGCAGCCTCCGCAGCCCCGACAAGAGCCTTGCTGGGGCAACCTGCCCAATGGCCGCAGAGCGCGCCACCCTTCAGCCCATGGGGTTCCAACGCCATCAACCACCTTGGAACCAGGGCTCAGGAGGCACCTCCATGATGGCATGCAGATCTTTGTGAAGATCATAAACACACAAGATCAGATGAGGATCAGAAGACGATGATCCTCGGCAGGATCCTTGCCGAGGATATCCACGAGACCCCCGGCAAGATCCTTGCCGGGGATGACCGCAATGCCACGGCAAGGCTCTTGCCGGGGGCCCGACAAGATCCTTGCCGTGGACATCCGCGGGGCCACAGCCAGGCCCACGCCCGTTGGGATTCCACCACCGTTCCCATGCAGCTGCCAGTCTACCAACTATGCAGGCACCTGCGTGTCGACGTGAGGCCTCCATGCCAACTCAGCGAGCACCTAAGTGGTGGCATGCAGATCTTCATGAAGACCCTACCACCGCACCAACTCAGCTGCCTACCAGCCTACATGGCACTGCACGCCTCGTTGGCCTGGACGCGTGTCAATGCAAGATGGAGCAGCGACGGACGGGACGGGCCTGGTTTTTGTCCCCAATAAAGCGAGGGGACACCTAAGGGGCGCATTAAATGCATCTTGTCTCGTAATGACTAACGATAAGCTCAGCCACTGTACACCTTTCCACCTCCTATGTGCCACTGTGGCGATCCCCTTGACTATAAAAGGAGGCCCGAGGCATACTGGAGAGGGATTCCGACCCTTGGACAAATTATGCATCATAGCTAGCTCAAGAACTCCAAGAACACTCAAATAGACACTAAAGCAGGACTAGGGTATTACGCATCCCCGCGGCTCGAACCAGGGTAAATGATCTGTATGCTTGCTAACTGTTGATCCCGCTCTTTTCACAACCTCGCCCCCACCAAACCGTAGAAGGGATTCCTGTGATCCCATAGGTGTCATTTTCCACCGACATCTTTGGCGCGCCAGATAGGGGTAGGCGCATATGTGAAAATCCGGTCTAGCAGTTAGTCTAGCAGTTCTTCGTCGCCATGGCTCCCAAGAGGAAGACGACGACAGCGATCGGCTCATCTGGAGTCGGGCTGCCCGTACCAGTGCGGGCGAGTAGCGGGGCCGTCACGGACAGAACCCGGGGCGCGGCCCACGAACACCCGCATCGCTCTAGCAGCCATAGCCCGCCGAGCGGCGTCGTTCGTGCGCGAGACGACGAGCCGCGCGCCGCTAAATCCAAAGATGGAGTTGTGCCCCCCCTGCAGGCGGTTCAGGGCCCTCCAAAACCGTCGCCGTGCGACCTGCCGGCGGCGCGGCGACCTCGAAGACACCTACACCGGCGCCCACGACGCGCTCTTCCCAAGTTGTGCGTGATGAGAAGTGTCACCATGTTGGTGACCCCGAGCGCCACCGTGGGAAGAGCCCTGCGCATCACTCGCGGCACGAAGAAGGCCAACTTGCACGCCGAGGTACTGGTGAAAATGGAGGACTGCCGCAAAGCCGTGGTAGAGCCCCTTCTAACGTGGTTAGAAGTCGGAGCGCGTCATGGTCCATGCAGCTTTCGCCGCCGCCCACGCCAGCAGAGGCTCTGGCGCGCGCACAGTTGCTCCTCGACTTTCCTCCTGCTACAGAGAAGCTCGACGAGTGGAGAGCCACCGTCCAGAGCCTCGTCGGCATCGCCAACAAAGATGGGCGGCGACCAGAGGCGCTCGTAGGTCGACGCTCCATCAAGCCACCACATCGTAGTGGAGGAAGGTCCGGAGGTGATGCAGCCACGGTGCACTCTCCTCCCCCATGCCAACTACCGCGAGTGTCGATCCATCGTGATGATGCTTGTGATAATATTTCTATAGCATCGTCTGATCCACGGACTCACCGCGATCAGCGCCAAATTCTCCGGGAACGAGCCCATGAAGACGCTCGAACTACCATCGAGCACCGGCGTGAAGCGCGCCACCAGTCAGATAGGCGGGCAAGGCCCACTACGGACCACCCGGCACTGAGAGGCTATGGTGGCCTACCCTACGAGGTGGTTTGCCCTGCTTTTACCCGCGAGCTGTGGCAGTTCCAGTGGCCCTCCCACCGCACGTTCAAGCCTATCGTTGGCAAGAAGTACAACAGCAAGACTCACCCGTCGGAGTTCGTCAGCATCTACACCATCGCGATGCAGGCTGACGGAGCACGCGACGACAAGGTGCTTGCCAATTACTTTCATTTGACACTCAAGCCCAATGTCATGTCATGGTTGATGCACTTGCCGGTGGATTCCATTTCTTCCTGGTCGGATTTGGGTCATGAGTTTGTTGGTGCCTTCACTAGAGGCCATAAAGCTCATGGCCAGGCAAGCGATTTGCATATCATCCCCCAGAAGGAAGGTGAAAGCCTGCGTAAGTACATACAGAGGTACAACCGAGTGCAGTACAACATCCCAGACGTTCACCCCGCTGCCGTGATTAGCGCATTCCATCAGAATGTGCGCAACCGCAAGATGCGTGAAGAGCTGGCGATGAACAAGGTCAAAGATGTGGCCGAACTTTATGTTCTGGCTGATATGTGCGCTCGGTCTGAAGAGGGGAGGAAGTACCCTGATGAGGACGCTGGTGTGGAAACTGACTCCACAAACAAAGACACCGCCGCCCCGACGAAGAAGGGCCGGTGCCGCAACAGAAACCTCAAGGGCAAGGTCATGCTTGCCGTCGAGGGATCCGAAGACACCGGCGCTACCAAGAAGGCCAAGGCAAGCAACCCTAGCAAGGAAATTACCGGGTGCGCCGCTTGCCGGGCCTTGACGGCTGCCGACAAGCCGAGAAGCTCCGACAAGCAGTACTGCAAGATCCACCGCACAAAGGGCCACGACTTCCAGAACCGCCGACAAGTCAACCTGCTTGCTGAGAAGAAAAAAGCTGAGTATGAGAGGCGGGACAAGGAGAAAGGTTAAGACGGCGCTGGAGGATCCGGCAAGAAGCACGGCGGCCAAGAAGGCCGCCGTGGCAAGGATAACCAACAAGAGAGGCCCGCCTGGGGCCAAGATAAGAAGCAGGAAGGCGATGATCATGACGAGGATGACGAGTTCGGCGACCATGAGTTTCAGAAAGCTACGGAGGCCATGTGTGTCGATGGTGGTGCCTTGCTGCAGACCTCTCATTGCTAGCTCAAGCAGTGGGCGCGTGAGATTGCAGCGGCAGAGCCATCATTCGACGCTCGGAATCCACTGAAGTATCCAACACGCCTATCATTTTGACACTTAGGACCAGCCTGATCGCACAACTGCGATCGGGTGTTTGCCGTTGTTGGTTTCACCAACGATATGCAATCTCAAGGTGACGAAGATGCTAGTTGACGGCGGGGCCGGTCTGAACTTGATCTCACCTATTATGATCAAAAGGCTGCAGATTCCTGATGGGGACCTCGAAGAGACGGGCACTTTCCAAGGGGTCAACCCGGGAAAGAGTCAGCCGAAAGGCAAGGTCAGGCTGCCCGTGACATTTGGAAGCGAGTTGAACTACAGGACAAAGAGTTTTGTCTTTGATGTAGCCGAGATCCCCTTTTCCTACAACGGGATCCTCGGTCGCCCGGCACTAGCCAAGTTCATGGCAGCGTCACATTATGCCTACAACATGCTGAAGATGCCATGGCCGATGACCATCATCACCATCCCCTCCGACAAGAAAGATGCGCCGATTTGCGCCGATCAACTCTACCAGGAATCAGTTGCAGCGACTGTCGCCAAGGCACTTGCTCCTGCCACTGAAGCCCTAGGAGGGAAGAGAACCGGCAAGACCTCTCGCACCCACTCCAGCAAGTGCACCTCTTCGGGGTGTTGTGCTCCCATCGAGTACGTGCCAGAGGGCTCCATCGCAAGTGCAAGAAATCCAGAGCTGCACCACCAGAGACCAAGAAGGTGTCCGTCAAGGAGGATGGCATGGGAGGGGCTTTCACCATAAGCTCCACGCTTGATAGAAAATAGGAAGGCGCACTCGTCACTTTCCTGTGGGCGAATGTCGATGTGTTTGCATGGCAAGCATCCAACAACCCCGGTGTACCCAGGAAGGTGATTAAGCACCATCTTGTTGTTTGTCCTCATGCGCGGCCCATCAAGCAGAGGGTCAGGAAGCAAGCTCTGGAATGGCAGGAGTTCATCATGGAAGATATCAGAAAGCTAGAAGTGGCAGGCTTGGTGAGAGGGGTACTCCATCTGACATGGTTGGCCAATCCAGTGGTAGTGCGCAAGGCAAATGGGAAGTGGAGGCCGTGTATTGATTACACAGATATCAATAAGGCATGTCCAAAAGACCCTTTCCCATTGCCGCGCATTGACCAGATTGTTGACTCCATGGCCGGGTGTGACCTGTTGTCCTTCCTCGACGCCTACTCAGGATACTATCAGATTTTCATGACGAAATAAGATGAAGATAAGACAACATTCATCACCCCATGTGGTACATATTGCTTTTTATGGATGCCTTTCGGTTTGAAATGTGCTGGCTCGACCTTCACAAGAGCAGTCCAAATTGGTTTTGAGCCCTAGCTACATAGAAATATGGAAGCCTATATGGATGACATAGTGGTCAAAACCAAGGACAAGGCAACACTTGTGCAAGATTTGGAAGAGACATTTTCAAATCTGCGCAAGATCAACCTCAAACTGAACCCTGAGAAGTGTGTTTTCGGTGTTCCGTCCAGCAAGCTTCTTGGGTTCTTTGTGTCATAGCTTGGGATTGAGGTGAATCCAGACAAGATCAATGCCATCGAGCAGATTGAGGCACCTAGGCGGATCAAGGATGTGTGTCGGCTCACTGGCTACGTTGCCGCCATGAGCAGATTCATCTCCAAGTCTGCCGAGCGTGCCCTTCCCTTTTTCGAAATCTTGAAAAAGGCGGCCCCGATGGAGTGGACCCTAGAGGCCGAGGCAACACTGCAGGATTCGAAGAAATACCTCTCCTCCACGCCGATACTGGTTGCGCCTAGACCATAAGAGCTACTGCTGCTGTATCTAGCGGCAACGAATCAAGTGGTTAGCACCGCACTAGTGGCACAGGGGGAAGTCTATGAAGGGACAGTGGCAACGACGGGTGTGAGTGTCAAAACCGGCGGATCTCGGGTAGGGGGTCCCGAACTATGCGTCTAAGACTAATGGTAACAGGAGGCAGGGGACACGATGTTTTACCCAGGTTCAGGCCCTCTCGATGGAGGTAATACCCTACTTCCTGCTTGATTGATCTTGATGATATGAGTATTACAAGAGTTGATCTACCATGAGATCGTAAAGGCTAAACCCTAGGAGCTAGCTTATGATTATGATTGTTCTTGTCGTACAGACTAAACCCTCCGGTTTATATAGACACCGGAGGAGGCTAGGGTTACATAGACTCAGTTACAGAGAAGGAGATCTATCATCCGAATCACCAAGCTTGCTCTCCATGCAAAGGAGAGTCCCATCCGGACATGGGATGAAGTCTTCAGTCTTGTATCTTCGTAGTCTAGCAGTCCAGCCAAAGTATATAGTCCAGCTATATGGATACCCCCTAATCCAGGACTCCCTTAGTAGCCCCCGAACCAGGCTTCAATGATGATGAGTCAGGCGCGCAGATTGTCTTCGGAATTGCAAGGCGGGTTCTTCTCCAAATCCAGAGTACCTGTCGCGGCGAACAGTGTTCGGCCTCCCGTCAATGTTGTACTCCTAGGTTTCTGTGCTTCAATAATGATTATCTCCACGTGTCGAGCGAATATGAGGAGTCGGGGCATTTTTACATTTGCCACCTTGACCCTATAAACGAACCTTCTATTTGAAGGGACGGGGATCCTCAGATCCAAATCTTACCATCTTCTCCCAAGCAAGCGTTCAACAGAGCACATCCGGAAAAACCATTCCATCATGGTTGGTCGCTGCATCTCCTCCTCTCGCTCCCTCAGCTCTAAGCCAGGGGTTGGGAAAAGTGTTCTGTCCCTCACAGCCATTTAGTAGAGTTGTAGACCCATGTGTTTCTTCCACCTGCATACATGGTCCCTGTCCGAGCCTGACAAGCCACCTATAATGGTGGGGCGCAAGTGGAGAGATCTCCTAACCCATCTTAGGGGGAGCGGGTATGCCTCGTCCCATATTTTCTAAGAGGCGTCGGGTTTCCAATCCACCCATTCCTCTGCGGGCTCCTAGAGTTCTACGGCCTCCAGCTGCATAACATTACCCCCGCTTCCGTGCTGCACATCGCAGGATAGGTTGTCCTCTGCGAGTTATTCCTGGGCTACGAGGCTCACTTCGAGTTATGGAAGAGGTTATTCTGCCTCATCCCTCACAATCAGGAGGGATCTATATATCAAGTGGGAGGAGCCAAAATATGGCGCGTTGCCCAAGCCAGATACCTGTACGGCACTCCAAAGAAGGCATCCAAAGACTGGCCTTCGGAGTGGTTTTATGTTGATGATCTTCCCCTTCCGGACCTGGTCCGGACAGGCCTTCCAGAGTTTACCAATACTCCACTAACGAAACGCCAAAGTTGGCGCCCCCAGAGCCCCCAAGAGGAAAACAATAGGGAAGTCCTCTACCTGATGAGCAGGATAAAAATACTGGCCCAATCGGGACTGACAATAATCGAAGTTATGTCAATATGCATAATGCGGGGAGTGCAGCCACTCCAATACCGGGGGAAACCCATATGGCACTTCAATGGAGAAGACGATGCCACCCGTTGTGGTCATAAAGGTCCGGACTCTGCCACCGCTCTGGCGAGAATATTGTTCGATTTGTATAAAGGAGAAGAGGAGGAGTTCCTCCGCATAAAACCGCGGGACGAATTTTCCATGTACAACCCCCCAAGATGGGTAAGCTGTCATTCTTTACTCTACTCAGTTCATCCTTGCCTCCTTTTGTCGCAATTATTTACCTGGTTATTTCAAAGCAGGAACTGAAAAAGGCCGTGAAAGAGTTCAACAGCCCATCTCCGCAGCCATAGGATCCTGGCCGGGCTCTTGACCCCGGACTTGAAGAAGATCCGGACATATCTATGGAGCTTGTCGATGGGACATTCTACCAGGCAAGCTGTGATGGCACCTTAGTGGCCATTATCGCTGATTATCCCGGGTTGCTCCATGTGTCGCATATAAGTAAAGCCATGGTCCTAACTTCCAAAAAGGATTCCTTCGCTATGCCATACCTTATGTACATATGTTACACTTTTATAGAGACGGTGCTCGGACCGCCACGTTGAGCCCATAGGGACTCATCAGCAAAGGGCCTCTCGTCTAGGCAGGCTTAAGAAGAAGGCGGACAGGGCTGAGACGCCACTACACAGGTACAATTTAAACTTTCTCCATGATTATCATTGTTGAAATGTAACAGCGGTCATTATATTGTGGCAGAAAGAGTAGCCGCCGGACTACATCTGGAGACCCCGCTGGCCATGCCTCCACTAGCCGGATTCCAGAACTGGACTCACAGATGGAGGCTGATGTGGGGAGAACGCCGAATAGTCCTCCTACAGAGGATGCGGACAGGGTTTCCGCTACAAATTTCGAAGTGGAGAGTGCCTTGAATCACCGGCGCAGACGGGCCGTACTCCGTGATGGTATTTTCTCCGAGGAGGCGTTCAATGCCTTCAACTCAGGAGACGCATACTGTCGTGGAATTGTCACGGTAGATGTCCTAATGTAAGGACTTAGTCGCGAGGCCGACGCATCTATGTGGTTGCTTGAAGGGGTTGAGCAGAATAGAGAGACGCAACACACAAGACGAGGATTTAGACAGCTTCGGGCCCCGGGAAACATCATTCGGTAATAACCCTACATGCTGTTTGTGGCTAGGTCTCATTATCATCATGAGGGAGTCGCTGTAAGCCAGCTCTCCTCCTTGAGTCTAGCCCTAGATATTGTTTCTTGTTGCTTGTCCCTCTTTGGGGAGCCCTGTCCCTCCTTATATAAGTTAGAGGGGCGGGTTACATGTGGAGTCCTAGCAGGACAAGGACTAGTCTATCTTTTCTTACAAGTTGAATACAAGTCCGGGTCTTGCTTCCTCATAAAGGAAATATTCATCATCCCTTTCCTCTTAAGCCGGCCCACCTTTATATGAGCCGGCATACTGGGCCTTGGGCCTTGTCGTCCATCTGAAGCACCCGCCGGGTCACCCATGAGTCTTCAGGCTCGTGAGTCGCCACACCAGTGAGCCGCCAAACAAGTGAGTCGCCAATCCTCTGGCGGTTGCCAATGAAACAGCAAGTCCGGCAGGGTCATATATCCGGTTGGGCCATACCGCGGGGTATATCCCCAACAATTATGATTGTTCTTTTCCTACGGACTAAACCCTCCGGTTTATATAGACACTGGAGGAGGCTAGGGTTACATAGAGTCGGTTACAGAGAAGGAGATCTATCATCCGAATTGCCAAGCTTGCTTTCCACGCAAAGGAGAGTCCCATCCGGACATGGGACGAAGTCTTCAATCTTGTATCTTCATAGTCCAGCAGTCTGGCCAAAGTATATAGTCCGACTGTCCGGATACCCCCTAATCCAGGACTCCCTCAGCGGGGTTGGCGGATGGCGAGCCAGAGCTCCCCCCGGCAAGACCTGGTCTTGGCAGGGCGGGGCATCTGGCAGAATCTCACGCCAGCGAGACAAGGCCTACGCAATCAAGTGAAGTGGTGCAGAAGAAGAAGATGATGCAGCACACGGTTTACTTTGTCAGCTCCCTCTTGCAGGAGGCTAGGTCAAGGTACTCCGGTGTGCAGAAATTGCTCTTTGGCTTCCTTATGGCCTCGAGGAAGCTGCGTCATTACTTCCAAGTGCACGAGATCACCGTCGTCACCCGCCTCCTGTTGCAACGGATACTGTATAACCCAGATGCGACGGGGAGGATTGTGGAGTGGGCCTTGGAGCTGTCAAGTTTTGGTTTGAAGTTTGAAAGTACTTCGACAATTCAGAGCCGAGTCTTGGTAGAGTTCATTGCAGAATGGACCTCAATGCCCGATGAAGAGATCCAGGAGACCACCCTTCCCAGCAAGGAGATAAGTTGCAACTGGGTTATGTACTTTGACGGGGCTTTCTCACTACAAGGCGCCGGTGCCAGTGTGCTGCTCGTTGCACCCATCAGAGAGCACCTCAAGTATGTAATCCAGATGCACTTTCCCAGGGAGATGTCGACAAACAACACTGCCAAGTACGAGGGGTTGCTTGCCGGTGTCAGGATCATGGCAGACCTTGGGATTAAGAAGCTCATCGTCATAGGTGATTCGTAGCTTGTCGTCAGGAAAGTTAATAAAGATTATCAAAGCCCGTTGATGGAGGCCTATGTAGATGAGGCGAGGAAGCTGGAGGAGCGCTTTGACGGTATATAGGTGGAGCACGTTCCCCGAGTGGAGAACGACATTGCCAATTACCTGTCGAAGCGCGCTGCCTTCAAACTACCTGTGGAACCAGGTACCTTTGTGCTTCGGTTAACTCAACCATCCTTTGAACCATTGATAGAGTAGAACAAGCGGAGGAAATTAGGCCCCGACAAGTATTTTCCCACCGAGCTCCCTGGAGCCGCTGGCAAAGATGTTGCCATGGACGCTGAGCCTGCCGTGGGGCAACCAACTCCAGCAGGGCATCAAGCCCTGGCCATAGAGACAGTCGCTCCCATGGCTGAAGAGATGCCTTTAGTCCTTGCCGTCGAGCCACAGGCTCCGGCATGGGCACAACATACTGTCCGAATCCTCCAGACAATGGAGCTTCCTGAGGAGCAGGAAGAAGCAGAGAAAGTAGCCCGTCGGTCTGCCATGTATCAGCTCATTGACAACATTCTGTACAGAAAAAGACCAAACAGTGTGAAATTGAAGTGCATTCCCTAGGAGGAAGAACTGGAGCTATTGGCGGAGATACATGGAGGCATGTGTGGCTCCCACATAGGGTCGAGGGCCCTTGCCGGCAAAGCTTTCCGACAAGGTTTCTTCTGGCCTGCTGCCCTCCAGGATGCAACGACACTAGTAACAAAGTGTGAAGTGTGTCACTTCCATTCAAAGAAGCTTCATCAGCCAGCTCAAGCCCTTCAAACAATCCCTCTCTCCTGGCCATTCTCGGTCTGGGGGCTCGACATACTGGGCCCTTTCCCCCGCACTGTCAGGGGCTTTGAGTACTTGTACTTTGCAATCGACAAGTTCACAAAGTGGCCGGAGGTGGAAGCGGTGAGGAAGGTGATAGCACAGTCAGCTGTCAAGTTCTTCAAGGGGCTAGTTTGCTGTTTTGGTGTACCAAACAGAGTCATCACCAACAACGGCACGCAGTTCACAAGCCACGCCTTCATCCAATACATTCAAGATCACGGCAGCATGGTCTGTTTTGCATCTATGGCACACCCACAAAGCAACGGCCAAGCGGAGAGGGAAAATGCTGAAGTACTACGAGGCCCGAGGAGGAAGACTTTTGACAGGCTGCACAAGAGCGGAAGCCGCTCGATTGATGAGTTACTGACGGTTCTTTGGTCGATCAGAACGACGCCAGATCGAGCAGAGGCAGTTCTCCCCACAGAACTCATATACGGGTCACCTCCAGTGCTCGCTTATGACGAGCTTGAGCAAGAGTGATTGCGGCAAGATGACTCAACGCTCCTCGAGGAAGATCGTCTTCGGGCGGCTGTGAGAGCAGCACACTACTAGCAAGCCTTGGGCCGCTACCATAGCCGCAAGGTTCATGCCCGAAGCTTTGAGGAAGGCAACCTTGTTCTTCGGCGCGTTCAGTCGGCCAAGAATTCCAACAAGTTGATGTTGAAGTGGGAAGGCCCTTATCGGGTAATACGAGTCACCAGGCCTGGCGTAGTCCGCCTAGAGACCGAAGATGCCATTCCAGTGAGCAAATCCTGGAACATCGAACATCTTCGCAAGTTTTACCCATTAGGCGCGGGTTGCCGCCCCCCCCCCTCGGCAAGCCACCTTTTGTACGAGCCTTGCGGCCAGGCATGTGAACCTCTGTACAAAGCCAGGCCCAGACCCTGAGCATAAATAAATGAAGTGCTGGCACCCTAAGTTATAACATGCATGCTAGGTTGAGTCTCTCCCTCGGTTAGTGTTGATAGTTCTTACCGGTGACTAACCCCTAGCATATAGGTCGAGTGTGTGTCTCTCTATTCCTTTCCATCCTCTTTGGTTCACAGGGTACATGGACATTTCTGCTGAGTTGTTTGGAAGAAATAGAACAAGTTGGCGCTTTGTTCTCGGCAATACAAGGTTGCCGGGGGCTGCGAACACAAAGGTCCAACCACGACAAGCCAAAGTTGCCGGGGGGGGGGGGTTGCAAATTCAGATAAGCTCTTCATCCCGTGTTATGCATTTCCATATGAAATTGGGACATATGAAACCTCATTTTATTCCTAGGCTGTCGTGGTCCCCTTTTCCTGTATCCAAGGACTTTTCCTGGGTCAGAACTCGGTAAACATAGTTGCGGCAACAAGGAAGCAAGCATAGGGCCTAACCCTACTTCACCCCTGCCTCCGCCAAGAGCATGAGTGTGGTCGAGTTAAGTGGAGGACGACAAGGCCTGTTGCTGGGCGACAATGTTTATCTTAAAAATAACAAGGATTTATTCCTTGGCATGGGCCACGCTCATGCACAAAGAACCCGGCATGCACCCTTTTTCATTAAATACGTCCCATATAGGTACAGTTCGTACGAAATGTAAACATGAGCAAGGGGATTACAAGTTTTGAATTTAACTAAGGCATGTAGGCTTACAAACTAAAAAGAGATAAGATGCCCGTAATCCCTTTCTTGTCCCTCTCCTCAGGAAACGGAACAAGATAGCAAGAGGGAAAAAAGAGCGCCTAGGCGAGGTACGAGCAGCAGAAGGCACCAAGGGAACATATCGGTGGCCGCCCAGGAGAGGGCTGGTGATGATGGGGCCAGGAGAAGAGCTGGAAGATGAGGCAGTGGGCCGCCAATATGCTACGAAGGCGTCGGTGCCATCGTACTCCGACTTGACGGACTGCCACCCGCCTTCTTCGCCTTCTCCGCCCTTCCCATGCCAGCCGCCCAGTGAGGTGACCCTGAGAAGTTCAAGGAGCTGGCCCCACCCCCGGCAAATTACTCTGTCAGGGGAACGGCTAGGTGCAGATGTTGCTGCTGCCGGTGCCGCCCAGGGACGGTGTGTCCGATGCCTAGTCGGACCCATCATCCTCCCGCCTGGCGACCTCGTCGTTGTTGTCGCTGTCTTCCTCGTCACTCCCGCTCGAGGAAGAATCTTCGTCATCAGAGGAGCTCTCCATGCAGCACTTTAGGCGAGTTCCAAAGTCTCCAAAGACCTTGACGGAGAGCAGGCCGTTCTCCATTAGTTTGAAATAGAGAACGAGTCCCACCGTCAGGCTGTGGATACGACCGAGGCGCTAGGAAGTCGACATCAACCCGCATGCCGCTATTCCCGCAGCCCCTCATATGCAATCTCAGAGTCTGTGGCGGGTCGGGCTCCATCTCCTGAGCAAATGGAGTAGGGAGACAAAGACGACGACGCGTTGGCCGGCATAGCCTGATGAAGAATTTGTGGGGCTGGTCCCTGACGTGGCCCTCCATTGGGGGAGGGACCGCCGGTGCAGGCGAGGCCGATGCACCGCCCCGTCCTCCTCTTCCACGAGCGCCACAACAACCTCGACCTTGCCCCAAACTCTTGGGAAGGAGGGGCGTGTAGTCGAGCGGAAACCCTCGTCGCCACCATCAAAACACAGGCGCGTCCTCTCGCCATATCAGAAGGAAGAAAGAAGCCAAGGTGGGAGGAGGTGGATGGCGAAAGATTGAGGGGTGCCATCCCTCCCCCTCCCCTCCTTATAAAGGGGCGGGATCGGGGCTCGGCCGCCTCTCTCAACCAACCCATCTCATTAAGGTGGCAGCAGGCGAGGCCGTCGACCGCCCTCCTTGCCTAATTGAAGGCGCAAGAATATCGGACCGCGCCCGCGCGCGCACCTTCCCATATTCCATGCGCCTGTCACCTACCTCATGCCGTGCATGCAGCATACGTGGCGTAAGGGGAGGGCGTAGAGGGACACGTGGAACAACGGTTCCAAGGCAAAGAAAGTAAATGAGCAGCGACCCTGCGGTCTTAAAGGGACACGCAAGCCGCCTCTTTAATATTCACCATAGGATGACGCAGGCATGCTTCGGTCATCCCCGCACACGATCCCCATGTCACGCATTCAACGCGAGTCATTGGGAGGCGCAGCAGACGAAAGAGTTACTGCAATAAAATCTTCCCCGCCTACCCGCGCACCGTTTTGGGCCTAGCCCAACAACGCATCGCGCTTATGTGTGACCCTAGCCCGTGGGCTCCTGTCAGTATACTAAGTAGGGCCTCTCCTTTGTACCCCTTACTTGTGCACGGGCAGTCAGAGCCGCGCCCACGACCACACTTAGCAGGGGAGAGGGAGGATTTAAAGCCGCAGGACGATCAAGGCGACACCAAGACCAAAGACGCCAAGAAACCAGAGGGCGGCTGAGGGAGTCCTGGATTAGGGGGTATCCGGACAGCCGGACTATATACTTTGGCCGGACTGTTGGGCTATGAAGATACAAGATTGAAGACTTCGTCCCGTGTCCGGATGGGACTCTCCTTTGCGTGGAAGGCAAGCTTGGCAATTCGGATATGTAGATCTCCTTCTTTGTAACTGACTCTGTGTAACCCTAGCCCCCTCCGGTGTCTATATAAACCAGAGGGTTTAGTCCATAGGACAAGAACAATCAACATCATAGGCTAGCTTCTAGGGTTTAGCCTCTACGATCTCGTGGTAGATCAACTCTTGTAATACTCATATCATCAAGATCAATCAAGCAGGAAGTAGGGTATTACCTCCATCTAGAGGGCCCGAACCTGGGTAAACATCGTGTCCCCAGCCTCCTGTTACCATTATCCTTAGACGCACAGTTCGGGACCCCGTACCCGAGATCCGCCGGTTTTGACACCAACATTGGTGCTTTCATTGTGAGTTCCTCTGTGTCGTTGCAATAAGGCTTGATGGCTCCTTCAATCATCAACAACGATACGGTCCAGGGTGAGACTTTTCTCCCCGGACAGATCTTCATATTAGGCGGCTTCGCACTGCAGCCAACTCGCTTGGCCATCTGGAGCAGATCAACAGCTACGCCTCTGGCCAGCAGGTCAGGTTCGGAAACTTGAACTACACGGCCGATATCCGCGGAGACTTGATCTTCGACGGGATCGGGCCTGCGTCAGGAGCGCCGAACACTCACGACGCGCATGACTTAGATCTACCATAGGATGGTGT
Source organism: Triticum dicoccoides (assembly GCF_002162155.2). Classification (NCBI taxonomy): domain Eukaryota; kingdom Viridiplantae; phylum Streptophyta; class Magnoliopsida; order Poales; family Poaceae; genus Triticum; species Triticum dicoccoides. The sequence goes on along the minus strand of NC_041383.1, from coordinate 569,064,713 downwards.
TCGGGATGTCACACCTGCAGCTGCCCCGGACTTCAATCTGGAGCAGTTCGCGCCATCCGAGGACGGGTGGATGGACCCCGCCATGGAGGCCACACACTCATTGGCGTTGGAGCCAAACACAGACTCCACCTCTAAGGAAATCTGTGTCAACGGACCCCGGACTCGTCTCCGGCCTCAGGGTCCGAACCGCGCACGTCCGTGCCCATCGAATCTGATTGGGCACCGATCATGGAGTTCACCTCCACGGATATATTTAAACACTCACCCTTGGGCGACGTGCTAAATACGTTAAGGTCTCTCTCTCTTTATCAGGAGACTCCTGGCCGAACTATGTTCGGCTCGAGTGCAGTACGGACAACGAAGAAATTCGCTACCCACCCACCACCCACTTAATAGCCACTGTCGATGACTTAACCGACGTGCTCGACTTCGACTCCGAAGACATCAATGGTATGGACGACGATGCAGGAGAAGAAAAGGAATCGCCGCCCATCGGGCGCTGGATAGCCACCTC
>NC_041383.1:569039702-569063802 GCF_002162155.2 Triticum dicoccoides | reverse complement strand
TATATGGTGGACACCCCGAAAGAAAACAATGGCGATGAGGCAACAGAGGATAATCCTTCAGGGAAGCAATCAAAGCATTGGTGTCATCGGCGCCGCTCTAAGCCCCGCCATAGCAATACCGGCACAGGAGACGATAGCAATCCAGATGGTGCCGAAGATGAATACAATCCCGACCACCCTAACTTCGAGCAGGCCGAGCAGGGGGACGGGCAAGCTAGCCCAGATGAACAGGCAATGGGCGAAGACTTGGAGGATGAAAATTATATGCCTCTCTCCGAAGACGAGGTGAGCCTCGACGATGATGAATTTTTCGTGCCTGAGGATCCCGTCGAGCAGGAGCGCTTCAAGCGCCGGCTTATAGCCACTACAAGAAGCCTGAATAAGAAGCAGCAATAGCTCCAAGCTGATCAAGACCCGCTAATAGACAGATGGACTGAGGTCCTGGCAGCCGAGGAATACGGACTCGAGCGCCCAACCAAAGGTTACCCAAAGCACAAGTTTCTACCTCAACTTGAGGAGGAGGCACTAGAGCCTACACTACCAGCGCAGGACGATGCTGACCGGCCACCTCGTGGCCGAGAGAAAGTGGCGTATCAGCCCGAACACCAGCCCGCACCCCGCCGCCAATACACTACGGCCCGGGGCAACGCGCAGGACCTGTGAGAAGCATTGGAAAACAAAGAGGACAGTCAAGATCGATCTATGGATCGCGGGGGCGTGCCACAACGCGTGATGATGACCGTCATGCTGGATACACTAACAACAAGTTCGGCCGGGCCGAACACAACAAACCAGACTCGTTCGAACTGCGTCGTGACATAGCCCGGCATAGAGGCGCCGCACACCCCCTCTGCTTCACTGATGAAGTAATGGATCATGAATTCCCAGAAGGGTTTAAACCCATAAACATCGAATTATATGATGGCACAACAAACCCCGCGGTATGGATTTAAGATTTCCTTCTCCACATTCACATGGCGCGTGGTGATGATCTACATGCGATCAAGTTTCTTCCTCTTAAGCTCAAAGGACCGGCTCGACATTGGCTGAATAGCCTGCCAGTGAACTCCATTGGCAGTTGGGAAAACCTGGAGGACGCATTCCTTGACAACTTCCAGGGCACTTACGTGCGACCACCGGACGCTGATAACTTAAGTCAGATAATCCAACAGCCCGGAGAGTCAGCCAGGAAGTTCTGGACTCGGTTCCTAACTAAAAAGAACCAAATCATCGACTGTACGGATGCCGAAGCCCTAGCGGCCTTTAAGCATAACATCCGCGACGAGTGGCTCACCCGACACCTCGGCCAAGAAAAGCCGAAGTCCATGGCATCCCTCACGACACTCATGACCCGCTTTTGCACAGGCGAGGACAGCTGGCTGGCTCGCAGTAGCACCACGCCAAGAAATTTCGGCACTTCAGATATCCGCGACAGCAACGGTAAGCCACGGCGCAACAGACATAAGCGTCAGAACAATGGAGACAACACGGAAGACACGACAGTTAATGCCGGATTCAGTGGCTCCAAATTCGGTCAGCGGAAAAAGCCATTTAAAAGAAACAATATGGGATCGTCCAGTTTGGACTGCATACTCGACTGCTCGTGTCAAATTCACGGCACCCCTGATAAACCAGCCAACCACACTAACAGAGAATGTTGGGTGTTTAAACAAGCCGGCAAGTTGAATGCCGAAAACAAGGATAAGGGGCTGCATAGCGAGGACACAACGAGGAGCCCCGGCGGCCGAACATAGGGGGATAGAAGAAATTTCCTCCCCAAGTGAAAACGGTAAACATGATCTATGCCACCCACATTCCCAAGGGGGAACGGAAGCGTGCACTAAGGGACGTCTATGCGATGGAGCCAGTCGCCCCAAAGTTCAACCCATGGTCCTCCTGCCCGATCACCTTTGATCGCAGGGACCATCCTACCAGTATCCGTCATGGTGGTTCAGCCGCATTGGTCCTCGACCCAATCACTGATGGATTCCACCTCACGCGAGTCCTCATGGATAGTGGCAGCAGCCTGAACCTGCTTTATCAGGACACAGTGTGCAAAATGGGCATCTATCCCTCAAGGATCAAACCCACCAAAACCACCTTTAAAGGTGTAATCCTAGGTGTAGAGGCCTGCTGTATAGGCTCAGTAACACTGGAAGTGGTCTTCGGATCTCCGGACAACTTCCGAAGCGAGGGGTTAATCTTCGATATTGTCCCCTTCCGTAGTGGCTATCATGCACTACTAGGACGAACCGCATTTGCTCGATTCAATGCGGTACCACACTACGCATACCTCAAGCTCAAGATGCCAGGACCTCGCGGGGTTATAACAGTCAATGGAAACACAGACCGCTCTCTCTGTATGGAGGAGCACACTGCGGCCCTCGCAGCAGAAGTACAAAGCAGCCTTCTTCGGCAGACCGCCAACTCGGCGATAAAAACCTCGGACACCGTCAAGCGAGTCCGGAGTACTCTGCAACAGGATCGCCAGGCACGCCAAGAGCTCGACTAGCAATTCAGCCTCCATCCTAGTCCCAGTCAAGCAGCAAAATTTGTGCCGCGCATACACAATTATGCACTAAAAATACCATGGTCATAGGCAGAGGCACGACGGTGATGCGGACCATAGTGCGGCTCAACTGTCACAAGAACCGCATACCTTGACCATCTTCTTTCTTTTCAGGACCCTACTTTCGGGAAGCTCCCTCAGAGAACCTGATCATCGGACTCATCATCGGAAGGAAAAACCAAGGAGGCAAGCGGTTTTGCGTACAAGGGAATACCCAGGTGGTCTCTGTTAATGATCGTTATACCTGTTTTACATACCCACACGCAGCCTGCCCTTGGATAGGACATGTCAAATAGTCCTATTTTTGCTTATTGCATTACTTGTAAACATAAGCTTTGACGTATTACTTAAATAACAATGGGAAAATATACAGCATCAGCTTATTACTATTTTCTTAATATTTTCCCTTGAATGCTTATTTAATACAAATCACACCTGTACACTGTGGTACGTTAAGTTCGCCAGGGGCTTCAGTGTGCCCCATAACACGGCAAGTAAAGTACGAACACTTTCGACTGTGCGGCACCCCAAACTAATAGCATTATATGCATCAGCCGTGAATCATGTCTTGGGTCAATAGTTGGGTTTGCTAGGCTCCCTTTTTTTGGTTCCTTACATTCCACTATATCGGCTAAGGTAGCGCAGGGAGAACTACTGTGATTGTGTCCCGGTTCCTCTGGACGAGCACCTTAGTAGAGAAAGCCGAAAACTGACTGTCATGATGCGGCAAGAGCTGGTCGCTGTTCGAGAGGTCTTAAATCCTTCAAGACTTTTTCCACTTTAGGCAAGTAATCGGCCTTGTCCGATTTGGGCGTGTATAGCGCCCCAAGTTCGGCCTTCCGAATACTAGGGGCTTCGCCGAAATTTAAAATTGTAGACTTCTATGGCTAAGTGAGAGTGATAAAGCCGCATAGTCCGATTGCCTTGTTCGCTGCGCTAAACACCTCCTTAAAGGACCAAAAATTTGGATAAAGAGTGTTTGGGTTTACCACGAACACCCCAGTACTAGTTACATGGGGGCGGAAGCCGACAACTGGCCAACTTTCAGAATTTTATAAACGGTTGCACACAAGGTAATATTTTAAATCAAAAAGCGTTATATCACACACGAACTCATTTTCATATTACAGGACGGCGTGAGTACATTCACTCAAAAAGTACATCCTTGGCACATTCATCAGCCACAAGGCGGGCACCTTTCATAACACCGTCATAATACTTCTTGAAAGTGCGTTACGTCGACTAGAGGGGGGGTGAATAGGCGATTTTTATGAATTCTTCACTAAGGAATTTGCCGGTGAGGAAATTCCTTTGCGAAGATCTATTAGCAGCAGAATTAGTACTCAGAAGTAAGCATAATAGAATACAAGCATGGTCATCATGATGAAATGAAGACTAGCACAGAGTGCAGAAAGCATAATCACAAGATAACACAAGATGAAGATGAAGCATTTGAACATTCAGGTGAAGAATTAGTAGATTCACGTTCAATGCACTTTAAGCATGGAGGAACAAATTCTTCCTGAGAAGCGCTGATTTGTTGAGCTAGTAATGAATCGCGCTCCTTCTGAAGATCTTCATAACTCACTCTTAGCTTCTCAAGATCTTGCTTTCTTTGAAGAAATTCATAAGAAAGTTTCTCATGATCAGATAAGAGAGTGTTATGATGACTTTGAAGGTTATCAAACCTAGACTGAAGTCTCTGAAGATTTTCAGTCAGGGATTTAGTGCGATCCATTTCTTCACCCAACATATCATCACTTTTGTCTAGCATGTTTTGAACCTTTTCCAAGGCATATTGTTGTTTGGTGGCAATGCAAACAAGTTTGGTATAGCTAGGTTCAATATCATCATCAGATTCATCATCATCAGATTCACTGTCACTGAATTCAGATGAGGAACATTCGGTTACCTCGTCACCTTTTGCCATGAGACATGATGCAGAAGATGATGATTCTGGTTCGTAACTCATCGTTTTGAGAGATTCCTTAAAGTCCTCAAACCAAGGATCATGACGGGTTCGATGACCTTCATAGACATCAGAGATTCGGTCCCAGATAAGCTTTGCATTGCAAAGATGCATAATGAGCCTAAATTGATCTCTGGATAGGTAGGAACAGATGATATCCTTCACCAAGATGTCAAGTCGAGTGTACTTGCGAATATCATCAGCGTCCGCCATCTTGCACAGATCAGTAAGACCAATCTTAGTGACGGTCCACAGCTCGCTGTTCATTACCATGAGGCGCTTCCTCATCATGGCCTTCCACTTGGGATAATCATGACCGTCAAAGATAGGGCATGTCACTTTCTTCATACCTGCGGTCGACATAACTAAAACTCCAGGTGGTTAAACCAAAATCACACAGAACAAGGGAGTACCTTGCTCTGATACCAATTGAAAGTGCGTTACGTCGACTAGAGGGGGGGTGAATAGGCAATTTTTATGAATTCTTCACTGAGGAATTTGCCAGTGAGGAAATTCCTTAGCGAAGATCTATTAGCAGCGGAATATGTACTCAGAAGTAAGCATAACAGAATACAAGCATGGTCATCATGATGAAATGAAGACTAGCACAGAGTACAGAAAGTGTAATCACAAGATAACACAAGATGAAGACAAACAGACTGAAGAAATTGAACTGAGGAAATTGAGAAAGTCTTCAGTCAAAGTCTTCAAACACAGATATGAACAAACACTCAACACAGTAATGAGGAAATGAAAGGGTTGAGGAAATAGAACGAGTTAGGTTGGTGAAGACAATGATTTGGTAGACCAGTTCCAACTGCTGTCTCAGTTGTATGTCTGGTTGGAGCGGCTGAGTATTTAAACTCGAGGACACGCAGTCCCGGACACCCAGTCTCTGAGCACGCAGCTCAGGACACCCAGTTCTCACTGTATTCTCCTTGAACTAAGATCACACAGATCTCGTCCAATCACTCGTGGTGAGTCTTCAGGTGACTTCCAAACCTTCACAGACTTGGTCACTCGGCAATCCACAATTCCTCTTGGATGCTCTAGACCTTGACGCCTAACCGTCTGGAAGAAGCACAGTCTTCAAAGGTAACAAGCGTCGGATCCACGCAGGATCAATTTCTTCAGTGATGCTCAACCACTTTGGGTTTGTAGTGGTTTGGTTTTGGGTTTTCCTCACTTGATGATTTTCGCTCAAAGTCCTCGGAGGATGGGTTGCTCTCAAATGACAAGTGTCAAGTTCTCTCGGAGCAGCCAACCAGCTAGTGGTTGTAGGGGGCGGCTATTTATAGCCTAGGGAGCAGCCCGACATGATAAGACATAAATGCCCCTCAATGATATGACCGTTAGGTGGATAAGATATTTTGGGACAGTTGGCGCGCAGCACAGCAAAGGTCGGAAATTTGACTCTCAAATTCCTCAGGGCTATCATGTTCCTCACTGTGTAGGTAATTCGCACTGACGAATTCCTAACTCCTCAGTCAGAACAAATTCATCAGTGACCAGAAGAACTTCGTCTCTGTCACTGAAGAAAGTGACTGAACTGTATGAGATTTCCAAAGGCTTCACTCGAAAGGATTGGTAGGTGTAGGATTTTGAGTTGAGCATCACATGGAAATTTTTCCTTAGTATTTCCTCGACCCCCTTTAACAGTACAGTGTTTCCTATGTCTCAAGAAAGAGAAAATGAAACTATGAAAATAAAAGTCTTCACGCTTCATGTTCCACAAATGAATACCAAGTCTTCAAGGTCACACCAATTTCTTCACTTTCAAAGTCTTCAGAAAGTCTTCAGAATATCAAAGTCTTCAGTTGAAGAACTTCATTTTTAGGGGTCGACTTTCTCTGTAAATATCAAACTCCTCATAGACTTATAGACCTGTGTATACTCACAAACACATTAGTCCCTTAACCTATAAGTCTTCAATACACCAAAATCACTAAGGGGCACTAGATGCACTTACAATCTCCCCCTTTTTGGTGATTGATGACAACATAGGTTAAGTTTTGAACGGGGATAAACATATGAAGTGTATACACTGATATTGAGGAATTTGACTACAAGATATAGTAGAACTCCCCCTGAAGATGTGCATAGTGAGGAATTTGCTTTTGAGGCAATGCACATTTGAAGAGTTGAATCATGGAGATCTCCCCCTATATCTTGTAATTCATACACGCATTTGATATATAATATGAAGAATTTGAAATGCATGATGAAATATGGTGCCTGATGAGATTCAGCATGCGTGCAATGTCATTAACAAGGAATAAGCATGCAAAGCATAATGCAACAAAAGTATCAGCGCACCATCGGGTTTAAGATTACAACTCGATCCAAATAAAATTTTCTGAAGAACAAGAGTTGTAACTTAAAAAATGCCCTTAATATAGACCCGCTTGAAGATTAACTCAGATTTCTCCCCCTTTGTCATCAAATGACCAAAAGGATTGAAACTGAGGACTAACGCCCCTGAAGAATTTCAAGTCGATGGAGGAGCGCCAGCGTTGTCGGGGTTGTTTGTTGTAGCAGGGCCTGCCGCAGTGTCGTTCAAATCTTCATACTCATCAGTGTCACGCGATGAAGAATAAGAGTTGGCCACCAGTGGAGGAATTTTGACCTTCTTGAATTTCTTCAGAGGAGGTGCAGACCAGTCAAATTCTTCCTTGAGACCCATAGTCTTCAGTTCTTCAACGTTGTAGACATGACTGAGGACAACCCAAGTGCAGTTGAAGGTTTCATGAAGGTAGTATTGGTTCTTCTTCACTGCATTATGTGTTGAGGTCATATTGTGAAGAAGTGCACCAAACTGACGCTTTACCCATTTGTGATTGCGATCAACCTTCTGATGAAGACTGAGGAGTAACTCACGGTCAGTCATCACCCTGGGTGTTGTGGCTTGAGGATTTTGCTTAGCTGAGGTATTTGCGGCAGAGTCATGTGTGGCAGAATCGTCATTGGTAGAGTAAGATGCAGCCTTGCGAAATTGACCATCCAATGGACGAATGCCTTCATCGATCATAGCAGCGGCCTTGCCTTTATCATCAGCTGATGAAACTGTCCGTTTGAGGACTTCAATGGGAGGCAAGTAGCTACCGTGGTTCAGAGTGTCAGCTTTGTAATTCAGTGAAGATCTTGCCCTGATGAATCTCATAATCCAAGGAGCATAGGGCTTCAGCTCGAATGGTGACATAGCAATATTGGCCAGAGTCCTCATGAAGAAATCATGGAAGTTGACGGGAACGCCATGAATGATGTTGAAAAGCATATTCTTCATGATGCCAATGACTTCTTCATCATTTGAGTCGTGGCCTTTGGTGGGACTCATTGTCTTCGTCAGAATTCGATAGACAGTCCGAGGCACATAGAGTAATTCCTTGACGAGGAATTTGGTTCGTGGGGCCTGCCTTGGCTTCAAAGGCTTCATCAGTACTTGCATCTAGTGATCTGAAAGTTCTGGTTCGTTGTAGATACAACGAGCACCATCAAGTGGAGGACTGAGTGGTAGAGCACAAAGCAATTCAGTTGCTGGTGCCTTGTAGTGAGTATTTTCAGACATCCAGTCTAATACCCATGAGTTCACGTCTTCAGCGTCTTCGGTGATGTGCAGAGTTGCATAGAATTGAAGAATGAGTTCTTCATTCCAGTCACAGATATCAATGCAGAAATTCAGAAGTCCTGCGTCATGAAGAACACTAAGGACTGGCTCAAAGCCGGGCAGAGATTCCATGTCCACATGAGGAATATGTGCATGATCGAAGACTTTGTCTTTGTCGAAAAGCATTGAGGAATAGAAATTGGCTTGGCTGGGAGTCCAGAAACGCCTCTTCCTTATGCGAGCAGAATCATATGGATTATAATCAGTGAAGAATACATGCTCGGCAAAGAAATCTTCAGCCTTGAACTTCTGTTTGCTTGAGAACGGATTCTTTGGCTTTGGCAGAGGGGTATCAGTGAGTTGCATCACCACCTCAGGAATCGCGAGCTCAGGTTCTTCAGGCTGAGGAATTTCTTGTTCCTCAATAGGTGCAGTCTGAGGATCAGCAGCAGCAGGTTCATCAACACTAGTGGCTGGAATTTCTTCATGGACAGATGGAGTGGGATGAGTTTCTTCAGAGCCCATTTGAACTATTGGTGCAGGGGACTGAGGTATCTGTTGGAGTGGGGTGAAGAGTGGAGAATTTGGATGCTGACTTTCCCAAAAGTCATCGTTCATCACTGGCGTTGTGCTTCCAATATCCACATCTTCTTCAAGTTCCTCAACACTGGCCTCTTCAGCTGTGAACTGAGGCATAGGCAAGGAAATGATTGGGGTTGAAGGGATTGCTTCCACTTCAATTTCTTCATCAACCTGCTCTGACGAAGCAGCAGAATGATGTTCTTCATCAGATCCGCTTGGGATCACATAGTCTTCTCCAAAAGGAACAAGGTCCTTTGATGGCATGGAGGAAATCGGAACAGCATCAATTGGATTTTTGAGTGAGCTGGTCATTGGCTTCATTTTCTTCGCAGCCGAAGAATTTGACGCAGCTGATGCCTTCCTTTTCTTCACTGCAGCTCGCTCTGCTGCCTTGGTCTTCTTCACATCGAATGCACATGGAAGAATTGGAGTTGGTGTAGGTGTAGATGGAGCTGAGGAATCTGGTTGATTTTCTTCAGACGCAACTGATGCAGTTTCCCTGACTTCTTCAGTTTCTTTAGGCGCACCACTAGTGGATGCCCTGGCAATTTCTTCAGCGGCTGGAATTTCTTCACCAGCCCTGGAACGAGCATGTTCTTCAGCAGGCTGAAAGTCATTAGCGGTGCTGGCATGTTCTTCAGCAGGCTGAGTAGAGTCTGCAGCCTGAAGATTTTCTTGTTGCGATGGGGCTGCAACATTCGTGAATTTCTTCGTCAGATTGACGAATCTTACTTTAGCTCTTTGCCAATTAGCATAGTAGGCATCAAAGTCTTTGCCGAGGGCTTGAATTTCAGACTGAGCCTGGAGAAGTTCCTCAGGTGTCATTCTGACTACGTTTTTCTTCAGGAGCTTCTCCTTTCTGTATTAAGCTTTCTTGATCTCTCTTGCCTTTTCAAACTTCCATTTCTCTTCAGTGATGAAATGGGACAACATATGACTTTGTCCAGGAGTCAGATGAAAATTAGGCATTGGGGTGTTTGGATCCTTGTGCCAGAGCTCAATGTAATCAAGGATTTTTCTCGGATCCAACAGCAGTGGCACAGATGTGCCTTTGGCTCTAGCGGCCTTCACATGTCTGTCTCTGATGATTTCTGCAAGTTCATCATCAGAAGCTTCATCATCAGAAGGCACATGGAATGCGACATGTTTCTTCTTTGGACTTGGCCGAGAACCTCGTCCAGCTGTAACTTTGGTCTTCAACAGTGTGGGGCCAGATGATGAAATTGGTGCAGCTGAGGAACTTGCTGAAACACCAGAGGCAATCGAGAAACCTGCAGTCCTTTGACATGTAGCCAGATGCACAGGAGCTGAGGACTTTGAAGGAGCTGTTGAGGACTTTGGTGGAGCTGTGGCAGTGCGAGGAATTTGCCGTGAGGGCATTGCTGAGGAACTTGGCCGTGAGGGCGCTGTTGGTGAAGCACTTGGCTTACGAGCAGGCTTCTTTGGCATGGATTTCCTCGGTTTGACCGAGGCCTCAGTAGCAGTAGCAGTGGCAGAATACTCATTGAATTTCTTCACTGCCTCCTTGGCTTGTCTTGCCAATTTAGCTTGGCACTTAGCCCATTCTTCAGGAAAGTTCTCACCACGTTTGATGCTTGTGGGGTCAGCTACTTGGCCAGGTGCCAATGGAGCTCTTGGGCATGGAGGATTGAGGGCGAATTTCTTCATGTACTTTGGAGTCACATATCTGTATTCCCTCCATTCCCTTGCCCATCTCCGTTCAATCTTCTGAATGCGCACGTTGCGCTGATTTTTGTTTTCTTTGCCAAATTTCGCTTCATCAGGTGTGCAATAGTCAGCGTAAATTTCCTCAGGGATTTCAAACACAGTCATAACCTCAGGTTTCTTTCCTCCTTTCTGCGGCTTCTTTCCGTCTGCCATATTCTTCAGTTGAGGAATTTGAACAATCGAGTTCTCTGAAGAAGAATGCAGTTTTTCTTCGAGGAACGCTGCAAATGAGTTAAGTTGATGAGAACCTAGTGATTCAGCAGCAGACATGAGTACCTGTGAACAGAGTATAGGTGCGAGGAATTTGGAGAGGTCATATGCGTTCTCAGAAGATTTTTCGAAAAGAACAAGTTTTGAGGAATTTGACCAGATGAGCCTTGAGGAATTTCACTAAGCGTTCTTTGTCTTAGGTTCCAGAGTTGTACAGATTGAAAATCCACACAATTGAGGAATCTTGTAGAAAAATGATGCTTAGAGAAACTAATCAAGAGCATATAACGTGTGAGGTGTTCATATGTGTGAAGATTTGAAGAATAAACACCTTTGAAGATTTTCAGGAAAGCTTGAGAATCAAAGCGAGTAATAAAAGTAACTTTTAATTACCCGAAGTGAAGAACACGACGAACTGAGAAGAACAGATGAGACGTTCGTCAGGTTAGATCTCCCACGCCCTAACTTGGCAGAGGAAGACAGCTACGGCGGCGGCGGGGTGAAGATTTCCGCAGTCGGCGTGTGTACGACGGCGACGAGGTCGAGGCAGCGAAGCTCATCCTCACCGGCGACGATGGAGTAGTGGTGGCGCTAGGGTTTGAGGAGCTCGAGCAGGAGAGAGAGGTCGAGCGGAGTAAATGTAGTGAGGAAGGAGACAGGGGTATTTATAGAGGCAGTGAAAAACTGTTCGCCCGAAGATTTAGGATGAATGTGCCCCTGACCATTCTCCTTCTCACGACATGTGTCACCCACGTATTGTGTAGTGGAGATCGTGTACGATCGTGGGTGAATAGAATAATGCATCGTGGGATGCGGAACAGTTTGAGCGGCAAAACCGAAAATTTGGATAAGATTTGTTTTAAAGTTTTGTTCGCAATTTCTTCAGCTGACAAGGACACAGTGAAGATTTTGAACGAGTTTCAAATAGAACGCACATGAAGAATTTGTGAATAGATTGGGTTGAGTATATCATAGAGGGGGAAGGGTCCGATCACATTCACTTAGCAGAAGAAGCAACTTGAAGAAATAGCTATAAGTGAATGCTGTAGAGGACATAAACTCTTATATATATATATATATATATATATATATATATATATATATATATATATATATATATATATATATAGCCAACGAAGAAAAACGAAGGAAACAGTGAAGATTTTGAAAAGTTGAAGAATTTGAACAACTGAAGAATTTCAAAACTGAGGAAAAACTCAAAGTGAAGATTTTCAACTTTTTGTGGTGGCGTGACCCACCGTATAAGAATGATGATTTCAGACACCGCGTACAATTGTCGTAGGGTTTTGAGGATCAAATTCTTCATTAATTTCTTCACACTTAGAGTGTTATTCTTCATTGATTGAAGAAAAACGTTTCTTCATGTGTTGCACATCTAAGTCATCAATTTTGCATAAGTGTTAGGATGTGTGTCCTTTTCAAAGAACATTCGAAGAATCTAAGATATTTAGCTCACACCGCAACTTGCTAAATCTCTTCTCATCCAAGGGCTTAGTGAAGATATCAGCTAGCTGTTCTTCAGTCTTCATGTGCTCGATGGAGATGTCGCCCTTCAACACATGATCACGAAGAAAATGATGACGAATCTGAATGTGCTTTGTCTTCGAGTGCTGAACTGGGTTGTGAGCAATCTTGATGGCACTATCATTGTCGCAGAGGAGAGGCACATTCTTCACGTTGATGCCATAGTCCTTGAGTGTTTGCTTCATCCAAAGCAGTTGAGCACAGCAAGAGCCAGCAACAATGTATTCAGCTTCCGCAGTGGATAGTGATACGCAGTTCTGTTTCTTCGAGGACCAACAGACCAAAGATCGTCCGAGGAAATGACAAGTGCCAGAAGTTGACTTGCGGTCCACACGATCACCAGCATAGTCAGAGTCAGAATATCCAATGAGATCAAAGGAAGATCCCTTGGGGTACCATAATCCTAGTGTTGGTGTGTGAGCTAGATATCGAAGAATATGCTTCACAGCCTTATGGTGGGATTCCTTCGGTGCAGCTTGAAATCGGTCACACATGCAAACACTAAGCATTATATCTGGCCTAGATGCACATAAGTACAATAAAGAACCAATCATGGAGCGGTATACCTTGTGATCGAAGTCAATACCATTTTCATCAGTGCATAGATGGCCATTTGTGGGCATAGGAATTTTGACGCCTTTGCAATCTTGCATGCCGAATTTCCTCAGTACATCTTTGAGGTATTTCTCCTGAGATATGAATATGCCATTGCGCTATTGACGAATTTGAAGACCTAAGAAGAATTTCAACTCTCCCATCATAGACATTTGATACTCTTCACTCATCATATAGGCAAATTCATCACTATAACGTTGGTCAGTACAGCCAAAGATAATATCATCAACATATATTTGGCACACAAACAGTTCACCATCATAAGATTTAGTAAAGAGAGTAGGGTGGAGTGAACCGGGTGTGAAGCCATTCTTCACAAAGAATTCCTTCAATGTATCATACCACACCCGAGGGGCTTGCTTGAGGCCATAGAGGGCCTTGTTGAGTCTGAAGACTTTGTTAGGATTCTTTGGATCTTCAAAACCTGGGGGTTGAGCAACATATCCTTCTTCCTCAAGCTTACCATTGAGGAATGCACTTTTCACATCCATTTGATATAAGATGATATCATGATGGTTAGCATAAGCAAGTAATATGCGAATAGCCTCAAGTCTAGCAACAGGTGCAAAAGTTTCATCGAAATCAGTTCCTTCAACCTGTGTGTAGCCTTGAGCTACTAGTCGTGCCTTATTCGTCACCACAAGGCCATTTTCATCTTGCTTGTTGCGGTAGATCCACTTTGTGCCAATGATATTATGCTTGCAAGGATCTGGACGTTTGACCAGTTCCCAGACATTGTTGAGCTCGAACTGATGTAATTCTTCTTGCATATCCTGAATCCACTCCGGCTCCAGAAATGCTTCATCTACCTTAGTGGGCTCTGTGATAGAGACAAAAGCATAGTGCCCACAAAAGTTAGATAAATGTGAAGCTTTTGAGCGTGTGAGAGGACCTGGCACTTCAATGTCATCGATGATCTTGTCAACTTGAACTTCTTTTGCAACGCGAGGATGAGCTGGTTGTCGTCGAGGTATTTGATCATTTTCCTCAGCACCATTGTCTTCAGCATTATCTTCAGGTGCATCAGCTCGACGTTCTTCGCGTACTGGAATGAATTCTTCAGCAAATTCTTCAGTAGTAATGACATCCTCAGTTGCCTTGAACTTGATAGAATCCTCAGGTGCTGGTTCATCTAACACAGAAGGTAGGTGCTCTCTTTGCGAGCCATTAGTTTCATCGAACTGCACATCTACAGTTTCAACAACCTTGTGAAGAGCATTGTTGAAGACTCTGTAGGTGTGTGAGTCCTTTCCGTAACCAAGCATAAAACCTTCATGTGCTTTCGGTGCAAATTTAGAATTGTGGTGTGGATCTCTAATCCAACATTTAGCACCGAAGACTTTGAAATAACTCACATTGGGTTTCTTGTCAGTGTGGAGTTCATAGGCCGTCTTCTTGAAGAATTTGTGAAGATATACTCTATTGATGATGTGGCACGCAGTATCAATTGCATCAATCCAAAAATGATGAGGTGTTTTTTATTCATCAAGCATAGTGGGAGCCATCTCAACAAGAGTTCTGTTCTTGCGCTCCACGACGCCATTTTGCCGAGGAGTATAGGGAGCAGATAACTCATGAGTAATACCAACTTCATCAAGATAGTCATCAAGACCGGAATTCTTGAACTCAGTTCCATTGTCACTTCTGATGTGCTTGATCTTCACACCAAAGTTGGTTGAAGCCCTCGAGGAAAATCGTTTGAAGACTTGCTGCACTTCATGTTTGTAAGTAACAATGTGTACCCATGTATATCGAGAGTAATCATCAACAATGACAAAACCATATAGAGATGCAGCATTAGTGACTGTTGAGTAATGATTGGGTCCGAAGAGGTCCATGTGAAGCAATTCGAATGGACGAGTAGTGGTCATGATAGTCTTCGCTGGATGCTTGGCCTTGGTCATTTTTCCAGCTTCACAGGCTCCCCATAAGTGAACCTTGAGGAATTTGACATTCTCAATGCCAATGACATGCTTCTTCTTTGCAAGCGTGCGCAAATTCATCATGCCTGCGTGACCAAGTCGTCGATGTCATAGCCAGCCTTCTGAAGCTTTTGCAAGTAGACACACGGCTGGTTGTGGTCCTGTAGAGAAATCAACAATATACAAGTCTCCTCTCCTAAAGCCTTCGAAGACTTTGGAATTGTCAGCTTCCATAATCACAACACAGCGATACTTGCCAAAGACAACAACCATATCAAGATCACAAAGCATTGAGACTGACATGAGGTTGTATCCTAAGGACTCAACAAGCATGACTTTGTCCATGTGTTTATCCTTAGAGGTCGCAACCTTACCAAGACCCAATACCTGACTTTTGCCTTTGTCAGCAAAGATGATGTGCTTCAGATGTGACGGCGATAAGGGAGCATCCATCAAAAGATTCTTGTCACCAGTCATGTGATTTGTACATCCACTATCGAGGACCCATTCAGTGGTTTTGGTTTGATCATCCTGCAGATGAATTAGTGTAACTTACAATCTCATATGCTTCATCAATGAAGAATATGATATCAAGTACATCAGATGAATTTCATCAAGCAGTAAACAGATATAGTAGTAGGAGGACGTGTGAAATGAAAGTTCATTTCATCATGATTAGCCAGCATCCTTTCAGGCAATTTTGTCAGGTCCCCAGCAAATTCTTCAGACGTTAAAGCACGTCTGGAGACCTGACCCTGCAGAAGAGATTAGTTCTTTTTCTTAACCACCCACATCTGAAGGGGTAGCAAAGAGTTCATCACTCTGCGAGCACCATAAGAGAATGGTGGCATAGAGGCTAAACCATTTCGTTTCACGTAAGAGGGGTTAGGGTAAGCATATGAATAAGCAGAGAAATTCTTCGCGGGCTTATGAACATAATGATTTGAAGAATAATGTGCATATTCATAGCCCTTAGCATTACCCTGCGAAACAGAGTTGTTAGCACGATGATAATCATATGAGGACTTTGATCCATTTGAGGAATTTGGTCCATATGAGGACTTGGAGCCATATGAAGAATTAGGTCCATATGAAGAGTTTGATCTGGGGTTCCTGTTCTTCACACGTGGTGTCATGAGGACATTCACCTGAAGACTTTCAACATAACTTTTGGGAACCCAGATTTTCTTCATAGGGGAACCATTCCTCCAGTTAGTCCCAACATATCTAGCAAATACTTCACCATTCTGATTTTTGAACAGTTTATAGTTGGAGTCAAATGACTCATCAGAAGAATGAGAATATTCACATGTAAAGCTAGATAAGTTAGATGGATCAACTGGAGGTCCCTTTGCAGAAACCCATGAGGTTTTGGGGTACTGCTTAGGCTTCCAATATGTTCCATCAGCATTAAGTTTCCTCTCAAAGGCAATACCCTCTTTCCTAGGGTTTCTGTTGAGGATCTGCTTTTTGAGCACATCACAAAGAATCTGATGCCCTTTGAGGCTTTTGTACATGCCCGTTGTGTACAATTCCTTCAGCCCTGCATCGTCAGTGATACTAGCAATGTCCTCAGATGAGGAATTAGTGATAGCATAGGCAGTTGAAGAATTTGTAACAGTTGAAGCATTTGAACATTCAGGTGAAGAATTAGCAGATTCACGTTCAATGCACTTTAAGCATGGAGGAACTAATTCTTCCTGAGAATCGCTGATTTGTTGAGCTAGTAATGAATCGCGTTCCTTCTGAAGATCTTCATAACTCACTCTTAGCTTCTCAAGATCTTGCTTTCTTTGAAGAAATTCATAAGAAAGTTTCTCATGATCAGATAAGAGAGTGTTATGATGACTTTGAAGGTTATCAAACCTAGACTGAAGTCTCTGAAGATTTTCAGTCAGGGCTTTAGTGCGATCCATTTCTTCACCCAACATATCATCACTTTTGTGTAGCATGTTTTGAACCTTTTCCAAGGCATGTTGTTGTTTGGTGGCAATGCAAACAAGTTTGGTATAGCTAGGTTCAATATCATCATCAGATTCATCATCATCAGATTCACAGTCACTGAATTCAGATGAGGAACATTCGGTTACCTCGTCACCTTTTGCCATGAGACATGATGCAAGAGATGATGATTCTGGTTCGAAAGTCATCGTTTTGAGAGATTCCTTGAAGTCCTCAAACCAAGGATCATGACGGGTTCGATGACCTTCATAGACATCAGAGATTCGGTCCCAGATAAGCTTTGCATTGCAAAGATGCATAATGAGCCTGAATTGATCTCTGGATAGGCAGGAACAGAAGATATCCTTCGCCAAGATGTCAAGTCGAGTGTACTTGCGAATATCATCAGCGTCCGCCATCTTGCATAGATCAGTAAGACCAATCTCAGTGACGGTCCACAACTCGCTGTTCATTACCATGAGGCGCTTCCTCATCATGGCCTTCCACTTGGGATAATCATGACCGTCAAAGATAGGGCATGCCACTTTCTTCATACCTGCGGTCGACATAACTAAAACTCCAGGCGGTTAAACCAAAATCACACAGAACAAGGGAGTACCTTGCTCTGATACCAATTGAAAGTGCGTTACGTCGACTAGAGGGGGGGTGAATAGGCGATTTTTATGAATTCTTCACTAAGGAATTTGCCGGTGAGGAAATTCCTTAGCGAAGATCTATTAGCAGCGGAATAAGTACTCAGAAGTAAGCATAACAGAATACAAGCATGGTCATCATGATGAAATGAAGACTTGCACAGAGTACAGAAAGCGTAATCACAGGATAACACAAGATGAAGACAAACAGACTGAAGAAATTGAACTGAGGAAATTGAGAAAGTCTTCAGTCAAAGTCTTCAAAGACAGATATGAACAAACACTCAACACAGTAATGAGGAAATGAAAGGGTTGAGGAAATAGAACGAGTTAGGTTGGTGAAGACAATGATTTGGTAGACCAGTTCCAACTGCTGTCTCAGTTGTACGTCTGGTTGGAGTGGCTGAGTATTTAAACTCGAGGACACGCAGTCCCAGACACGCAGTCTCTGAGCACGCAGCTCAGGACACCCAGTCCTCACCGTATTCTCCTTGAACTAAGATCACACAGATCTCGTCCAATCACTCGTGGTAAGTCTTCAGGCGACTTCCAAACCTTCACAGACTTGGTCACTCGGCAATCCACAATTCCTCTTGGATGCTCTAGACCTTGACGCCTAACCGTCTGGAAGAAGCACAGTCTTCAAAGGTAACAAGCATCGGATCCACGCAGGATCAATTTCTTCAGTGATGCTCAACCACTTTAGGTTTGTAGGGGTTTGGTTTTGGGTTTTCCTCACTTGATGATTTTCGCTCAAAATCCTCGGAGGATGGGTTGCTCTCAAATGACAAGTGTCAAGTTCTCTCGGAGCAGCCAACCAGCTAGTGGTTGTAGGGGGCGGCTATTTATAGCCTAGGGAGCAGCCCGACATGATAAGACATAAATGCCCCTCAATGATATGACCGTTAGGTGGATAAGATATTTTGGGACAGCTGGCGCGCAGCACAGCAACGGTCGGAAATTTGACTCTCAAATTCCTCAGGGCTATCATGTTCCTCACTGTGTAGGTAATTCGCACTGACGAATTCCTAACTCCTCAGTCAGAATAAATTCATCAGTGACCAAAAGAACTTCGTCTCTGTCACTGAAGAAAGTGGCTGAACTGTATGAGATTTCCAAAGGCTTCACTCGAAGGGATTGGTAGGTGTAGGATTTTGAGTTGAGCATCACATGGAAATTTTTCCTTAGTATTTCCTCGACCCCCTTTAACAGTACGGTGTTTCCTATGACTCAAGAAAGAGAAAATGAAACTACAAAAACAAAAGTCTTCACGCTTCATGTTCCACAAATGAATACCAAGTCTTCAAGGTCACACCAATTTCTTCACTTTCAAAGTCTTCAGAAAGTCTTCAGAATATCAAAGTCTTCAGTTGAAGAACTTCATTTTTAGGGGTCGACTTTCTCTGTAAATATCAAACTCCTCATAGACTTATAGACCTGTGTATACTCACAAACGCATTAGTCCCTTAACCTATAAGTCTTCAATACACCAAAATCACTAAGGGGCACTAGATGCACTTACACTTCTCGGGGTGGCGATGCGCCTTGCCCTCTGGCGGTCCCTCCGTCAATAGCTTCTCTACATCCATTTTGGCCTAGTGCACTTTCGCACAGGCAAAGGCTCGGCGGGCACCCTCAATGCAGACGGATCGCTTAATCACTTCAAGCCGCGGATAGGCATTTACCATCCGCTTTATAAGGCCGAAGTAGCTGTCGGGCAGGGGCTCGCCGGGCCATAGCCGGACTATGAAGTCCCTCATGGCCAGTTTGGCCGCCTTGTGGAGTTCGACCAATTGTTTCAGCTAGTCACTCGAGGGCATCAGATGTTCGGCCCCGGCATAGTGGGACCAGAACAACTTCTCCGTCGAGCTCCCCTCTTCGGCACGATAGAACTCCCTGGCATCCGATATGCTGCGTGGCAGATCTGCGAATGCCCCTGGAGAGCTCCGAATTCGGGTAAGTAAAAGAAATGTCTCCACCACATTCTTGCTTTGCATAATGAATGCCTTACCCACCGCTATCTTTTTGGCCGCCTGAATTTCCTAGACAGCCTTTTGGGCTTCGGCCTTGGTGTCTCTCACGCTCTAGAGGGCCTTCGCAAGCTCGGACTCTTGCGTCTTGAAGTCATGCTCCAAGGACTCGATTTTTTTGTCGAAGTCCTGGAGCTCTTGCTATACCTCGCTCACCCGAGCATCCTGTTTGTCACTCTCGGTGCGCTCCTTGGCCACCTTGTCTTTGGCCTCAGATAGCGCTTTCTTCAGGGTCGCCACTTCGGTCGTGGCCCCTATTAAAATTCATGATGCTTCTGTTAGCATCACCAATTTTTTCCTTTACGTGACACACGGACGGGGTATCACTTACCTTTGTTCTCTTCGAGCTGCCTCTTCGTGAGGCTGAGCTCTTCTTCGACCTGCCCCAGGTCCCACTTCAGTCTGGCGACCTCTGCAGTACGGGCGGCAGCGGTCAGCAGCAACGCCTGCTTATTCACATAGACATTTATTGTCAGACTCCTGCGGACAAAAATTGACCCTCCGTTTGGCTTTTCTTTCCTTACACCAAACAGAGTATTAGGGGCTACTGCCTATTAGGTGATATTTTCTTACACTTTCGTTACTTACCTCAAAGCCTGTTAGGAGGCTGGCGCAGGCTTCGGTCAATCCGCTTTTGGCGGACCGAACCTTCTCAATCACCGTACTCATAAGAGTACGATGCTCTTCGTTGATGGAAGCGCCGCGAAGAACTTCCAGCAAATTAACCGATGCCTCCGGCTAGACAGAGGTCATCGGCACTGACGGTTCGCCCTCTTTAACGAGGGGCTGCTTACTTGAATCTGGAACCATTGGGGGTTCCGGCGCAGTATCTGGCTGGGATCCAAACTTGTTGCGGCTCCCGTCGGCATAATCCATGGGGATCTTACCCCCCATGTGTCCGGCGTCTGTGATTTCACCTTGTGGCATCTCCAGAACCGTCGCCCCCTGTTCCGGTATTCTGTGGGACAACACCTTAGTGTCATCCGCAGGCCGCTACTAGGAAAAGGGCTATAGATGGAATTGACACTAATGGCGCACCAGACATGTGGTGCGCCATTAGTATATACTAATGGCGCACCACACCCTGATGCGCCATTAGTGTTGAAACTACTAATGGCGCACCCTGCTCACGGTGCGCCATTAGTACCGAAATTTTTTTTTGAACTAGTGCGCCTGTCCAAACATACTAATGGCGCATCCTCTGGTGGTGCGCCATTACTAGTTGTAACTAGTAATGGCACACCGGCCGGAAGGTGCGCCACTAATGTTACTTTTTTATTATTGTTTTTATTCCTTTTTTTGCAAAAGTACTAATGGCGCACCATCTGGGGGTGCGCCATTAGTAACCTGGATTACTAATGGCGCATTTGTTGCTGGTGCGCCATTAGTAAGTGGGCAGCAACAAGATATTTTGGACAGCCTCTCCTCCCACACTCACTTTCTCCCCACTTCATTCTCTCCACCGCCTCCTCCTTGTCTCGGGTGCCTCCTCTTTTTCACCTCATTTCCACCATAGATTCATTCAAATTAAGTGGTTAAGTTACCTTGTTTTGCTAGTTAAGTAAGGGGGGAAGCTATATTTATGTTGTTCTCCCTGCAACAATGTGCACATGCACTTTTTATGGCCTAGCTAGATCTATGTATGTTCGTGGTGTTGCATATGTTTGTGGTGTTGCATATGTGTTTGTGTTTGGAGGTGTACCGGTATTTGAAATGCGATAGTTGCCAATATTTTGCCGGAATGTTGATTCATTTCCGTTTCGGCGAGAATTTTGGCATTAAGCATTCTTTTTGGTCCTATTTTTAGGGAAAGTCATGCCAAATTTTTTTCTTGGTTCTAAAATATCGTTTCGCTCTACCCCGCAGGCGACCATGGTCCGCACGATGACCGAAGGCATCGTGAATAGGTTTTTGAGCTCCGCGAAGGCCGAGATGCTTCAAAAGAACGAGACGGAGATAAGATGTCAGTGTCGAAGATGCAAGCTGAATAGCCTTATTGCGGACCCGGATTCCGGGCAGGTGCGGGACCACCTGCTCTTGCGTGGTTTCATGGATGGCTATCGGTGGCAAGGTGATGAAGATGACTACGAAGTCGTCCATGGGGGCCGGGCAAGAAATGAGGAAGGGCAACAAGACAACCACCGCGGCTCGGGGGGGCGAGAAGACGAAGAATCCCCAGGAGATGATCACGACGGTGATGCTGTACACAGTCATCATGTAGAAGATGCAGGACATGATGATGATGCCGGCGGAGCAGACGACGCTGGACCATCGATGGGCTGGGTGCAGGACCCTCATATTCAAGAGCTGCTTCTCAAGCAGACGGATAACGCAAGAGCTGCCGCCCGAGAGAAAGCCAAGATGGATCAACTTGAGTTAGACGCGGTTACTCCATTGTATGAAGGATGCAGGCCCGAGGATACCCGCCTGAAAGTAACGCTCATGGCTCTGGAGATGAAGGTAAAACACAAAATGACCGACGCATGCTTCGACGAGAACATGTCATTCTGGCACGAACGTCTTCCCAAGGGGAACAAGTGCCCGACTAGTTTGGAGGAGGCAAAGAAAATCGTGTGTCCTCTGGATTTACCGCACGTGAAATACCATGTGTGCATGAACAATTGCATCATTTATCGGGATGAGCACGCGGAGTCTACCATATGTCCGGTGTGCGGTGTCACTCGATACAAGAAGAGGAAGAAAGCTCATCGAAAAGTGGTGTGGTACTTTCCGATCACTCCTCGTCTGCAGCGGTATTTCGCGGACCCTAAGGTAGAAAAGCTCCTGCGTTGGCACGCGGCTAGGGAGGAGAAGAAGCGAGAAGATGACGCAAATGATCCGGAGATAGATAAAAAAGACAAGATGCTGAGTCACCCTAAGCATGCGAGCCAGTGGCAAGCGTTGAACTTCGAATACCCAGAATTTGGGAACGATCCAAGGAACATCATGCTGGGCGCGAGCACCGATGGAGTCAATCCATTTGGCAGCCAGAGAAGAACACATAGAACCTGGCCTGAGTTCGTGTGGATGTACAACCTTCCCCCCTGGTTGTGCATGAAGAGGAAGTACATTCACATGAGTATGCTAATTGAAGGGCTGAAACAACCAGGGAACGACATCAATCTGTATCTGGGGCTGCTGAAAGAGGAGATTGACACGCTGTGGAAAACGCCAGCCAATACGTGGGACGCCGCAGAGAAAGAATATTTCCCTATGAGAGCCACACTGCTCACGACGGTGCACGACTATCTAGGTTACGGATATCTTGCGGGGCAGGCAGTCCACGGATTTTCTGGATGCGTAAGGTGCATGGATGACACAATGTATCGCCAGCTAGATAGAGATCCTGGGTCTTCGAAAACCGTGTTCATGGGACATCGAAGGTGGCTTCGCGACGATGACCCGTGGAGGAAACGCAAGGATCTGTTCGATGGTGAAACCGAACCCCGAAAACGCCCGTGTATAAGGAGCAGCGAGGAAATAGACAAGCTGTTGAAAAATTGGAAAGACTGCCCACTGCCGGGAAAGAAGCAAAAGGCGCCAGAGCCGCTGCTGAAGGTATGGAAAACGAGGTCTGTTTTCTGGGACTTGCCGTACTGGAAGATCCACCGTGTGCCTCACAGCCTTGATGTCATGCATATCACGAAGAACGTGTGCGAGAGTCTGCTTGGTACCCTGCTCAACATGCCAGAGAGGACCAAAGATGGGCCGAAAGCAAGGGCAGACTTGAAATCAATGGGCATCAGGCAGGAGCTTCACGCTATATATGATGATGATGATGATGATGATGATGATGAGGCGAAGCAGGACACAGAAAGTCGTCACAAAGGCAAAAAGGCCAAGAAGACCGGAAATGACTACCCTCCCGTGTGCTTCACTCTAAGTCAGGAGGAGATCGAGCAGTTTTTCACCTGCCTCCTAGGAGTAAAACTTCCTTACGGTTACGCGGGGAAGATAAGCAGATACCTAGACCCAGCGAAGCAGAAGTTCAGCGGGATGAAGTCTCACGACTGTCACGTGCTGATGACGCAGATACTTCCAGTTGCAATCCGTGGGATCATGGACGCGCACGTCCGTGAAACGCTATTTGGCCTATGCAACTTCTTCGACGTCATCTCTCGGAAGTCGATTGTCGTGAGGCAACTCAGAAGGCTACAGGAAGAGATCGTGGTGATACTATGCGAGCTTGAGATGTACTTCCCGCCCGCATTCTTCGATGTTATGGTGCATCTGCTGGTCCATATAGTGGAGGATATCATCCAACTCGGGCCGACGTTCCTGCACAGCATGATGCCATTCGAAAGGATGAATGGTGTCATCAAAGGATACGTTCGCAACATGTCACGTCTAGAGGGAAGCATAGCCAGGGGCTTTCTGACTGAAGAGTGCATCTCCTACTGCACGAATTATCTAGGCATCGAGAACCCCGTTGGTCTGCCCGTCAACAGGCACCTCGGCAGGCTCGCTGGATGGGGTCACCGTGAGGGTCGCCGCGAAATGCATGTCGACTTCGAGGGTCGACTCGCCGACTTTGAAAGAGCAAACCTAGTCGCGCTACAACACATAGACGTGGTCGATCCTTGGGTGGTAGAGCACAAAACCTTTATTAAGAAGACGTACAATGACCGAGGCCAACAGAGGACGGACGGAGATACACTCAAAGAGCACAACTCATGTTTCACGCGTTGGTTCAAGCAGAAGCTTCTGTCGTACCCTTTACATGAGGATTCTT
>NC_041383.1:569010685-569038666 GCF_002162155.2 Triticum dicoccoides | reverse complement strand
TCCCCTACTCAACCGCCGCCACCGACCCCCCGCACCCTCCCCCGCTCCACCGGCATTACTGTTTGATGATATTTTTTAAAAAAATATTACTGTCTTATAAAAAAAATTACTGTCTTATAAAAAAATTTACTGTCTTATAAAAAAAAATTACTGTCTTATAAAAAAAATTACTGTTATGATTTAAACAAGTTTGAACATATTTAAAAACAAATAAGTATGAAACAGCATTTTAAAATGCATAAAAAAAATTTTGTGGAGCCTAGGAATCAAACCCAGGACCTCCTGGTGTGAGAACTGGCACCTGACCAGTCGAGCTAGTAGAGGGGAGTTGATGTGGATGAGGTCACGTGGGTGATAACTTGTTGGCTCGAGCGGAAATAAAAAAAATACTAATGGCGCACCAGGCCGTGGTGCGCCATTAGCATGTATATACTTATGGCGCACCGTGTGGTGGTGCGCCATTAGTATTGTGCCCCCCTACTTCGGCCGAGCCCTCGCCCTCGATCCCCTTCCCCTCTCCTCTCCCTCGCCCGAGCCCTCGCCCTCGATCCCCTTCCCCTCTCCTCTCCCGACGCCGCCGCCCCGCCGCCCTCGACGCCGGCCAGATCCGCCGCCACCTCTGCTCGAGCTGCTCCCATCGACCACGCCGCTGCTCGCGTGCTTCTTCTCTCCCGCGACCCCGCGACCCCGACATCGTCCCCGCGACCACCGTCGTCCCCGCGACCACCGGCCCTCCTCCGCCGCGAC
Source organism: Triticum dicoccoides (assembly GCF_002162155.2). Classification (NCBI taxonomy): domain Eukaryota; kingdom Viridiplantae; phylum Streptophyta; class Magnoliopsida; order Poales; family Poaceae; genus Triticum; species Triticum dicoccoides. Next base: position 569,037,919 of record NC_041383.1, on the reverse strand, counting down.
GACCAGGCGCCGCCGTCCGCGGACCACCTCGAGCTCTATCCCCGTCCGCGTGAAGATCCCCTCCACTCCGCGGGCAGGGGCTCTTCTCCTGCCGCTGCAGCTACAAGAGGAGAGGAGCACCGGCCAGCCACCACCGACGGACGCCTCCATCCCCCCTTCCTCCTTCGCCCTCCCGAGTCCTCCCCTTCGACGCCAAGCAAGCAGAGCGGCTCCTCCTCTCCCTCGACGCCAAGCCAGGTGAGATGCCCCCTCCCCCCTCGGCTGCTTGCTTCTATCCATCCTAACCCTAGCCCCTTCTCCATTGCAGCAGCCCGCCACACTCCTCTCGAGGAGGAGAGGAGAGGAGAAACCCGCGCAGCGCCGTCATTTCCCCCACGGCCTCGGCACCGTCTCCTCCCCTCCAAGCTCCATTGAATCCAAGCTGCTGCTAAGGTGAGATTTTGCATCTGAATTCTCCTCCTCTCCTCCCCTCGGCACCTATGTACTCATTTTGCATCTGAATTTATTTGGATCCATTGCACCTTTGCGTTACAAATTATGAAACTGATGCAATTTGTCAAATTATCAAAACAGAATTTTGATCTCACACTCTCAAAAACTAGTTCGAAGTAATTCAAACTACTCAATTTATGTGCAGATAGGCAAACGGCTTCAGTTTGACACCAAATTAGCACGGCGTTCAGTTTAATTTGTCACACAAAATTTCATGGATTTTTTTCCTGAAAAACATGTGAAAATAACTTTCTCAACAGTCTGCTCCCATTGACTTGCCCCCTCCAGAAACTAACTGTCAATGAGAAAAACAGAATTAGGAATTTCTGATAGGTTGTATGCTTTGTAAAAATAATCGGCAATATTCTCTATCTCTTCTGGATGTCCTACTGCTAACACAATAGATGCTACTGCTTTCTCTATCTCTTTTTACAATTGGTGTAATCTTTGGTTAGTACTGAGGGTATGGTAGTATGATTTTCATGGTGGGTGTGGAACCACCTATATATATATTTACTATGAATGCTTAAGAGCACAGCTGAAATGAGTGAACCAAACGATACTACTTCCATTGGAGCGAGCTAATCCTTACTTATCAAAATTACATCGCATTGAACGTAATTCGTTTATGAGATTTTCTTTTTGTTGATTTGCAGCGATCCTATGTTTGATCAAAATTTACTCAGTTCTGTTTTGTCAGGCTGATGTTGACTATACTGTTTAGTTTATACACTAGTTACCCAGAAAGTTGGTCTTCCTCCTAGCAAGAATATACAGTATTAGATAATACATGATGGACATTACTACTTGTCTATTTACAATGAGACAGGGGGCCCGTGGTATCATTATGGGGCTGTGCTGCTGTATTATGCCTATAAAAACACTTGTTCGGTCAATTAAACAGGGCATTGAAAATTGACAGGGCATTTTTGTTTTCTGTTGAACCTAAGCAATTTCATACGCTTGACAAAGTTGATGCTTTATTCCTGATGTATAATTTGTTTGTCACATGCTACTGTTGATCCCAAGTTTGATGCATAACAATTGTTGTATGAGTTCTCCAAATGAACAGGAGTGCTCCTCTATTTTGATATGAAATCACCATGATAGGTCCACATGCTACTGTTGTCAACATGATAAATAGTTTCAGTTAGTTACCTCTAAAACTATTCTTAATTAACTGATGATTTGCTACAACCAGTGCATGCATGCCTTTTTTCTTCTTCATATTTAGTAAAGTGCTCTATTCTGGGTCATGGACTTTGTGCCATGGACCAGTGCATGCATGCTGCTGCTGCTGTACTACTTGTCAAGTGATGCTGCTGCTGCTATCTGCGAGTTGTTGCTGCTAGTTGTGATTTTGTCAAGTGATGCTGCTGCTACTTGTGATCTTCTAAAATAACCCCTTACTCCTGAAACGTTGATTAATTTCTGTTTCGGTTGAGAAATGGGCCACTCCTAGGTCAAGAAAATTAGCAAAGGTCATGCCCAATTTTCTTGACCTAGAAGGTGCCCAATTCCAAGGCAGGACAATTATTGCTTCATTATATTCATCCATCCATCCATTTTGCATCATGTACAGAACCAAAAATAATCGGAGTTTCTGTCTGGCTTCAGAAGTCATAACACATGCATTTGGGTAACCCTAAATGTCAAAATTGCACAAGTCTAGACCCCTTTATGCCATATACTTTCTATTTTTCTTCATCGGAGTTAGACTGCGCATTAACCCAACGTGTGCATGACTCGATGGTCCAGGAAGGAAATCGTTTCCTTTCATCAGCTAGAAAAACTGCCAATGTTTCAAAACTGCAACTTGATGAAGATTGGAGTATATCCTAATAAGTTTACCCTGTTGGGGCACATCACATACACACATTTGCTCAAGTCCACTCTGGCCCATGTAGAGCTGAAACCCAGTTTAGTTCCTTGTATCACTTGTCGCTGAAAACCGTTTGATTGTTTTCACGGAAATGATTTACAAGTTCAGCAAGTGATGAGGTGTGAGAATAACATATTCATTAGGGTAGGCGTCTCCTGCCCTATGCTGAATGTGGTGCAATTTTCGACGCAGATTCATAAATTGCAGCTTAGCTTATCTCTTGGCCCTCCAATTAAAATATAGGGGTTGACCTTCACCACGGCCGAAGCTTCTCTGCATCTATATATAATGGACATTCCCTAGCTTCTGAACAATCAACACAAAGCAGCAGGCCTGAGTGTCTCCAATAGTCATCCTTGTGTTTGTGTAGGTTTTCTTTCCTTGGTCCATTGAGCCTTCATTCATGGTTATGAATCATATGCAATGATCAGCCTGCTAGCGTTTATCCTCTCCGCGTGTTTGAACACCCTGCGATGTAGTAAAAAGTAATTACAGATACACTCACCCACATAAGTATTCAACACAATGAAAAAATAGTACAAATTAAGGAAAGGCAATACCATTTCAGACGCTTGTCTTCTAAAAAGAAGAGTGAACTTTCTAGACACACCCCTCAAGAACTAGGTTACCCTGAGAACGTGGACTTGGACCTTAGCAACAACACACTAACAGGTTCTATCCCAAAACACCTAGGCAATATCACAAACATCTCTCAATTGTTCCTTGACAATAACCAACTTTTTGGCGACATTCCTCGAGAATTAGGTTATTTGGTCAACTTAGAGATCTTGTTCCTTGACAATAACCAACTTTTTGACCAAACTTTGTTTCTATTTAGAGAGAAACATGGCCCACAACGATGAGGCCGGGGGTTCGGGCGGCAAGGCATTCTGGGAGCTGTCCCAGGAGATGGAGGAACAACCTCACTTGTATGAGGCCGCCGCCTTCCCCACCGATCCTGAGACCAAGGATGGTGCCGCCGAGGATGACCACACTGATGCCACCACTGATGGTGCCGCCGAGGATGCCACCACTGATGATGGGGGCGCACGCACAGATGGCAGCCAACCGGAGAGGCAACGGAAGGACCGGCACCCGATCGTGCTCCGCACCCTCAAGGAGGAAGTTACTGAAGTGGACTCCAACGGGAATCCAACGGCGCCCGAACGAATAGTCAAGGGGTACTCGCTTCAGCTCGGGTGCATTGTCCGGAGAACCGTCTCGATCAACACCGAGAACCTGAGGCATCCTGACTGAGGGAATTTGCGCAACCTCCTCTTCACGAAGCTGCACGAACGATACAAGTTCCCCGCTGAATTTAAAAACACAAGCCTCAAAGGGAATAAAGTGAGAAATGTTGCCCTCACGAAGATGAGCAAGGCCCTGTCTACTTGGAAAAGCAATGTGAAGAGAATGATCCAGAAAGGTGAGAGTTATCAGAAGATCAAGGAGAAAAATCCTTCGATCACCGAAGATGACTACAACGACTTCAAGATCAATTGCTCGAGCACCGCAAGCTCCCAATCAAGTGAGTGGGGGAAACAAATGCGGGAGCTGAACATAGGGGAACACACACTCGGTCCCGGCGGTTACAGAGTGGCGGAGCCTATATGGGACAAGGAGGACGCGGACCATGCCGAGCAAGGCCTACCGCCCCGCTTCGAGAAATACAGCGGTAACAAGCAGACTAGGAACTATGTCAGGGCCCGGTACAAGGAGGACCCGATAACAAAGGAGCTTACCACGGATCCGAAGACCAGGGCGCTTGAGCTTGTTCTGGTAAGGAATACACCCCCGTGTAATTAGCTCCATATGGTTGCATTCTAATTAATGAAGCCAAATTTCTAAATGGTTCACATTCCTTCCACAGGCGACTGAAAGCAGTAGCGCGGAGTCAACTAAGAGCAACCCTTGGGACACCACTCTAAATAGGGGGTTGAATGTAATGAAGAACAAGGATAAGCTCAGTAAGCCGACGTCAGGTGGTCGTGTGGCCGGCAAAGGCTTGTCGACAAAATGGGGGTCATACTATACCGCTGGTGTGCGGAAGGAGAAAAAGACCAGCTCGGAAAGCCAGGCGCGAGAGGTTCAAGAACTCAAGGCACAGGTGGCGCGGATTCCGGAGATTGTCCAAGAGCAAGTGGAACAACGACTCGGAGCGACGATCACCGCCCTTGTGCCTACCTTGATCTCGGGGTTGAGTGCGTGGATTGCGGGCGGCCAACAGGGGCCGCCCCCGATTCCTAGCTTCACGGATAGCAACTCGCATAATGCGATGGCGGGGCCATTGGTGCCTCCGGCGGAGGCGGCATTGGTGTCTCCGACGCCGGCACGGGAGCTTAATGAACCCGGGTGTATGCCGGCCGGCACCTCTTCAGCAAGCGGCCCCTCCGTCAACTGCACGCCCGCCGTTGGCGGTGCCTCGACATTAGCCGAGCTCGACGCCATCATCATTGTAATTAATTAAGCCTCTCTTGGCCGAGGACTTCATCTCCTTGCCTTTGACTGGGCATCCCTGATGCCCTACATGTTTTCGCAGGGCGCCGCCGACGTTCCGTGCACTCTCCTCCACTTCGTGAACAACGAGTTGGTCGATGTCGCCAAGGGCAAAATCGTTCAACCGGGCAACCCCTTGTTCCACGGTACCCAGATGCCACCCAACTTGTTTAGGGTTCAACTGGTTCGGGTGCTGCCAGGCTGCGACGACTTGTTACCTCCGATTCGACCCGTCGGGGCCGACGATGAAGACGTGATGACCCTCAGCGCCTGCCTGAGCTGGCCCCTGCTTTGGCCGAAGAGCCAGATTCGTTTGGGGGCGGGGGACACCACCCCAAAGACAACACCGCCAGTCGTGCCGGCGCCAAGTCGGCCCCATGGCAAGACCGCCGTAACGGTGCCGGACATCCCTATGCCACTGGATCCAAACATGCATATGGCACAAGATCAGAACGACGATGACGACGACGATGATACATTTGGCAATGTCGATCAGTACTTTGCCGAGCATGGGTACGATGGCGAATTCATGGGGCCTCCTTCTCAAGAACCAAACCCAACAAAAGACGTGTGCGATCTAGCTCGTACCGCGGAGAAGCCAAGTTGCAACAGGCGCCGTCTGGCATTCAGCTCTCAGGAGACGCCTCCAGCTGCCGACTTCACCGAGCCTCAGATAGGCGAGGTGCGAAATATTATCAGCCCCAACACACTCAAGAAGGCGGTCTGTGAGCAGAACTCGGTCCCATTACAGGAGAAGAAGAAGGCACGCAAAAGAAAGACTAAGAAGGGTGTGAGCCAGCCGGCACCGAGTATGATCCGTGCTCAGGACGGGCCACCTTCACCGCAGGATATCTCGAGGAGGGTGCATGTGGCGGGTAGGGCGATGCTACCGACAAATATGCTCAATGCTGCAACCGGTGCTATGCGGAGTCTGCATGACAGTGTTCTTGCTTTGGAGAAGCGGCGTTTCAGAGAGAAGGATGTGGCATACCCGGTTTTTGCGGCCAAGGTGCCAGAGGGCAAGGGCTTTGTGGATAACTCCATCGGGCGTATGATCGTCCTGCGTTTTGATGACATCCACGCTATGTTGAACCTTCATCCGCTGCACTACACCTTCGTTCGGCTATTTTCGCTGAGTATGGAGATGCGGATCATTCGCGACAAGACCCCGGACATTGTGATAGTCGACCCCTTCTACATGCGTGCCAAGATCTTGGGCAGCGCTGGGGACCGGCAAGTCTCGAGTTCTTACCTCGAAGGCGTCATTCTGGCAAACCAAGATAAGGATAACTTCCTCGTGCCTTACTTTCCCGAGTAAGTCCTCCCCTCAACCGGCCCGTAACATATGAATTCTTACATTTCGATCGTTTTTCTTTTAACATTCCATGTTTTCTGCAGTGACACACGTTGCACGCTCATCCTCCTAAGCCCCAAATATTCTATGGCCACGTATTTCGACCCGGACCGTCAGTCGAACGTAGACTACACAAATGTCAAGAAGGTTCTTGATGATGTTCTCCCCGGCTACGCCCAATATGGAGGCACCTTCACCAGGCCTATTCGTAAGTACGACAAGCACGTGTTCTCCCACAATACGATGTTCTGCTGCGTCAAGCAGCCGCCTGGCGGTCAGAAGGGTGCCTACTACGCCATCCATCACATGTGGGCGATCGTACGGGACCATCATCAACTTCTTCTACCGAGTAAACTCAAAGATTGGGCCGCGAGCGTGTCGGGAATCCAGGACGCGGACCTCCGACAAGAATTCTTTCGCAACCAGTCGGAGTTTGCGGAAATCATCCATCAAGATGTCCTTCGTACCTCGGGGCAGTTCTACCTCAGAAATCAACCGTCCAACAGTGACATCGACACAATGCTACAAATGCAGGATGACAACGCCCGTTCTTTCATGACTCCCACGATAGACGGCGGCTTCATCCACGCTCCGGTCCCTTGAGTCGAGTTGTCTAGTTCTGAAACATCGATTGGCTCATGTTGTAATTAAGCTTTAATGAACTTGTAGTATGTCTCTTTGGTTTCGAGAGTCGTTCAACTTAGATGTAATCGATGCTATTAATGTCTTGCTTTTCTCTTCCGATTGTTCTGTTGCATACTTATATATTTCTTATGTATTGTCTGTGAATTGGTACTAATGTTTCGTTTGGCTAGTGCATAGTGATGCCGACTTATGTCGTGTACAAGGGTAAGGTTCCCGGAGTCTACGATGACTGGGAGGAGTGTCGGAGACAGGTTCACCGATTCAGCGGTAACAGTTACAAAGGGTACACCACTAGGGCCGAGGCCGAATCTAGATACGCCCGCTATCTAGCGGGAGAGGGGAGGGAGCGTTGGAGGAACCGGATGAAGACGAGTTTCATCGTGATGATGCTCATCGTGATGACCGCAGCTCTCTTCTATGTGATGGTAGTTTAGATGATCGATATCGACTTGTAATGTGAAGACAGACTCGCTACTCGCGGTCTCGAGACATGTAATATAATGTTCTATCTTTGTTCGGTGTTTTCAATTCGGAGACTAATATGATAAATTGTATTCGGAGACTAATATGATGAATTGTATTCAAATACTATACATTTGATGAATCTGTTGTTGATGTGTGCTGTCTATATTTTGTCAAACTATACATTTTGTAACCTGTGCAAAAAACAGAAAAAAAATAAAAAAAACCTAATATTCATACTAATGGCGCATCACATGACAGTGCGCCATTAGTATGACAGTGCATACTAATGGCGCATCACTGGGCAGTGCGCCATTAGTATGCCGCGGTTACTAATGGCGCATCCAGAGGTGGTGCGCCATTAGTATGCCAAAGCACCTGGGTATACATGGCCCCTGGGAGGCATACTAATGGCGCACCCTGGCATATACTAATGGCGCACCTGAGGTGCGCCATTAGTATACCAGATACTAATGGCGCACCAGGTGGTGCGCCATTAGTAAAAATTACTAATGGCGTGCTATCAATGGCGCACCACGGATGCGCCATTAATAGCCATAATAGGTGCGCCATTAGTAGGGGTTTTTCTAGTAGTGACGTTGGGAGGTGGCCATCGAGAGTGAATAGCTATTCATCTCCGATTCACTCAAGGACCCATCAGAAGAGGATACCTCGAGGTGGGACTTGGCCGGACTGCACATGCCAGCTCGGTGTTATAACAAACAATGAAGCTAAGACGCGTTAAACGTACTATGGAGTACGAATACTTACAATTTTGCCAGGGGCTTGCCCTTGGGCAACCACTCCTCGTTGCTGTAGGCGGCCGTGGTGGAGTAGTCCAGAAGGGATGTCTTTCCCTTCTTAGGCGTCCTAGCCTCCCCCTATGGGGAGGCTTTTCTCTTCTTCTCCTCCCCGGTGCGGGGAGGGGGGATTTCATCTTCCTCCCCGCCTTCGTGGGCGGAACCTGCCTCGGCATCCTCGGACGACGAGTCTATTACGGCCCGGCGCCGGAGACCTTTCCTGGTCCCCGTGGCTACCTTCTTGGCCTTCTTCTCCGGTGAGGGAGTCCCGGATTAGGGGGTCTCTAGTTAGCCGGACTACCATCATCGGCCGAACTATCATCGGCCAGACTATCATCATCATCGACCGGACTCCAAGACTATGAAGATACAAGATTGAAGACTTCGTCCCGTGTCCGGATGGGACTTTCCTTGGCGTGGAAGGCAAGCTTGGCGATACGGATACGTAGATCTCCTACTATTGTAACCGACTCTATGTAACCCTAGCCCTCTCCGGTGTCTATATAAACCGGATGGCTCTAGTCCGTAGGACACAACAACAACAACAACCATTACAATCATACCATAGGCTAGCTTCTAGGGTTTAGCCTCCTTGATCTCGTGGTAGATCCACTCTTGTAAACATCCACAATATCAATATCAATCAAGCAAGACGTAGGGTTTTACCTCCATCAAGAGGGCCCAAACCTGGGTAAAACATCATGTCCATTGTCTCCTGTTACCATCCGCCTAGACGCACAGTTCGGGACTCCCTACCCGAGATCCGCCGGTTTTGACACCGACAAAGACAACCTTCAAAGGCGTCATACCAGGTGTCGAGGCCAGTTGTACACGCTCAATTACACTGGAAGTGGTCTTCAGATCCCCGGATAATTTCCGAAGCGAGGAGTTAATCTTCGACATAGTCCCATTCCGCAGTGGCTATCACGCTCTGCTCGGACGAACCGCATTCGCAAAATTCAACGCGGTGCCGCATTATGCATACCTTAAGCTCAAGATGCCAGGCCCTCGTGGAGTCATCATGGTCAATGGAAACATGGAACGCTCCCTCCGAACGGAGGAACATACAGCGGCTCTCGCGGCAGAAGTACAGAGCAGCCTTTTAAGGCAATTTTCGAGTCCGGCCGTTAAACGACCGGACACGGCCAAACGCGCCCGGAGCAACATCAACCAAGACCACCTGGCACGTTCCGAGCACGCGTAGCAATGCGGCCTCAACCCCAGCCCTCGCACAATTGTAAGACAAACTCTCCACGTACATAATTACGCCCTGGAGATACCATGGGCATAGGGGGAGAGGCACAACCACAACAGACCCAGAGTGCGGTTCGACCACACCAGGGGCTCCCAAGTGTGTCGCTCTTTTTATCTTTTATTTCTCTCTTTTTTATACAGAACTCTGTCCGGCGGCGAACCTGCCGAACTCATGATGCAACAGCCAGGGAGGGACAAAGGCTGCGACGAACACTCAGGTGGTCTCCATTACGAGCATTAAATTTGTTAAATACACCATTCCGCAGCCTACCCCTGGTGGGAGACGCCTTTAATTCGTCCAATCCCTTGCTTTCCGCACTATTTGTATCATTCCGCACTCATAGCAAATCTTCTCGAATAAAATGCAGCACTTTTTGCCCATAATTGCATTACCTTATATATATATATATATGTTCATTTACGACATGTTGCATCCGTACATTTTGGTACGGCCAAATACACCAAGGGCTTATGTTCCTCGCATTATGGTGTGATAAATTCCGCACACTTTCACAAGTGCGGCACCCCGAACTTATAGCATTATATGAATCGGCTCCGAATCATGTCTTGGGTCAATAGTTGGGTTTGCCCGGCTCCCATGTTTGGCACCTTACGTTCCGTTCTATCGGCTAAGGTAGCACTGGGAGAACCACTGCGATTGTGCCCCGGTTGAGCTGGGTTAACGCCTCAGTGGAGAAAGCTAAAACTAACCATCATGATAAGGCGAGAGACTGGTCGCTGTTCGAGAGGTCTTTTCGGGTCCTTAAAGACTTACGCCGCTTCGAGCAAAGTACCGGATAATGTAAGACGAAGGCGTGGATAGCGCCCCGAATTGGGTCTTCCGAATACTAGGGGCTTCAGCGAAATTTAAAATTATAGAATTCTATGGCTAAGTGAGAGTGTTCAAGCACTATAAGTCCGGTTGCCTTGTTCGTTGTGTTGAGCGCCTCCCTAGATGTACCCAAAAATGGGAACAAGAGTGCTCAAGTTTATACCGAACACCCCAGCACTCGTGGCATGCGGGCTGAAGCCGACGACTTGCCATCTCTCAGATTTAATAAACGGCCGCACAGAAGGTAATATTTTAAATTAACAAGCATTGCTTAGCGCATATGAACAAAGTTTTCAGCGCACAGGATAACATATTGCGAATTTACTCGATAATTACATCCCTGGGGCACTCATCCGCAATCTTGCGGGCACCCTTCAGGACAGTCTTATAGTACATCTCGGGCATACGATATTCCTTGCCCGCTGGTGGCGCGTCAGTGATTAGCTTCTCCGCATCCAGCTTGCCCCAATGCACCTTTGCGCGGGCAAGGGCCCGACGAGCACCTTCAATACAGGCGGAGCGCTTGATAACCTCCACCCAGGGGCACGCATCCACCAACCGTCGCACGAGGCTGAAGTAGCTCCCAGGCATGGCCTCTCTAGGCCACAGCCGGACTATGAGGCCCTTCATGGCCTGCTCGGCCACCTTGTGGAGCTCGACCAGCTGCTTCAGCTGGTCGCTAGGGGGCCCCGGATGGCCGGCCTCAGCATACTGAGACCAGAAGACCTTCTCCGTTGAGCTCCCCTCCTCGGCTCGGTAGAATGCGGCGGCATCAGACACGCTGTGAGGCAGATCTGCAAACGCCCCTAGAGAGCTCCAAATTCGGGTAAGTAACACGTAATTTACATTCACATGCTTGCTTTGCATGAAAAATGCCTTACCCGCCGCTATCTTCCTCACCAACTCAATCTCCTGAAGGGACTTATGGGCATCGGCCTTGGCAGTTTTGGCACTTTCAAGAGCCGAGGCAAGCTCGGACTCTCGAGTCTTTGAGTCACGCTCCAGGCTCTCATGCTTTTCCATGAGAGCCTGGAGCTCTTGCCGAACCACTGCCACCCGCGCCTCCTGCTTTTCTCGCTCTGCCCGTTCTGCGGCCGCATTGCGTTCGGCCGCGGACACGGCCTCCTTCAGGGTCGCCACCTCGTTCGTGGCCCCTGCAGTACCCATGTTATCCTTGTTATTTTTTGTTGCAACCTAAATCCTTTTCTGTAAGGTACAAGTTCAAAGTGGTGTTACTCACCTTCTTTGTCCTGGAGCTGCTTCTTGGCGCGGCCGAGCTCTTGCTCGGACCGCTCGAGCTCCTGCTTCAAAGCAACAACCTCCGCAGTCAGTGCGGCAGAGCTCAGCAGCGCAGCCTGCAACCCATATTGACATAATTTTTTAGCAACCCTGCGTATATCTTCTTTTTTTTCAGATCCTCAGTCCGGCTTTTCTTTCCGAACACCGAACCGAGCATCAGGGGCTACTGTCTATGCGGTATTGCGTTGCATATTTTTAACCTCTTACCTCAAAGCCTGATAGAAGGCTATTGCAGGCTTCGGTCAGCCCCCTCTTGGCAAGCTGTACCTTCTGAATCACCGCACTCATAATAGTGCCGTGTTCTTCCTCGATGGAAGCGCTCTGCAGCACCTCCAACAAATTGTCCGGCGCCTCCGGTTGGACGGAAGCTGGCGGCGTCACGGTCTTGCCTTCGTGCGAAGGGGCCGCCGGCCGGACTCCGGAACCACTGCGGGTTCTAATGTGGAGTCCGGCGCAAAGTCCGGGAGGCCGCCTTGTGGCACCTCCGGAGCCTCCCCCTGATGGGTCCCTTCTTGGGATCCCACCTCGGCGTCCTCGGTGTCGCGAGGGGTGGAGGCGGTCGGGATGGAGTCTACATCCGACGAAGCCAACGACCTGCTCGAAGAAGCGGGGAGATCATCATTGGCCGGACTACAGGTAGCATGCGGCATCAGAATGACACTATGTGACGCAGAAAAAGAAATTATAAATCATTCAGGAATCCGGATACTTACGATCTCGCCGGAGGCCTGGCCCTTGAAGGCCATTCTTCCTCGCCAACGTTGATGTTGGCGGAGCTGTCCGGGGGAATAGTCCTTCCCCTCTTGGACCCTTCGGCCTCCCCTGTTGGGGAAGCCTTCCTCTTCCTCTCTCCCTCCTCTGGGAGAGAGTCCTCTTTCTCCTCCTCGTTTTCGGGGGAGGAGTCTGCCCCGGAGTCGTCGGACACCTAAAAACGGGAACTCTTTCGAGCACCCGTGGCCTCCTTCTTTGCCTTCTTCTCCGGCACCACGTGCGGTGCTGGAACCAGCAACCTCGCTAGATGGGCGTCTACTGGGTTTTTTGGCATAGGAGCCGGGCAGATAATCTGCTCCACCTTCCTCATCCAGTCCTGTCAAAGGAAAAGGGGAAATTAAAACCCGCATAGAGTTAAACTATGAAAAGCAAGTGTCCTGTAAAGGGGTAGAATCACTTACCTCGTCGGCTTGACGCTGCGAGTGAAATCCGCGATCTTCAGTCGCGGATGCGGGGGCTTCGGATTGAACTCCCACAGATTGAATGCCCGTGCCTGGCATGGGAGAATCCGGCGGACGAGCATGACTTGGACCACGTTAACCAGCCTGAGCTTCTTCACCAGCTTTTGGATAGAGGCTTGGAGTCCCGTTAGCTCCTCCGAACTACCCCACAGCAAGCCCTTCTCTTTCCAGGAGGTGAGCTGCGTGGGGATACCAGATCTGAACTCGGGGGCCGCCGCCCACGTAGGGTCGCGCGGCTCAGTGATATAGAACCACCCCGATTGCCACCCCTTGACGGATTCCACGAAGGCCCCTTCGAACCAAAGGACGTTGGGCATCTTGCCCAACATGGCGCCTCCGCACTCCGCTTGAGTGCCCTTCACTACCTACGGCTTGACATTGAAGGTCTTGAGCCACAAGCCGAAGTGGGGCTGGATGCAGAGGAAGGCCTCGCACACGACGATAAACGCCGAGATGTTGAGGATGAAGTTCGGCGCCAGATCATGGAAATCCAGGCCGTAGTAGAACATGAGCCCCCGGACAAAGGGGTGAAGTGGAAAGCCCAGTCCGTGGAGGAAGTGGGGAAGAAAAACGACCCTCTCATGGGGCCTGGGGGTGGGGATGAGCTGCCCCTCGTCGGGCAGCCGGTGCGCAATGTCGCCGAACAGGTAGCTGGCGCTGCGCAGTCTTTCGATGTGCTCCTCCGTAACGGAGGAGGTCATCCACTTGCCTCCCGCTCCATACATGACTGGGGAAGGTTGAGACGAGATGTGCGGGCTTGGGCGCTGGAGCTCGAGTGTGCGGAGATGGATAAGCAAAGGAGGAAGAAGGCGTAGGTGAAAAGGTGAATCCTTACCCCTTATATGGGTGGGCGAAGTCTACGCGTCCCCCACCGGCCTGGTAAAACTCGCTTATCCCCCAAGCGTCACCATCAATGGCGCGGTTGGGTTACCCACGTCCATATTGATGAGAATCCCGGATTAAGGGGGAACATGATCTCTGCTTCGACAAGACGTGCCAAGGAAACCGCTTCGCTAAATGCGCTGAGGTGGTAGAGTAAAAAACGATTCAAGTAATGTCTTGGTAGTGGCATGATGTCATGCCACAAAAAACGTCAGCAGATTGAACTTGTGTATATATTATTCTCTCTACGGTGGGATGTGGAATTTATTTTGCAGAGCCGGACACTATCCTGGTGTTCACAATCTTCTACCATTCGGAGGAGGAACCCGCCTTGCAATGCCAAGCAATATACGCGTCGGACTTATCGTCATTGAAGCCTGGTTCAGGGGCTATTGAGGGAGTCCCGGATTAGGGGTGTCCGGATAGCCGGACTACCATCATCGGCCGAACTATCATAGGCCGGACTATCGTCATCATCGACCGGACTCCAAGACTATGAAGATACAAGATTGAAGACTTCGTCCCGTGTCCGGATGGGACTTTCCTTGGCATGGAAGGAAAGCTTGGCGATACGGATACGTAGATCTCCTACTATTGTAACCGACTCTATGTAACCCTAGCCCTCTCCGGTGTCTATATAAACCGGATGGCTCTAGTCCGTAGGACACAACAACAACAACAACCATTACAATCATACCATAGGCTAGCTTCTAGGGTTTAGCCTCCTTGATCTTGTGGTAGATCCACTCTTGTAAACATCCACAATATCAGTATCAATCAAGCAGGACGTAGGGTTTTACCTCCATCAAGAGGGCCCGAACCTGGGTAAAACATAGTGTCCCTTGTCTCCTGTTACCATCCGCCTAGACGCACAGTTCGGGACCCCCTACCCGAGATCCGCCGGTTTTGACACCGACATCTGGCATCTCATAAGGCGCCGGAACCAACATCTCCGTCAGGAGCGTGGTTGCTGGATCTTTAGGTAGCAGAGCCAGACAGTCGATCCGCTCCGTCGTCGCCACATAATCCTGTTTGGTCAGCATGGTGACTTCAAATCCTCCCACAAATATGCTAGGAAAGGCACATCTTGTGATATTTAGAGGGCTTACCGGATTGGTGGAGCACTTTGCGCTGAGTCTGCGGTCCTCGAAAGTGGGAGGAGGTACTTCGGCGACTTTGAACAGCACCTTCCAGACGTCTTTATGCGTCGTGTTGAAGAGCTCTCGCAGCATCTGGTGTTCGGCCAGATCGAACTCCCACATATTGAACGCCCGTCTTTGACATGGGAGGATCCGACGAAAGAGCATGACCTGGACCATGTTGACAAGCTTGATCTTCTTGTCTATCATATTTTTGATGCAGTTTTGGAGTCCGGTCAGCTCCACAGGTACACCCCAGGCCAAGCCCTTCTTTTCCCAGGAGGTGAACCTCATGGGGATGTGGGATCAAAATTCGGGGGTCGCCGCCCCGTTGGTGTCACGCGGCTCGGTGATGTAGAACCACCCCGATTGCGACCCCTTCATGGTCTCCACGAAGCAGCCTTCAAGCCAGGTAACGTTGGGCATCTTTCCCACCATGGCACCTCCGCACTCCGCTTGCTGGCCACTCACTATCTTCGGTTTAACATTGAAGATCTGTAGCCACAGGCCAAAGTGGGGCTTGATGCGGAGGAAGGCCTTGCACACGACGATAAACGCCGAGATGTTGAGGATGAAATTTGGGGCCAGATCATGAAAATCTAACCCATAGTAAAACATGATCCCGCGGACAAATGGGTGAAGTAGAAAACCCATTCCACGGACGAAATGAGATAGGAATACTACTCTTTCTCGAGATTTCGGAGTGGGGATGATCTGCCCCTCCGCCGGAAGCCTGTGCACGATGTTTGCGGCCAGGTATCCGGCCTCTCGAAGCTTCATAATGTCATCCTCCGTAATGGAGGAGGCCATCCACTTGCCTCCCGCTCCGGACATGTTGCAAATAGATTCACGGAGAAGGTGAGAACTTGGGCGCTGGAGCTCGAGGGTGCGAGAATGGATGAGTAAAGGAGGAAGAAGGCGTGGGTGAAAACAGGGAATCCCTATATCTTTATAAAGGCAGTAGAAATTGTGCGCCTCCCCACTTGCCTGTTGAAATCACTCATTTTCCAAGCGCCACGATTGATGGCACGGTTGGGTTACCCATACCCGTATTGATGAGAATCCCGTGATAAGGGGACACGATCTCTGCTTCAACAAGAAAAGCCAAGAAACCGCCTCGCAATATGTGTGGTGGTTGGTTGTGAAAAAACGGTTTGAGTAATGACCAGGCCGTGGTGTGATGTCACGCTATGTAAAGTTGTCAGCGGATTAGATTTGTGGAATATTGTTCTCTCTACGGTGGTATGTGAAATTTGTTTTGCGGAGCCTGACACAATTCAAGTGTTCGAAATTTATTTTGGAGTATTCGGAGATGGAACCCTCCTTGCAATGCCGAAGACAATCTGCGCGCCGGACTCATCGTCATTGAATCCTGGTTCAGGGGCTATTGAGGGAGTCCTGGATTAGGGGGTATCTGGACAGCCGGACTATATACTTTGGCCGTACTATTGGACTATGAAGATACAAGATTGAAGACTTCGTCCCGTGTCCGAATGGGACTCTCCTTTGCGTGGAAGGCAAGCTTGGCGATTCGGATATGTAGATCTCCTTCTCTGTAACCGACTCTGTGTAACCCTAGCCCCCTTCGGAGTCTATATAAACCGGAGGGTTTAGTTCGTAGGACAAGCACAATCAGAATCATAGGCTAGCTTCTAGGGTTTAGCCTCTACGATCTCGTGGTAGATCAACTCTTGTAATACTCATATCATCAAGATCAATCAACTAGGAAGTAGGGTATTACCTCCATCGAGAGGGCCCGAACCTGGGTAAACATCGTGTCCCCAGCCTCCTGTTACCATTAGCCTTTGACGCACAGTTCGGGACCCCCTACCCGAGATCCGCCAGTTTTGACACCGACAGCGAGGTGGATTCCCCCGGAAAGATCCTTGTCGGGGCAGCCTCCGCAGCCCTGGCAAGAGCCTTGCCGGGGCAACCTGCCCAACGCCAGCAGAGCGCGCCATGCTTGAGCCCATGGGGTTCCAACGCCTTCAACCACCTTGGAACCAGGGCTCGGGAGGCACCTGCATGATGGCATGCAGATCTTTGTGAAGATCATAAACACACAAGATCAGATGAGGATCAGAAGACGATGATCCTCGGTAGGATCCTTGCCGAGGATATCCACGAGACCCCTGGCAAGACCCTTGCGGGGGACGACCACAATGCCACGGCAAGGCTCTTTCTAGGGCCCTGGCAAGACCCTTGCCGAGGACATCCGCGGGGCCACAGCCAGCCCCACGCCCGCCAAGACTCCACTACCATTCCCATGCGGCTACCAGCCCAGCAACTAGGCAGGCACCTGCGTGTCAACGTGAGGCCTCCATGCAAACTCGCTGAGCGCCTACGTGGTGGCATGCAGATCTTTGTGAAGACCCTACAATCGCGCCAACTCAGCAGCCTGCCAGCCTACATGGCACTGCACGCCTCATTGGCCTGGACGCGTGTCAACGCAAGATGGAGTGGCGACGGATGGGACGGGCCTGGTTTCCATCCCTGATAAAGAAAGGGGACACCTAAGGGGCGCATTAAATGTGTCTTGTCCCGTAATGACTAGCGATAAGCTCAGCCACTGTACACCTTTCCACCTCATGTGTGCCACTATTGCGATCCCCTTGATTATAAAAGGAGGCCCGAGGCATACTGGAGAGGGATTCGGACCCCTGGACAAGTTACGCATTGTAGCTAGCTCAAGAACTCCAAGAACACTCAAATAGACACTAAAGCAGGACTAGGGTATTACGCATCACCGCGGCCCGAACCTGGGTAAACGATCAGTGTGCTTGCTAACTGTTGATCCCGCTCTTTTCACAACCTCGCGCCCACCGAACCATAGAAGGGATTCCTATGATCCCATAGGTGTCGTTTCCCACCGGCACAAACCTCAACCCAAGTATTTCTCAAATTCACAATTACTCCACTAGCATGACCCTAATATCACCATCTTCATATCTCAAAACAATCATAAAGAATCACACTTCTCATAGTATTCAATGCACTTTATATGGAAGTTTTTATTATATCCCCCTTGGATATAATCATATTAGGACTAAATTTATAACCAAAGCAAATTACCATGCTGTTCTAAAAGACTCTCAAAATAATAGAAGTGAAGCATGAGAGTTCATCAATTTCTATAAAATAAAGCCACCGTCGTGCTCTAAAAAGATATATGTGAAGTACCAGAGCAATATTGCCTAGCTCAAAAGATATAAGTGAAGCACATAAAGTATTCTAATAAATCATGATTCATGCGTGTCTCTCCCAAAAGGTGTGTACAGCAAGGATGATTGTGGTAAACTAAAAAAATCAAAGACTCAAATAATTCAATACGCTCCAAGCTAAACACATATCATGTGGTGAATAAAAATATAGCCTCAAGTAAAGTTACCGATAGACGAAGACGAAAGAGGGGATGCCTTCCGAGGCATCCCCAAGCTTAGGCTTTTGGTTGTCCTTGAATATTACTTTGGTGTGCCTTGGGCATCCCCAAGCTTAGGCTCTTGCCGCTCCTTATTCCATAGTCCATCAAATCCTTACCCAAAACTTGAAAACTTCACAACACAAAACTCAACAGAAAATATCATGACCTCCGTTAGTATAAGAAAATAAATCACCACTTTGGGGTACTATTGCAAACTCATAATTTATGTAATATCTACTGTATTCCAACTTTTCCATGGTTCATACCCCCCAATACAACCCATAGATTAATCAAAATAAGCAAACAACACAAAGAAGAAACAATCTATCAAAAACAGAACAATCTGTAGCAATCTGTAACTCTCGAATACTTCTGTAACTCCAAAAATTCTGAAAAAATAGGAAAACCTGAGAAATTTGTGCACCAATCCAGAGAAAAAAGAATCAGATCAAAAGCACGTTTCAATCAAACTCGGTAAATTATTTACTGGGCGCAAAAGTTTTTGTTTTTCAGCAGGATCAACACAACTATCACCGTAAGCTATCCTAAAGGTTTAACTTGGCACAAACACTAATTAAAACATAAAACCACATCTAACTAGAGGCTAGAGGAATTTTTTATTACTAAACAGGAAAAAAAAGCAAAGAACAAAAATAAAATTGGGTTACCTCCCAACAAGCGCTATCGTTTAACGCCCTTAGCTAGCCATAAACACGAATAGATCTAGGTATTGTCATCTTTGGTATGCAATCCATAAGTGGCTCTCGTAATAGATTCAGATGGTAATTTAATTTTCTTTCTAGTAAAGTGTTCCATGTCCTTCCTAGCATATCAATAATTGCACCAATCGTTCTAAGGAAAGGTCTACCAAGAATAATAGGACATGTACGATTGCAATCTATATCAAGAACAATGAAATCTATGGGCACATAATTCCTATTTGCAACAATAAGAACATCATTAATCCTTCCCATAGGTTTCTTAATAGTGGAATATGCAAGAAGAAAATTTAAAGAACAATCATCAAATTCACGAAAACCTAACACATCACACAAAGTTCTTGGAATTATGGAAATGCTGGCACCCAAATCACACAAAGCATGGCACTCACTCATAATCTTTAATATTAGTCTTAATAGTAGGTTCCCACTCATCATAAAGTTATCTAGGGATAGAAAATACCAATTCAAGCTTTTCTTCAAAAGATTGCATCATAGCATCAACGATATGTTTAGTAAAAGCTTTATTTTGATTATAAGCATGAGGAGAATTCAACACGGATTGCAACAAGGAAATACAATCTATTACAGAACAATTATCATAATAAAATTCCTTGAAATCCAAAAGAGTGGGTTCATTGCTACTTATAGTCTTGACCATTCCAATCCCACTTTTATCATTTTTTGCATCTAGATCTGAAAACTTGGAATCATTGGGACGCCTTTTAACTAAAGTTGACTCATCTCCAGTCCCATATTTATCAAGATGTATATTGGAAAACAAAGATTCAATAGGAGTCACATCAATCACTTTTATATCTTCATTATTATTCTCATGAAAACTAGAAGAACTCGCTTTTATAGACCGATAATTTTTAGCATGCATCTTAGCAGCTCTTTCTTTCCACTCATCAATGGAAATTATCATGTCTTTGAGAGACTCAATGGTATCATGCTTAGGTGGAATAGACCTAAGTCTCAAAGAATCAACATCAAGAGAAATTATATCCACATTCTTAGCCAAATCATCGATCTTGAGAAATTTTTCTTCAATCAAAGCATTGAAATTCTTTTGCGAACTCATAAATTCTTTAACACTATTCTCAAAATTAGAGGGCATATTATTAAAATTTCCATAAGAATTGTTGTAGGAATTACCATAATTATTAGAGGAATTACTAGGAAACGGCCTAGGATTAAAATTACCTCTATACGTGTTATTACCAAAATTGTTCCTACCAACAAAATTCACATCCATAAATTCATTATTATTCTCAATCAAAGTGGACAAAGGCATATCATTAGGATCAAAAGAAGCAATCTTATTAGCAAATAATTTCATAAGTTCATCCATCTTTCCACTCAAAACATTAATCTCTTAAATCGCATGCACTTTTTTACTAGTGGATCTTTCGGTGTGCCATTGAGAATAATTAGCCATAATATTATCTAAGAGTTTAGTAGCCTCCCCTAAAATAATTTCCATAAAAGTGCCTCTGCGGCCGAATCTACAATATTTCTAGAAGCAAAATTCACTCCGGCATAATTTTTTTGTATAATCATCCATAAATTCAAACCATGTGTAGGGCAATTTCGTATCATCAATTTCATCCTCTCCCAAGATTGTGCAACATGTTTATGATCAAGTTGCTTAAAATTCATAATATTGTTCCTAAGGGAGATGATCTTAGCAGGATGAAAATACTTAGAGATGAAAGCATCTTTATACTTGTTCCACGAATCAATACTATTTTTAGGCAAAGATGAAAACCAAGTTTTAGCACGATCTCTAAGCGAAAATAGAAATAGCTTCAATTTAATAATATAATTATCCACATCTTTCTTATTTTGCATGTCACACAAATCAACGAAGTTGTTCAGATGGGATGCGGCATCTTCACTAGGAAGGACAGAAATTTGATCTTCCATAACAACACTCAGCAAAGCGGCATTAATTTCACAAGATTGAGCATTAGTAGTGGGAGCAATCGGGGTACTAATAAAATCATTGTCGTTGGTGTTGGAAAATTCACACAATTTGGTATTATCTTGAGCCATCATGACAAAGCAAGCAATCCATCATGACAAAGCAAGCAAAGAAGACGAATGGAAGAGGGCCGAAGAAAAGGCAAATCTTTTCGAAAATTGTTTGAGAGGTGGGGGAGAGGAAAATGAGAGGCGAATGACAAATAATGTAATGCAAGATATGAGAGTTTATGATGGGTACTTTGTATGGCTTGACTTAGTGTAGATCTCCCCGGCAACTGCGCCAGAAATTCTTCCTACTACCTCTTGAGCTTGCGTTGGTTTTTCCCTTGAAGAGGAATGGGTGATGCAACAAAGTAGAGTAAGCATTTCCCTCAGTTTGAGAACCAAGGTATTAATCCAGTAGGAGACAACGTATAAGTCACCGAATACCTGCCCAAACAATCAAACAAACATGCACCTAACGCGATAAAGGGGTTGTCAATCCCTTCATGGTTACTTGCAAAAGTGAGATCTGATAGAGATAGATAAACCGTAAAGTAAATATTTTTGGTATTTTTGGTTTACAGATCGGAAAGTAAAAGATTGCAAAATAGTAGATCAGAAACTAGTAAGATGGAAAATAGAACTTATATGATGGAAAGAGACCCTAGGGGCCATAGTTTCACTAGTGGCTTCTCTCAAGATAGCAAATAATATGGTGGGTGAACAAATTACTGTCGAGCAATTGATAGAAGAGCGCATAATTATGACGATATCTAAGGCAATGATCATGAACATAGGTATCACTTCCGTGTCAAGTAGACCGAAACGATTCTACATCTAGTACTATTACTCCACACATCGACCGCTATCCAACATGCATCTAGAGTATTAAGTTCATAAAGAACGGAGTAACGCATTAAGTAAGATGACATGATGTAGAGGAACTAACACAAGCAATATGATGAAAACCCGATCTTTTTATACTCAATGGCAACAATACAATACGTGCCTTGCTGCCCCTACTATCACTGGGAAAGGATACTGCAAGATTGAACCCAAAGCTAAGCACTTCTCCCAATGCAAGAAAAAGTAATCTAGTAGGCCAAACTAAACCGATAATTGAAAGAGACTTGCAAAGATATCAAATCATGCATATAAGAATTCAGAGAAGACTCAAATAATATTCATAGACAATCTGATCATAAATCCACAATCCATCGGATCTCAGCAAACACACCGCAAAAGAGTATTACATCAAATAGATCTCCAAGAACATCGGGGAGAACATGGTATTGAGAACCAAAGAGAGAGAAGAAACCATCTAGCTAGTATCTATGGACCCGTAGGTCTGTGTGGTAAACTACTCACGCTTCATCGAAAGGGCAATGGTGTTGATGTAGAAGCCCTCCATGATCGAATCCCCCTCTGGCAGGACGCCAAAAATGGTCCCTAGATGGGATCTCACGGGTATAGAAGGTTGCTGTCGGCATTCTGGGAACGGGGGTCCCAGACTTGCCTACCTGCGGCCGGCGGCGTGGCTCCACCAGCGGCCCAGTGCGGCCCGTCTTCATCAGCCAAACATTCAAGACCCTCGCGAGGGGCCAAGCCTCGCGGGGCGGACGACGCAAGGCCTCTTCATGAGGGGCCTCATCAGGCAGGTTCACGAGGGAGGCAGAGAGATCAAGGCAAGGAGTACCTCGCGAGGTTCCCGTGACGCAAGCCATGACGACCAAGGCCAGGTGAGCGCCAGGCAGGCACCAGCGCGCGAAGTGTACTAGTTTCCCCTTTGGTTCTAAGGGTGCAAGCACAGGCGTGGAGTACCAAGGCATCAGGCAAAGATTTCCATATCGGTGCAACAAGACCAGGACTAGCTGGACTGCAAGACAGAGGTCACTATGGAGCCCAAGACGGCGTCATCACCAGAGCCTTTGGCAGGTGAAGACCACCTTTAGTCAGGATAGCTTGTACTAGTTGTCCCCCTTTAAATTGGCCGTTGTTGGATCCCTTCCCGCTCAATATTTGGGGAGAGGACCAGGGTCTCTATAAATAGGACTAGCCACCACCATAGACGCGGACACGCAGAGACGAAGCCACAGACCCATTCGGACCAGAACCACTCATCGAGCACAAGAACATCTCGCCTCAGGAGGCTGTTCTTCCCCTTGTACTGTTCATCATCAGCCCAAGAGGCAATTCACCACCACCACACTTGAGTAGGGTATTACACCACAATTGTGGCCTGAACCAGTATAAACCTCGTGTCCCTTGTGCTGTGATTTTGTTTAGTTAAGCTTAGGGATCGCGGCGAGGCTAAGAGCGAGATTCGGTAGGGAGGAATCTTTGTGCGCACCCGAGTGTTCGAATCTTAAGGGTATTGCTGGAACCCGACATCCGACATTTGGCGCACCAGGTAGGGGTGCACCGGAGTCCTTCCTTCCGCTGACTCGCGTCCTGTCGCTTCGTTGCATCCATGTCCGGCGATCCGATGACCAGCACCGACCACCGGCGGCCTGGCCAGCCCGAGCCACGCCGCCTGCCCAAGAAGATCTCAACCACTCGCTCTAGGCGGCTCGCGCACCGTAGAGCGCCGCGGGGCAAGAGCGGCGCGGTCACACGCCGCCCGCCCTTACTCCGCGGCAGGTGCGGGCAGCTACGAGGGCCTCAAACCATGCCGCGTCCACGACGTCGCACTCCTGGTGGGAACAAGCAAACATGAGAGCCGCGCTCAGAGTGGCACGGGAGCTGCTACGGTGCAGGTTAATGGAGAGCGGTCAGGATGCGTTGCTGGAGCGTGTTGCCGAGCTCCTGGATGCTGCGACCCTGGGGTCGCCGCCCTTCTGCTTCCAGCTTCCACCCCGGGCCCCGGCCGGATCGCACGGCGAGCCTCTCCGTGCCCGCATGCCCCCAAGCGTGCTGCAAGGTTTCGTTGCTGCCAGTTCGACCATCGGTGTCGGGCGCCAGATCGCGCCACCACCACCTCCGATGCATCAGGGCATTCACGTGGCCTACGGCCCGGGCAGGCCGCCGCCACTCTACCATCCTCAAGACGGCGTGCAAGGACAGGCGACATGGAGTGTGGAGGACTATAGTGAGGTCTTCGAGGCGGCGGCTTCGGAGGCTTACGTGCCCCGCATGATGGATCGGGAATACGCACCGGAAGACGACCCTGGCTTGTTCCTCGGACCAGGTTGGGAGGAAGAGACGCTAGAAGCCGAGCCTTTTCATGAACCTCAAGGGAGCCTCGCTAACCGCACCGGCAGCAGTGGCTACCGGGTACCACTAATTGCTTAAGAGCAAGCTTACGCTAACCATGGGTCTCAGGAGGTTCAGGTGGCAGGAGCGGACGGCTGCCCCAGCTCAACGGCCTCCCTTCTGCCAGGAGGGGCGCATTGGGGGCTGCAGGAGAGGGGCCGGGAGCCGGGCCCCTCCCCACGGTGCACGGAGGAAGACGCTCCCCGGAGGTAGGCCCTCTGCCGGGCAGGTGCTGCAAAGCCTACCTTTGGCAGAGGACCCGTGGTCGCCGAGGGTGCCGCTGGCGTCCCCTTTTCCCCCGTTGGCGTCGTCCTGGTCTCCAGTTACCGTCAATGGAGGTCGAGGAAGGCGCAAGGCGGGCCCCTCGTTTGGCAATATGAAGCAAGGTCGGGTTCCTGTGAAGAAGGCCCAGCGCCTATGAAGCTCGCCGCCTGTGACACTCTCACGTAATAATGCGCGGGGTTGTAAATGCCCCGGAGTCTCCGGAGGCTGCCCTTGGGCCTCGGGGGCTCCCGCCCATGCCCAGTGGCGGCACTTAGCTCCACGCTGGTGAGAAGACGTTGAAGACTACATTAGGTGTCGTACGCGGCCATTTGCTTTTGGATTCCCTGTCTATGGTTGTGCTTCCTTTACTTCGGATTTAAATTGGAGTTGAATTTTCGCTTGTGTGCGGGGAGGGTGACTTTTCGCGTTCCTATGTTTCTTGCGTTCTGGTTCCTGCTTTAATCTGGAGTTTGCATCAGCTGCCTCCCCCTTGCGAGCCCCTCGCGGGCGGGGCTGGGCGAAGCGCACGCACACTGCGCACATGCCACGCCACGGCCGGCGCTCGATCTCGCGAGGCCTTCTCGACCGGGTCGACAGGTCCCTCAGGGGATCCTCTGGGGCTCACGACCTCGCGAGCCGATTTAGGACTTGTCCTGGCTAAAGGTAAACTACAACAACATGCTCGCCGCAGGGCACGTAGGATCATGGGGGCGCATGATCAGCATCATTCCTAAAACCATACAGACGGTAATCTTTTTACATGAGGGGCTTCCCCTCTCAATATGCTCTTACAACCTTTGGGGCCGCGCCCGAGCCTTTGTGTGCATGACAAATAGCAGCGAAACACGGGATCAATCAGACATGTCGCTCACCGCATCCTCCTGGTCACCTTCAGACTCATCGCTGGCGCCACTGGCACCGTCACTGGCATCACCATCACCGGCGCCACCGTCAACCACATCGCCTCCATCCGACGCAACTACCACCCCGTCATTGTCGGACGTGAAGTGCCCTAACAAGCGCATCCACGTTGTCCTCCACCCACCATGCCAGGTCACCCCGGATGGCGTCCGGCACCGGAGCGATGACGGCGTCAAAGTCAAAAGCGGGATAGGTGTTCTGAAGATGGCTGAAGACGCAAGAAAATGCGCGCCCGAGCAGGCTGCGGCTCCTCTCCTCAACAAGCTGCTGAGCTCTCTCTGAGAGGTTCTCCAAGCGCGTCACCACATCAGTGAAGAAGCGGAGATGGCTGGTGTAGTCAATCACGTGGGGGTGTGGGGCGTTCTCCTTGCAGATGTTGCCTAGAGCCACATTGGCCCTATTCCTGAGGCCCTGGAGCATAGGGGCGTGCATACGCTCCAGCGTCCGCCGCTGGATCACTTCTTCCCTGTTCTGCTACGCGATGGAGTCGGCATCGCCAACCCGTTGTTGAGGAGGAAGCAGCTGTGCCGAGATCAGGGCGGCTGAGGCGGCCTCCACGCGCCGTTCAGCTTCAGCTAGCTTGGACCTAAGGGCAGCAGTCCTGCCCACAACTTCGGCTTCAACCAGCTTCAGCTTCAGGTCATAGCCGCTCACGAGATCTACGCGAGCCTCGGCCATGTGGCGGTCGACCTCTTCCTAGATCCGGGCTTCGCGCGCGACCACATTGTCTTCTGTTGGGCGACCTGGCGCTCCCTCGTCTCCAACCGCTCAAGATCAAGACTACGCTCGGCGGCTGCTACGTCTTGAGCTTGCGTTGGTTTTCCTTCAAGAGGAAAGGGTGATGTAGCACAGTAGCGTAAGTATTTCCCTCAGTTTTTGAGAACCAAGGTATCAATCCAGTAGGAGGCTCCTCACAAGTCCCACACACCTACACAAACAAACAAATAACTTGCAACCAACGCGATAAAGGGGTTGTCAATCCCTTCATGGCCATAGGTTTCACTACTGGCTTCTCTCAAGATAGCATAAGTATTATGATGGGTGAACAAATTACTGTCGAGCAATTGATAGAAAAGCGAATAATTATGAGATTATCTAGGTATGATCATGTATATAGGCATCACGTCCGTGACAAGTAGACCGACTCCTGCCTGCATCTACTTCTATTACTCCACACATCGACTGCTATCCAGCATGCATCTAGAGTATTAAGTTCATGAAAACAGAGTAACACTTTAAGAATGATGACATGATGTAGAGGGATAAACTCAAGCAATATGATATAAACCCCATCTTTTTATCCTCGATGGCAACACTACAATACGTGCCTTGCTGCCCCTGCTGTTACTGGGAAAGGACACAGCAAGATTGAACCCAAAGATAAGCACTTCTCCCATGGCAAGAAAGATCAATCTAGTAGGCCAAACCAAACCGATAATTCGAAGAGACTTGCAAAGATAGCTCAATCACACATAAAAGAATTCAGAGGAAATTCAAATATTTCTCATAGATAAACTTGATCATAAACCCACAATTCATCGGATCTCGACAAACACACCACAAAAAGAGTTACATCGAATAGATCTCCAAGAAGAGGAAGGAGAACCTGGTATTGAGATTCAAAGAGAGAGAAGAAGCCATCAAGCTAATAACTATGGAGCCGAAGGTTTGTGGTAAACTACTCACAACTCATCGGAGAGGCCTTGGAGTTGATGTAGAGGCCCTCCATGGTGGATTCCCCTTCCGGCAGAGCGCCGACGATGGCTCCAAGATGGGATCTCGCGGATACAGAAGCTTACGGTGGTGGAAATAGTTTTTCGGTGGCTCCCTTGATGGTTTCGGGGTACACGGGTATATATAGGAGGAAGAAGTACGTCTGTGGATGCCCGAGGGGCCCATGAGATAGGGGAGCGCGCC
>NC_041383.1:568939531-569010436 GCF_002162155.2 Triticum dicoccoides | reverse complement strand
CACCCTCGTGGCCACCTCGGGAGCTTGTTGACTTGCACTCCAAGTCCTCTAGATCACGTTTGTTCCAAAAAATCACGCTCTCGAAGGTTTCATTCCGTTTAGACTTCGTTTGATATTCCTTTTCTTCGAAACACTGAAATAGGCAAAAGAACAGCAATACGGGCTGGGCCTCCGGTTAGTAGATTAGTCCCAAAAAATGATATAAAAGTGTAAAGTAAAGCCCTTAAACATCCAAAATAGGTAATATAATAGCATGGAACAATCAAAAATTATAGATATATTGGAGACGTATCAAGCATCCCCAAGCTTAGTTCCTGCTCGTCCTCTAGTAGGTAAATGATAAAAATAGAATTTTTGATGTGGAATGCTACCTAGCATATTTCTCAATGTATTTCTCTTTATTGTGGTATGAATGTTCAGATCCAAATGATTCAAAATAAAAGTTCATATTGACATAAGAAATAGTAATACTTCAAGCATACTAATCAAAGCAATCATGTCTTCTCAAAATAACATGGCTAAAGAAAGGTCATCCCTACAAAATCATATAGTTAGGCTATGCTTCATTTTCGTCACACAAAAGTGCTCCCATCTTATACACCCCTGATGACAAGCCAAGCAATTGTTTCGTACTTAAATAATCTCAAACTTTTTCAACTTTCACGCAATACATGAGCGTGAGCCATGGATATAACACTAGGGTGGAATATAATAATGATGGGGATTGTGTGGAGAAGACAAAAAGGAGAAAGTCTCATATTGACGAGGATAATCAACGGGCTATGGAGATGGCCATCAATTGATGTCAACATGAGGAGTAGGGATTGTCATGCAACGAATGCACTAGAGCTATAAATGTACGAAAGCTCAACAAAAGAAACTAGTGGGTGTGCATCCAACTTGCTTGCTCACGAAGACCTAGGGCATTTGAGGAAGCCCATCGTAGGAATATACAAGCCAAATTCTATAATGAAAACTTCCCACTAGTATATCAAAGTGACCACATATGAGACTCGCTATATGAAGAACATGGTGCTACTTTGAAGCACAAGTGTGGAAAGAGATAGTAACATTGCCCCTTTTTTCTATTCTTCTTTTTTTCTTTCTTTTTCTTTTTGGCCTTTCTTTTTTTCTATTTGGCCTTTCTTTTTTTTATTTAGGGACAATGCTCTAATAATGATGATCATCACACTTCTATATATTTACAACTCATGAATTACAACTCGAAACTAGAACAAGATATGACTCTATATGAATGCCTCCGGTGGTGTACAGGGATGGGCAATGAATCAAGAGTGACATGTATGAAAATTTATGCATGGTGGCTTTTCCACAAATACGATGTCAACTACATGATCATGCAAGGCAATATGGCAATAGTAATGTATGTCATGATGATAAACGGAGCGGTGGAAAGTTGCCTGGCAATATATCTCGGAATGGCTATGGAAATGCCATAAATAGGTAGGTATGGTGGTTGTTTTGAGGAAGATATAAATAGGTTTGTGTGTGATAGAGCGTATCGTATCACGGGGTTTGGATGCACCGGCGAAGTTTGCACCAACTCTCAAGGTGAGAAAGGGCAATGCACGGTACCGAAGAGGCTAGCAATGATGGTGCGTATAATCCATGGACTCAAAATTATTCAAAATAACTCATATACTTATTGCAAAAATCTACAAGTCATCAAAAACCAAGCACTACGCGCATGCTCCTAGAGGGATAGATTGGTAGGAAAATACCATCGCTCGTCCCCGACCGCCACTCATAAGGATGCACAATCTAAGAACACCTCATGTTTCAAATTTGTTACACAACTTTAACCATACGTGCATGCTACAGGACTTGCTAACTTCAACACAAGCATTCTTTAAATTCATAATCACCCAACTAGCATGAATCTAATATCACTACCTCTATATCTCAAAACAATTATCAAGTATCAAATTGATCATAGCAACCAATTCACTTCCTATGATAGTTTCTATTATACCCAACTTGGATGCCTACCATTCTAGGAGCAATTTTATAACCATAGCAAATACCATGCTGTTCTAAGAGACTCTCAAAATAATATAAGTTAAGCATGAGAGATTAACAATTTCTTCAAAATTAAACCACCGTCGTGCTCTAAAAGATATAAGTGAAGCACTAGAGCAAAAATTATCTAGCTCAAAAGATATAAGTGAAGCACATAGAGTATTCTAATAAATTCCAATCAAGTGGGCTTCTCCCAAAAGGTGTGTACATCAAGGATTATTGCAATAAACTAAAAAGCAAAGACTAATATCATACACGATTCTCCAAGCAAAACACATATCATGTGGTGAATAAAAATATAGCTCGAAGTAAAGTTACCAATGAATGAAGACGAAAGAGGGGATGCCTTCCCGGGGCATCCCCAAGATTAGGCTTTTTGCTATTCTTGAATATCTTGGGGTGTCATGGGCATCCCCAATCTTAGGCTCTTGCCACTCCTTATTCCATAGTCCATCAAATCTTTACCCGAAACTTGAAAACTTCACAACACAAAACTCAACAGGAAATATCATAAGCTCCGTTAGTGCAAGAAAGAAAAACCACCACATAAGGTACTGTAATGAACTAATTCTTTATTTATATTGGTGTTAAAACTACTGTATTCCAAGTTCTCTATGGTTCATGCCCTTTCATACTAGCCATATATGCATCAAAATAAGGAAACAACACACGAAAGGCAGAATCTATCAAAAACAGAACAGTGTGTACAAATCTATAACTTTCGGTTACTTCAGGAACTCCAAAAATCCGACCAAAATAGGACGTCGTAGGAAATTTGTATATTGATCTACAGCAAAAATAATCAACGCAAAAGAACTTTTCTGTGATGTATTGAATTTTTTCTCGTGAGAGCAAAGTTTCTGTTTTTCAGCAGAATCAAATTAACTATCACCATAGGTTATCCTATAGGTTCTACTTGCCACAAACACTAAATAAAACATGAAAACACATCTAAACAGAAAGTAGATGCAAAATTTATAACTGAACAGGAACAAAAACAAAATAAAATAAAATTGGGTTGCCTCCCAACTAGCGCTATCGTTTAACGCCCCTAGCTAGGCATAAAAGTGAAGCTAGATCTAAGTAGTGCCATCTTTGACACTTGATTCATAAGTAGCTCGCATGATAGATTCATAAGGTAATTTAATATTATTTCTTGCAAAGTGCTCCATGCCTTTCCTTAATGGAAATTAGAATCTAATATTCCCTTCCTTCATATCAATAATCGCGCCAATAGTTCTAAGGAAAGGTCTACCAAGAGTAATAGGACAAGAAAGATTGCAATTTATATCAAGAACGATAAAACCTACAGGCACCAAATTTCTATTTGCAACAATGAGGACATCATTGATTCTTCCCATTGTCTTTTTAATTGTGGAATCCGCAAGGTGCAAATTTAAAGAGCAATCATCAAGATCATGGAAACCTAGAATATCACATAAAGTTTTCGGAATTGTGGAAACACTAGCACCCAAATCACATAAAGCAAAACCCTCATAATCTTTAATTTTAATCTTTATAGTAGGTTCCCACTCATCATTAAGTTTTTCATCAAAAGATTGCATCAAGGCATCAACAATATGTTTGGTAAAGGCTTTATTTTGACTATAAGAATGAGGAGAATTCAACATGGATTGCAACAAGGAAATACAATCAACTAAAGAACAATTATCATAATTAAATTCCTTGAAATCCAAGATAGTGGGTTCAATGCTATTTAAAGTCTTGACCTCTCCAATCCCACATTTACCAAATTTAGCATCAAGATCTAAAAACTCTGAATTATTGGACGCCTTATAACTATAGTTGACTCATCTCCAGTCCCATTATTATCAACATTCATATTGCAAAACAAAGAACTAATAGGGGACACATCAATAACTATAAGATCTTCATCATTATTTTCATGGAAACAAGAAGAACACGCTTTAACAAAGCAATCTTTCTTAGCATGCAATCTAGCGGCTCTTTCTTTGCACTCGTCAATGGAATTTCTCGTAGCTTTGAGAGACTCATTGATATCATGCTTAGGAGGAGTAGATCTAAATTTCAAAGAATCAACTTCAAGCGAAATTCTATCAATGTTCCTAGCCAAATCATCAACTTTAAGCAATTTTTCTTCAAGCAAAGCATTAAAATTCTTTTGAGAGATCATAAATTCTTTCACACTATTTTCAAAATCAGAGGGCATCTTATTAAAATTACCATAAGAATTATTGTAGGAATTTCAATAATTATTAGAGGAATTACTAGGGAACAGTCTAGGATTAAAGTTTCCTCTATAAGCATTGTTGCCAAAATTATTCCTACCAACAAAAATTACATCCATAGATTCATTATTATTCTCAATCAAAGTAGACAAAGGCATATCATTGGGATCAATAGAACCACTCTTAGTAGCGAACAATCTCATAATTTCATCCATCTTTCCACTCAAAACATTAATTTCTTCTATAGCATGCACTTTTTTACTAGTAGATCATTCGGTGTGCCATTGAGAATAATTAGTCATGATATTATCAAGGAGTTTTGTAGCTTCACCTAAGGTGATTTCCATAAACGTGCCTCCGGCGGCCGAATCTAAAAGATTTCTAGAAGCAAATTCAATCCGGCATAAAAAATTGTACGATCATCCATAAATTCAAACCATGAGTAGGGCAATTGTGAATCATCAATTTCATTCTTTCCCAAGATTGGGCAACATGCTCATGATCAAGTTGTTTAAAATTCATAATATCGTTCCTAAGGGAGATGAGCTTAGCGGGAGGAAAATACTTAGAGATAAAAGCATCTTTGCACTTGTTCCAAGAATCAATACTATTTTGAGGCAAAGATGAAAACCAAACTTTAGCACGATCTCTAAGTGAAACCGGAAATAACTTCAATTTAACAATATCATTATTCGTATCTTTTTTCCTTTGCATCTCACACAAATCAACAAAGTTGTTTAGATGGGTAGCGGCATCTTCACTAGGAAGGCTGGAGAATTGATCTTTCATAACAAGATTCAGCAAAGCAGCATTGATTTCACAAGACTCAACATCATTAAGAGGAGCAATCGGAGTACTAAGGAAATCATTATTATTGGTATTAGAGAAATCACACAATTTGGTATTATCTTGTGCCATGGCGACAAGTAATCCAACACACAAGCAAACAGAAAAAGGCAAGCAAGAGAGAGAGGAAGAAGGCAAGCAGAAAAGAGAGGAGATTGGGAAAGAGAGGGAGAATAAAACGGCAACGGTGAAGTGGGGGAGAGGAAAACGAGAGGCAACTGGCAAATAATGTAAATGCGAGGGAGATGAGTTTGTGATGGGTACTTGGTATGTCTTAACTTGAGCAAAGACCTCCCCGGCAACGGTGCCAAAAATCCTTCTTGCTACGTCTTGAGCTTGCGTTGGTTTTCCTTGAAGAGGAAAGGGTGATGCAGCACAATAGCGTTAATATTTCCCTCAGTTTTTGAGAACCAAGGTATTAATCCAGTAGGAGGCTCCTCACAAGTCCCACGCACCTACACAAACAAACAAAGAACTCGCAACCAACGCGATAAAGGGGTTGTCAACCCTTCACGACCACTTGCGAAAGTGAGATCTGATAGAGATAATATGATAAGATAAATATTTTTTTGGTATTTTATAATATAGACTGGTAAAGTAAAGATGCAAATAAAAGTAGATTGAAAGCTTATATGATAAAAGATAGACCCGGGGGCCATAGGTTTCACTAGTGGCTTCTCTCAAGATAGCATAAGTATTACGGTGGGTGAACAAATTACTGTCGAGCAATTGATAGAAAAGCGAATAATTATGAGATTATCTAGGTATGATCATGTATATAGGCATCACGTCCGTGACAAGTAGACTGACTCCTGCCTGCATCTACTACTATTAGTCCACACATCGACCGCTATCCAGCATGCATCTAGAGAATTAAGTTCATAAGAACAGAGTAACACTTTAAGAAAGATGACATGATGTAGAGGGATAAACTCAAGCAATATGATATAAACCCCATCTTTTTATCCTCAATGGCAACAATACAATACGTGCCTTGCTTTCCCTGCTGTCACTAGGAAAGGACACCGCAAGATTGAACCCAAAGCTAAGCACTTATCCCATGGCAAGAAAGATCAATCTAGTAGGCCAAACCAAACCGTTAATTTGAAGAGACTTGCAAAGATAACTCAATCACACATAAAAGAATTCAGGGGAGATTCAAATATTTCTCATAGATAAACTAGATCATAAACCCACAATTCATCGGATCTCGACAAACACACCGCAAAAAGAGTTACATTGAATAGATCTCCAAGAAGAGGAAGGAGAACATGGTATTGAGATTCACAGAGAGAGAATAAGCCATCTAGCTAATAACTATGGACCCGAAGGTCTGTGGTAAACTACTCACAACTCATCGGAGAGGCCTTGGAGTTGATGTAGAGGCCCTCCGTGGTAGATTCCCCCTCCGGCAGAGCGCCGCCGACGGCTCCAAGATGGGATCTCATGGATACAGAAGGTTACGGTGGTGGAATAGTTTTTCAGTGGCTCCCTTGATGGTTTCGGGGTACATGGGTATATATCGGAGGAAGAAGTATGTCGGTGGATGCTCGAGGGACCCACGAGATAGGGGGTGCGCCCAGTAGGGGGGGTGCCCTCCACCCTCGTGGCCGCCTCAGGAGCTTCTTGACTTGCACTCCAGGTCCTCTAGATCACATTTGTTTCAAAAATCACGCTCCCGAAGGTTTCATTCCGTTTGGACTCCGTTTGATATTCCTTTTCTTTGAAACACTGAAATATGCAACAAAACAACAATACGGACTAGGCCTCCGGTTAGTAGGTTAGTCCCAAAAATGATATAAAAGTGTAAAGTAAAGCCCATAAACATCCAAAACAAGTAATATAATAGCATGTAACAATCAAAAATTATAGATACATTGGAGACGTATCAGTGGCCTCTAGCGTCAGTGCTTCCTCACGCTTTCAGAGCTCCTCTTCCTCGACAGGCGTCCCCCTCAGCAACACAAGAGCGGCTTGGCGTAGCTCCACTTGCTGCTCCAAAGAGGCGCTCCAGGCTTGGAGCTCCCACGGACGCTTCTCCGCGACCTGGCGACAACGATCTGCTTCCCGGGCCTCCTCCAAAGCTCGTGAGCAGGACTCTCGCGAGGCTGCAAGGGATGCTTCGGCCTTCGTGTTGTCAAGCTCGCGCTGGTGGCGCGCGAGGTTGATGGCCAACTTCAGCTTATGCCGCTCCTCGACTAGCTGCAGGGCCTCGGCCTCAAGGCGTGCATCAACATCCGCAAGTTCTCCACGAAGCTGACCCATCGCGTCCGTTCGCGCGCAAGCTTAAGCAAGTTGCTGATGCCGTCCCCCGTCACGGGCGTCGTCGGCAGGGTACGAAGCGGTTAGCCCCCTCTCGTCTGGGGGCTGGCTCCCCCATGGTCACTGGGCAGGCCCCGCAAGGGGCCCGGGCTGGCGCAGACTCCCTGCTTGAGGAGGAGCTTAGGATGGACGCCCACCATTGGCCGTCCATGACCAGACAAGGAGCCCTGGATAGGCTGGCTGCACTCCAGGCAAGGTCGCGGAGGAAAGGAGGCAAGGGCACGGGCTCAAGGAACCTCGCAGGCAGGTTCGCTCCTCTGGCTAGCCCCGCGTTAGGGGCGGCGTGCAGGCTTGGAGCGCTCAAGGCCAGCGATAAAGATGAGGCCTGAAGAGGCTGCTTCTCGGGAGATCCCGCAAGATCGGCAAGAGGGTCCCTGAAGAGCTACAGTCAGGAGAGGAAGCAGCAGTCGAGGAATTATAAGGACAAAGTACTTACTCGTCCATGGTGAAGTACTTTCTATGCTTCAACGGTCGGATGGTGCCACCACTGTAGCTCGAGGACTCTTTCCTCTTGCGGAGCGTAGCGACGTCCACGCGGAACCGGCCTAGGCGCTGGACATGGGGGCCAGTGCGGCGCATGACGGGAGAGGCACCCAGGCGGTTGACCTCAGGAGCGCCAAGCTGGGAAGAGCAACCAGGCCCCGCCTCATGCTAGCTTGCCGAGGCCTCAGGAGCTACGGCCTCGGGAGCCGCAAGCTCCATCTCCCCGACGACCGCCTCAGGGCGAGCCTCACGAGTTTCGGAAGATGACGCCTTGGGAACCCCAAGCAGCGTTGATGTCTACTACACAACCTTCTTCTTGTAGACGTTGTTGAGCCTGCAAGTGCACAGGTTTGTAGGACAGTAGCAAATTTCCCTCAAGTGGATGACCTAAGGTTTATCAATCCGTGGGAGGCGTAGGATGATGATGGTCTCTCTCAAGCAACCCTGCAACCAAATAACAAAGAGTCTCTTGTGTCCCCAACACAACCAATACAATGGTAAATTGTATAGGTGCACTAGTTTGGCGAAGAGATGGTGATACAAGTGCAATATGGATGGTAGATAAAGGTATTTGTAATCTGAAATTATAAAAACAGCAAGGTAACTAATGATAAAAGTGAGTGTAAACGGTATTGCAATGTGTGGAAACAAGACCTAAGGTTCATACTTTCACTAGTGCAAGTTCTCTCAACAATAATAACATAGATAGATCATATAACAATCCCTCAACATGCAACAAAGAGTCACTCCAAAGACACTAATAAAGGAGAACAAATGAAGAGATTATGGTAGGGTACGAAACCACCTCAAAGTTATTCTTTCGGATCAATCTATTCAAGAGTTCGTACTAGAATAACACCTTAAGACACAAATCAACCAAAACCCTAATGTCACCTAGATACTCCATTGTCACCTCAAGTATCCGTGGGCATGATTATATGATATGCATCACACAATCTCAGATTCATCTATTCAACCTACACAAAGTACGTCAAAGAGTGCCCCAAAGTTTCTACCGGAGAGTCAAGACAAAAACATGTGCCAACCCTTATGCATAGGTTCATGGGCGGACCCCACAAGTTGATCACCAAAACATACATCAAGTGGGTCCATAGAATACCCCATTGTCACCACAGGTGTCCCACGCAAGACATACATCAAGTGTTCTCAAATCATTAAAGACTCAATCCGACAAGATAACTTCAAAAGGAAAACTCAATTCATCACAAGAGAGTAGAGGGGGAGAAACATCATAAGATCCAACTATAATAGCAAAGCTCAGGATACATCAAGATCGTGCCATAGAGGGAACACGAGAGAGAACACGAGAGAGAGAGAGAGAGAGAGAGAGAGATCAAACACATAGCTACTGGTACATCCCTCAGCCTCGAGGGTGAACTACTCCCTCCTCGTCATGGATAGCGCCGGGATGATGAAGATGGCCACCGGTGAGGGATCCCCCCTCCGACAGGGTGCGGGAACGGGCTCCTGAGAGGTTTTTGGTGGCTACAGAGGCTTACGGTGGCGGAACTCCCAATCTATCTTCTCCTTTGATGTTTTTAGGGTACGTGGGCTTATATAGGTGAAAGAAGTCGGTCGGGGGGTGCTCGAGGGGCCCACGAGACAGGGGGGCGCGCCTAGGGGGGTGGGTGCGCCCTCCTATCTCCTGGCCTCCTCGAGGCTCTTCTGACATGAACTCCAAATCTCCCTGATGATATTCTTCCCAAAAATCACGCCCCCGAAGGTTTCATTCCGTTTGGACTCCGTTTGATATTCCTTTTCTTTGAAATACTGAAACAGGCAATAAAACAACAATATGGGCTGGGCCTCCGGTTAGTAGGTTAGTCCCAAAAGTAATATAATAGTGTATAATAAAGCTCGTAATCATTCAAAACAGATAATAAAATAGCATGAATGCTTCATAAATTATAGATACGTTGGAGACGTATCAGCATCCCCAAGCTTAATTCCTGCTCGTTCTTGAGTAGGTAAATGATAAAAGAAATAATTTATGAAGTGTGAATGCTAGCAGGTGCACAAGTTTGATCAATGATAATTTCAATCACCTTTTCTAGCATGTTTATATGTCATAACAGTAGTTCATCCCATACAACTTTTCATGATAAAGTAACAAGCTATTCACATGTCAAAGCATAGACCATAAACTTTCTTTAAAACTAGCAAACTTCTTTCTTAGTCATCAAACAATTGCAATTCATCTTATTTTCAGGAAGGGTCTATGTCAGATCTTTGATTTAGCAAACATCACATACTCAACTATCATATAGTCTTCTACAATTGCTAACACTCACGCAATACTTGTGGTTATGGAGTTTTAATCAGACACAGAGAAAGATAGGGGCTTATAATGTTGCCTCCAAATGTATTCCCCTTTGGGTGATGTCAACAATAATAGTTCATGCTAACTTACATTCAGTTGGATATATATATCAGGATCACCCTAAAACAAAGTGCTTGTCAAAGGATAAAATGAAAAAGGGAAAGGTGAAGATCACCTTGACTCTTGCATAAAGTAAAAGACATAAAGTAAAAGATAGGCCCTTCGCAGAGGGAAGCAGGGATTTGCAGAGGTGCCAGAGCTCGATTTTGAAATAGAGATAAATAATTTTGAGAGGTATGATCTCATTGTCAACATAACAACCAAGAGTTCCCAATATCTTCCATACTACATACATTATAGGCGGTTCCCAAACATAATGGTAAAAGTTTTTTACTCCCCCTCCAAACAATCATCAATCCATGGCTTGCCCGAAACAGCGGGTGCCTCCAACTAACATCAAACCTGGGGGAGTTTTGTTTGCAATTATTTTGATTTGATTTTGATCTTTTTGATCATGGGACTCGGCATCCCGAATACCATCCAGTTTTCTCATGAATGATGAGCAGAGTCCACTCATCTTGAGAATAAGCCACCTAGCATGGAAGACACTGACAGCCCCTAGTTGCTACATGAGCAATTCGGGCATACAAAACAGATTATAATTTGAAGGTTTAGAGTTTGGCACATGCAAATTTACTTGGAACGGCAGGTAAATACCGCATATAGGTAGGTATGGTGGACACTCATGGCAAAAACTTATTCAAGGAATTTGGATGCACAAGCAGTATTCCCGCTTAGTACAGATATTTAGGCTAGCATGAGGGAGTTGGCATGCTCAACATGTTTGAATGATCCATGACAATATACTTTAACTGAAATGTGAGAAAACATAAACCATTACGTTGTCTTCCTTGTCCAACATCAACCCTTTAGCATGTCATACTTAATGAGTGCTCACAATTATAAAAGATGTCCATGATAATATATTTATATGTGGAATCTCTCGTTCTTTAATATTCTTTCATGAATTGTTCAAATGACCAATACAATGCTTGCTAACCTTCAATAAATTTACAACCTCTACTTCTTAGATGTGAAGTCATCACTCCCCATGGGATAAGCAAATGAATCGTATATAATTTCAGATTTATGACATTCAACTCATTCAACCATTTACTCATAGGATATAAGTGAAGCACACGAGTAAATGACAAACTACTCCAACAAGATGTAAGTGAAGATCAATGAGTAGCTAAATAATTATGTAGCTATGTGAAGACTCTCTAACATTTAAGAATTTCAGCTCTTAGTATTGTATTCAAACAGCAAGCAAATAAAAACAAAATGACATTGAAAGGATAGCACAACTCATGTGAAGAAGCAAAAACTTAGGTTCAACCGATACTAACTGATAATTGTTGAAGAAGAAAGGTGGGATGCCTACCGGGGCATCCCCAAGCTTTGATTCTTGAGAATTCTTGAAATATTATCTTGGGGTACCTTGGGCATCCCCAAGATTGAGCTTTTTTGTCTCCTTAATTCCTTTTATATCCCGGTTTCCTAAATCTCAAAAGCTTCATTCACACCAAACTCAACAAGAACTCTTGAGATAAGTTAGTATAAAACAATGCAAAACCTTATCATTTTCTACTGTAACAAATTACCAACATTATTATTCAACATTGAATACTAAATGTCTCTGCATATTTAATACTCCTATCCTCAAATAGAATCATTAAACAAGCAAGCATAGGCAAACAATGCAAACATAACAGCAATCTGCCAAAACAGTATAGTCTGTAAAGAATGCAAGATTAATCATACTTCCCTAACTCCAAAAATTATAAGAAAAATACTAAGCTGTAAAAGATTTATCAGAGCTCATTATTCAAAAATATTCAACATTATATCACTCTCTGACTTTTCTAGGGAATTTTTGAAACAGCGGTAAACTTTCTGTTTTCAAACAGCAACATGTATACTAGCAAAATAAGCATGGTAAAGGCTATCCTTGACATTTTTATTGAAAATATAGATGCAAAATATTATTCTAAGAAATCATCCATAAAA
Organism: Triticum dicoccoides; assembly: GCF_002162155.2. Taxonomy (NCBI): domain Eukaryota; kingdom Viridiplantae; phylum Streptophyta; class Magnoliopsida; order Poales; family Poaceae; genus Triticum; species Triticum dicoccoides. The sequence continues at coordinate 568,998,124 of NC_041383.1, read as the reverse complement.
TTCTAATAAAATAAAATGACGCTCCAAGAAAAACACATATCATGTGGTGAATAAAAATATAGCTCCAAGTAAAGTTACCGATGAACGAAGACGAAAGAGGGGATGCCTTCCGGGGCATCCCCAAGCTTAGGCTCTTGGTTGTCCTTGAATATTTACTTGGGGTGCCTTGGGCATCCCCAAGATTAGGCTCTCACCACTCCTTATTCCATAGTCCATCGAATCTGGACCCAAAACTTGAAAACTTCACAACACGAAACTCAAAACAAAACTCGTAAGCTCCGTTAGTACAAGAAAACAAACCACCACTTTGGTACTGTAATGAACTCATTCTTTATTTATATTGGTGTTAAACCTACTGTATTCCAACTTATCTATGGTTCATACCCTCCGATACTACTCATAGATTCATCAAAATAAGCAAACAACACAATGAAAACAGAATCTGTCAAAAAACAAAAGAGTCTGTAGTAATCTGTATCAAAAGTATACTTATGGAACCCCAAAAATTATGAAATAAATTTTTGGACCTGAGGAATTTGTCTATTGATCATCTGAAAAAATAATCAACCTAAAAGCACTCTCCAGTAAACAATGACAGCTAATCTCGTGAGCACAAAGTTTCTGTTTTTTACAGCATGATCATAAAGACTTCACCCAAGTCTTCCCAAATGCTCTACTTGGCACAAACACTAATTAAAACATAAAACCACATATAACTAGAGTCTAGATGAATAATTTATTATTAAAAAGGAACAAAAATTAAGAAACAAAAGTAAAATTTGGTTGCCTCTCAACAAGCGCTAACATTTAACGCTCCTAGCTAGGCATGATGATTTCAATGATGCTCACATAAAAGATAAGAATTGAAACATAAAGAGAGCATCATGAAGCATATGACTAGAACATTTAAGACTAACCCACTTCCTATGCATACGGATTTTGTGATCAAACAACTTATGGGAACAACAATCAACTAGCATAGGAAGGCAAAATGAGCATAACTTCAAGATTTTCGACACATAGAGAGGAAACTTGATATTATTGCAATTCCTACAAGCATATATTCCTCCCTCATAATAATTTTCAGTAGCATCATGAATGAATTCAACCATATAACCAGCACCTAAAGCATTCTTTTCATGATCTATAAGAATATAAAATTTACTACTCTCCACATAAGCAAAATTCTTCTCATTCGTAATAGTGGGAGTAAACTCAACAAAATATTTCATGTGAGGCTTAATCAAATTGAAAAATAAAATCATGATGACAAGTTGCATGGTTATCATTATTCTTAATAGCATACAAGTCATCACAATAATCATCATAGATAGCAACTTTGTTCTCATAATCAATTGGAACCACTTCTGAAATAGCGGAATCATCACTAAATAAAGTTGACACTCTTCCAAATCCACTTTCATATTCATCACAATAAGATTCAATATCCTCCAAAATAGTGGGATCAATACTACCTAAAGTTGACACTCTTCCAAACCCACTTTCAACAATATAATCATCATAAATGGGAGGCATTCTTTCATCATAACAAATATTCTCATCAAAACTTGGGGGACAAAAAATATCATATTCATCAAACATAGCATCCCAAAGCTTGTGGCTTTGCATATCATTAGCATCATATGTAGTCAAAGAATTCATACTAATAACATTGCAATCATGCTCATCATTCAAAGATTTAGTGCCAAACATTTTATAGATTTCTTCTTCTAGCACTTGAGAACAATTTTCCCTACCATCATTCTCACGAAAGATATTAAAAAGATGAAGCGTATGAGACAAACTCAATTCCATTTTTTTGTAGTTTTCTTTTATAGAATAAAAACTAGTGATAAAACAAGAAACCAAAAGATTCGATTGCAAGATCTAAAGATATACCTTCAAGCACTCACCTCCCCGGCAACGGCACCAGAAAAGAGCTTGATGTCTACTACACAACCTTCTTCTTGTAGACGTTGTTGAGCCTGCAAGTGCACAGGTTTGTAGGACAGTAGCAAATTTCCCTCAAGTGGATGACCTAAGGTTTATCAATCCGTGGGAGGCGTAGGATGATGATGGTCTCTCTCAAGCAACCCTGCAACCAAATAACAAAGAGTCTCTTGTGTCCCCAACACAACCAATACAATGGTAAATTGTATAGGTGCACTAGTTTGGCGAAGAGATGGTGATACAAGTGCAATATGGATGGTAGATAAAGGCATTTGTAATCTGAAATTATAAAAACAGCAAGGTAACTAATGATAAAAGTGAGTGTAAACGGTATTGCAATGTGTGGAAACAAGACCTAAGGTTCATACTTTCACAAGTGCAAGTTCTCTCAACAATAATAACATAGATAGATCATATAACAATCCCTCAACATGCAACAAAGAGTCACTCCAAAGACACTAATAGCGGAGAACAAATGAAGAGATTATGGTAGGGTATGAAACCACCTCAAAGTTATTCTTTCGGATCAATCTATTCAAGTGTTCGTACTAGAATAACACCTTAAGACACTAATCAACCAAAACCCTAATGTCACCTAGATACTCCATTGTCACCTCAAGTATCCGTGGGCATGATTATACGATATGCATCACACAATCTCAGATTCATCTATTCAACCTACACAAGGTACTTCAAAGAGTGCCCCAAAGTTTCTACTGGAGAGTCAAGACGAAAACATGTGCCAACCCTTATGGATAGGTTCATGGGCGGAAACCGCAAGTTGATCACCAAAACATACATCAAGTGGATCAATAGAATACCCCATTGTCACCACAGATATCCCACGCAAGACATACATCAAGTGTTCTCAAATCATTAAAGACTTAATCTGACAAGATAACTTCAAAGGGAAAACTCAATTCATCACAAGAGAGTAGAGGGGGAGAAACATCATAAGATCAAACTATAATAGCAAAGCTCGGGATACATCAAGATCGTGCCATAGAGGGAACACGAGAGAGAACTCGAGAGAGAGACATAAAACACATAGCTACTGGTTCATACCCTTAGCCTCGAGGGTGAACTACTCCCTCCTCGTCATGGACAGCACCGGCGTGATGAAGATGGCCACCTGTCGGGTTTCGGGTTCTGGCAGACCCTCTAGATTCGAACACTGGGGTTCGCGTGGAGATTTCGCCCACTACCTACCTGCACCTCACCGCCTCGCTAGGATGTAAGCAATCAAAGGGGAAACACAATAGACACAGGGTTTATACTGGTTCAGGCCACCATTGTGGTGTAATACCCTACTCCAGTGTGTGGTGTGGTGGATTGCCTCTTGGGCTGATGATGAACAATACAAGGAAGAACAGCCTCGCGAGAGTCTATTCTTGGCTGGTGCGATGAACTGCTAGATGGAGTTCAGTCGCTCTCTCTACTAGTTTCCTGATGATGATCTACCTAATCTCCTCCTCCTAGATCTCCTCCTGGATCTCCCTACCTTGTGGGTGGCTAGTCCTATTTATAGGCAAAGGCCCTGGGCCTCTTCCCAAATATTGAGCGGGAAGGGCGCCAACAATTGGCCATTTTGAAGGGGAACATCTAGTACACTTATCCTGACTAAAGTTGGTCCTCTCCTATCAAAGGCTCCGACGATGACGCCTTCCTGGGCTCCACGATGACTTCCTTCGTGCCGTTGCGACGGTCTTGGTCTTGTTGCACCGAAATGGATGCCTTTGCTTGATACTCTTGCCTGCGCTTGCTCCCTATACATCAAAGAGGAAACAAGGACACTGCGCAGGCCGGCGCCCGCCTGGCTTTGGTCGTCATGGCTTGCGTCATGGGCACCTCGTGAGGTACCCCTCCTTGATCTCTCTGCCTCCTTGTGAGCCAAGCTGACGAGGCCGTGCCTAAGGAAGCTTCCTGTCGTCCACCCCGCGAGGCTTGGCCCCTCGCGAGGGTCTTGAGCTCGTGCTGATGAAGATGGGCCATGCTGGGCTGCCCCTTGAGCCACGCCGCAGGCCGCAGGCAGGCAAGTCTGGGGACCCCCATTCCCAGAACGCCGAAAGTAGCTCCCGGGCCCAAGGCGCGCCCGGAGTTGGCTGAGCAGAGAAGCGAAGGGGCAAGTGCGAAGTGTCACGGGCCCTAACAGCCTGCGGCCTCGGGCGCCGCGTGGCGGTTGGTTGGACGTGGGCGGCCCCGCTCCCCCTCGACGCCTCGGCAACCGCACGAATGGACAAGTCCCTGCATGCAAAAACGGGTCATGATTACCTGCGATCGTGGAAGCCGACGGTTGGCCTCCTCTGGCTATAAGTACGGAACGGCACGAGCCATTCTAGTTCATCTTCCTCTGCTACTCCTCCTCTTCTTCATCTTCGCCATTGGTCCGCCTTGCCGAAATGGCTCCGATCCGCCGGTTCTCCGCAGAAGAGAAGGGAAAGGCCCCCGAGAGGGTCCTGACCCGCTTCCACCGAAGAAGCGGTTGGTCCTCTGCCGCCAAGATGAGGGTGCACGGCAGGAGGTGTCGAGGCCTTGGTGCGAGCGGCCATCACCAGGGTTCCCGCTGCCCCTGTACGCCCACCTTGAGGGCCCTCCAGGAGTTGATGTCGAGCGCCATGGAATCACGGCGGGTCACTGCGGTGCGTGTTGTCCCTCCTGGAATCACGCCGAGGTCTCCTCCCGAGAGTTTGTGCTTCATGCCGCCATGCCTCCTCGCTCTTGGATTCGCCTTCCTCCTTCCTCCGCCTTCGAGATTCCGCCAAGGGGGCCTTTCAGGCTCTGGCTGCAGCATGCCGACTGCCAGACTCCTGTGACCGATGCGGATGTCGAGGTCGTCGCTCCAGGCAAGGTCATCATGACCCGGGGTTGGGGCGAGATCGCCCGGGTCTGCCGATCGGAGGGGGCCCTCGTGATCCACCTAGATTACGATGGCACCTCATTGATGCTCTTCAAGGTCTTCGATGAAGACGGGCGTCGGCTGGAGTGCTGCCCTGAGAGAGGTGGTCGGGGTCCCGCCGTGGCGAGGACCGGGCTCGCCGTCTGCTCCCTCAGCAGCTCCTCACGCGACGGGGGTGTTGGAGGATCCAGCGACTCCGCTGAGCTCTTCACGACTCCGGAGACGAGCGATGACAGCTACGAGCCCCCGAGCCTATGCTGCTCTCGGAGCAGGACGGGCTCGTTAGGCCGCCGCTGCCTCTAATCTGGATGAGGTTGGCACCGGGCCTCACGCGGCCCACAATTGATGATGGCGTCTGCTGCCCCGGTTCCTGTAGTTAGGAGTCCTTAGGATATGCGTCTCTTCTCCCTGCGAGGAGCCAAGGACACACCCCGTGTGGGCTTGTAAGGTGTCTGTAGTCCCTTTTGTTAATATGATCCTTATCATGAAGCAGTGTGAGACGCTCTTCCCTCCTTAGCTTAGTTCCTCCTTTCGAACCTCGCGAGGGCTCGATGCTCTGCGCCGACAGGTCCCGGTCCCAAGGCAAGCTTCAGCCGTCGCTGGTATGCCAGGTCGCAATGCCGTGGTCAAGGCCAGGAGGTGAGCGGCCCGGGGTCCAGTAAGAGCCCCTGAGTCGCGATGCTCAGGAGGTCCCCTTTAGCTCTCAAGCGGCCATCGTTCGATGAGAAAGGAGTGCGACGTTGCTAGCATGAGATTGCATTGGATGCGGGGACGGTGCTGCGATAGCTAGTGTTTCCGGAGGGTGACTTATCTCGAGAGTCAGGAACCGCTTCCTGGTGTGGCGCTAAGTCCGTGCATTGGCCGGCGAAGTGTTCCCTGGCGAGGTCCCCGCGTGCCTCTTCCCTCTCGCCTTTGCTCTCCTTTCTGCTCTACGTCCTCGGGTCCCGGCCCTCGAGCGGATCTCAGTCGTCGCTGGTTTGCCAGGTCGCGATGCCATGGACAAAGCCAGAGGGTGAGGGCTGGAGAGCCAGTAGGAGCCCTAAGTCGCGATGCTCAGGTACCCCCCCTTTAACGTGCAAGCGGTTCCCATGGATGGGAGTGAAGAGGACGCCTTGAGGGCCTCGCCTGGCGCTGCTCCTTGAAGGGATCCTGCAGGCCCACCACAAAAAGAACAAGAGTCCGCTATGACGAGTGGTGGTCAGCCGTTAGTTGCTTTGGAGAGGCGACGAGGCACTAAAGGCCTGATGAGGTGTATCCGGGCACCCGTGAGCCAGCGCGGGACTCACGGGGCCCTACCTCAAGGCGGGTTGCGCCTAGCACTAGGCCATATCTTATCATGTGTTCCTGCAAATTTGGCTAGATGCCGACGCTCTACGTCCTCGGGTCCCGGCCCTCAAGCGGGTCTCAGCCGTCGCTGGTTTGCCAGGTCGCGATGCCGTGGACAAAGCTAGAGGGTGAGGGCTGGAGAGCCAGTAGGAGCCCTGAGTCGCGATGCTCAGGCACCCCCCTTTAACGTGCAAGCGGCCGACATGAAGAAATAAGAGGTGCCACGGACGGGCATCAAATAACAGGCATGATGGGTCGAATGCATAGCCCAAAAATAAACGCAAGAGGGGTACATGCCGCTGGGTCTGATCCGAGCGACTTGGGGATGATGCAGCCCGAAGGGCGCCCCCAACAAGGTAAGCTAAAAACATGAACAAAAGGGATACACGCCGCAGGGACGGACCCACGCGGCCTGGGAATGATGCAGCCCTGAGGGCGCTCCCAGCTGGAAACAAAACTTGAAGGATGTCACCTGATAGCGTTGAAGATGAAGGGGTGTTGAAGTAGCGGGCATCGCGGGCTGTGGAAGCCGATCTTCACGAGCCCCCAGGCCCAGGAGCCTCGGGAGGCTCCGGAGGCGCTGGTGGCTCCTCGTGAACCGTCTCCATCTCCGCCAGGACTGTGGAACGCCTGGCCTCCTGAGCCTCCAGGATGCTTCCCATGAGGCGCTGGCGCACAACAGCCGTGTTCGGCAAGCCGTAGGGCATGCGAACGTGGCTGTGGGGTGGGCCTTCACAGCGCCCCACTCGTGAGGGCCAGAAGCGCTCCTGAGAGGCGGCTCGGTTGAGCCCTGGAATGTCGATGCAGACGCGCAACCCACCATCCTCACGTGGATGGGGAGCTGCGGCGGGTAAGCGGCGGCTGCCACTCATGACTCTTGAGTCCTGCAACTCCTGCGTGATCTGACTGACGAACTCCTGTGGGTTTGGCCCTCCTTGCCTTGCTCCTTCCTGAGGGAAACATGCTCTGAAAAACGCCTCCAAGTGGTGCCCAAGCGCCTCCCTCGTGACCTTAGCAAGGTCGGTGGCCCCCCAGGAGGGAGCCCCCAAGCCATCCTTGAGGAGGGCGTCGGGCGCGCCTTCCTATGCGACAGAAGGAGGCGCCCCCTGAGCAGGCGCAGACCCTGAGGGGCCTGCCCCTTGAGGGGTTGGGCCTGGCGATGTCTTCTTCTTCTTGGGAGCGGTCTCAAGGAGCCTCCCGCTCCCGCGATCCGGGTCTTCAAGTGATGCGGCCTGAAAAGCTCGCTCCAGGGAGCACACTGCGTCTCTTTCTTCACAGGGCACCGTGATGACTCTGCCACTTCCTGGCATCTTGAGGACGTTGTAGCCGTGATGGGTCACGGCCATGAACTTGGCGAGAGCTGGGTACCCGAGGATGGCGTTGTACGGCAGGCGAATGTGGGCGACGTCAAAGTCGATGAGCTCGGTGCGGTAGTTTTTGCGCGCCCCGAAGGTGACAGGGAGGCGGACCTGCCCAATCGGAACCGTGGAGCCATCGGTGACTCCGGAGAAAGGCTTGGTTGGCTGAAGCTTATTGTAAGGCACTTGGAGATTGTTGAACGTCTCTACGGACAAGACGTTCATTCCTGCCCCGCCGTCGATGAGGGTCCTGGTGACTTGCACGTTGCTGATGACTGGGGAGCAAAGCATCGGGAGGACTCCGGCTGTGGCCGTGCAGTTGAGCTGATCCGCTGAGCTGAACATGATGGCGCACGCCGACCACCTGAGAGGGCGCGTGGCTTCGAGCTTGGGGAGGACTGGATTCACTTCACGGAAAACTGCTTGAAGATGCGTTGAGAGGCTGGGGCTTGAGCTCCGCCCAGGATGCAAGCGGTCACGTGCGGCTCCTAGAAGCCCCCAGCCCCCTCGTGCTGATGATGGTCCTCGTTTCTCCTTGGCTGCGGCGGCAGTGGAGAGAGGCCTGCGTTTCCTTGCGGACGGTCCTCGCGAGGCTGATCCCTCCAGTCTCCCTCGCGAGGCTGATCCTGCCAGCGATCCTCGCGAGGTCGGTCGCACCACCCTTGGCGAGGGCCACGGTCTTCCCAGCATCATGCGTTCCTTCCTCCTCCTCGGCCGTAGCCGCGATCGTTGCGGTCGGGGCGTCGGCCAATCCTCCCTTCTCGCATGGCTCGGAGCTCTTGATATTCGTTGGTGTTGTGGGTGTGGAGGTCGTGGTACACACAGTACCGGCTGCCTTTGAAAGACTCTGGCTGATCTCTGCCTCGCTTGGTGTCTAGTTCTGCCGCAAGCATGGCAGCCCCCTTGCACTTCACATCCTTGTCCTTGGATTTCTTTTCTTCTGGGTCTGCGGCTGGAAACTCGAGGAGGGAAAGGCGGCCTTCCTCAGCCCTGGCGCACTTGGTCGCCAAGTTGAATAGCTCCAAGGAAGTTCACATATCTTCATGCATCGCCAGCTCCTCCTTCATCTTGACGTCACACACACCGTCGGAGAAGGTTGAGATGATGGCATCCTCGGTCACCTTGGGAATCTTGAGACGTGCGTTGTTGAAGAGCTAGATGTACTTCTGCAGGGTCTCCCCTAGTTGCTGCTTGATGCGGCGCATGTCTCTTACGGCGGGTGGCCAGTCGCGAGTACCTTGGAAGTTGGCGATGAAATGGGTGTGCATCTCGTCCCAGGAGGAGATCATGCCAGGAGCCAGGTTCAAGAGCCAGGTGCGGGCCCCGTCCTTGAGTGCCATGGGAAACCAGTTCGCCATGACCTTCTTGTCCCCGTTGGCGGCTTTGATGCCCAGCTCGTAGAGCTGGAGGAACTCCATAGGGTCGGCCGTGCCGTCGTAGCGAGGAGGCAGGTCTGGCTTGAACTTGCAGGGCCACGCGACGCTGTGCAGCTCGGTGGTGAAGGCGAGGCAGCCTGCTGTGGCCACTGGAGGCCTTTGGTGACGAAGAGCTCGGTCTTGTGGGTCCCCATGCGCTGCAGCTGGGAGTAGCGCGGTGTCTTGGCATGCTGGGACAGGAGCGTGGTCGCGACGGAACGGAGCAGGGAGCACCCGGGCACCTTCTTGGGGGTGAGGGACCTCTTGGCAGCTCCGCTCTTGCTGCGCTGGCGCCGGACGGAGCGGGTTCTGCCCAGGGACCATGCACCTTGGGGCCAGGGCGCCTTCTTGAGGGGGAGGCGGCTGAGGCGCCCCCGGAGCTTCATTGCCCGCGCAGGGCGGGGCGCGGTGCAGCGAGAAGGATGGCGCGGGGGAGCCCCCTGCGGCACGGACGAGCTCGGCGATGCGGTCGAGCCACTCTTCATAGACGTCGTCGACTGGGTGGTTGTGCAGGAGCTCGTTTGCCACGAGGAGCGCAGCTCGGGCCTCCATGGCCGCGCGGGGTGCGCGGGATGAAGAACCAGCTGGGGCGAGCGAGGGCGTTGCAGTACGGCCGTCTCTCCTCATGGACGGATGATGGGACGAAGCTTGCTGCTTGTTCCCCGCTGGGCCGGTGGCGGCGTTGACGGTAGGCGACGGGGAACGGCGGGGGTGGCCGCCGACCGGGGCCGTCTGGGCGACGCGGGAAGCGAGAGCGGCTCGGCGCTCGGCGCGGGCCCGACGAGCGTCTGACATTGATGTGATGGTCGGGGAAGAACAGGGCGGCGAAAGACGAATTCCGGTGGACCCCCTACCTGGCACGCCAAATGTCGGGTTTCGGGTTCCGGCAGACCCTCTATATTCGAACACTGGGGTGCGCGCGGAGATTTCGCCCACTACCTACCTGCACCTCACCGCCTCGCTAGGATCTAAGCAATCAAAGGGACAACACAAGAGACACAGGGTTTATACTGGTTCAGGCCACCATTGTGGTGTAATACCCTACTCCAGTGTGTGGTGTGGTGGATTGCCTCTTGGGCTGATGATGAACAATACAAGGAAGAATAGCCTCGCGAGGGTCTGTTCTTGGCTGGTGCGATGAACTGCTAGAGGGAGTTCAGTCGCTCTCTCTACTGGTTTCCTGATGATGATCTACCTAATCTCCTCCTCCTGGATCTCCCTACCTTGTGGGTGGCTATTCCTATTTATAGGCAAAGGCCCTGGGCCTCTTCCCAAATATTGAGTGGGAAGGGCACCAACAATTGGCCATTTTGAAGGGGAACATCTAGTACACTTATCCTGACTAAAGTTGGTCCTCGCCTGTCAAAGGCTCTGACGATGACGCCTTCCTGGGCTCCATGATGACTTCCTTCCTGCCATTGGGACGGTCTTGGTCTTGTTGCACCAAAATGGATGCCTTTGCTTGATACTCTTACCTGCGCTTGCTCCCTATACGTCAAAGAGGAAACAAGGACACTGCGCAGGCCGGCGCCCGCCTGGTGCCCGCCTGGCTTTGGTCGTCATGGCTTGCGTCATGGGCACCTTGTGAGGTACCCTGCTTTGATCTCTCCGCCTCCTCGTAAGCCAGCCTGACGAGGCCGTGCCTGAGGAAGCTTCCTGTCGTCCACCCCGCGAGGCTTGGCCCCTCGCGAGGGTCTTGAGCTCGTGCTGATGAAGATGGGCCATGCTGGGCTGCCCCTTGAGCCACGCCGCAGGCCGCAGGCAGGCAATTCTGGGGACCCCCGTTCCCAGAACGCCGACACCACCGGTGAGGGATCCCCCCTCCGGCAGGGTGCCGGAACGGGCTCTCGAGAGGCTTTTGGTGGCTACAGAGGCTTACGGCGGCGGAATTCCCGACCTATCTTCTCCTTTGATGTTTTTAGGGTACGTGGGCTTATATAGGTGAAAGAAGTCGGTCGGGGGGTGCTCGAGGGGCCCACGAGATAGGGGGGCGCGCCTAGGGGGGTGGGCGCGCACTCCTATCTCCTGGCCTCCTCAAGGCTCTTCTGACGTGAACTCCAAGTCTCCCGGATGATATTCTTCCCAAAAATCACGCTCCCGAAGGTTTCATTCCATTTGGACTCCGTTTGATATTCCTTTTCTTTGAAATACTGAAACAGGCAATAAAACAGCAATATGGGTTGGGCCTCCGGTTAGTAGGTTAGTCCCAAAAGTAATATAGAAGTGTATAATAAAGCCCGTAATCATTCAAAACAGATAATAAAATAGCATGAATGCTTCATAAATTATAGATACGTTGGAGACGTATCAAGTGCCGACACCTCAACACCTGTGCCTCAGGCCTCGAGCGATGCTTGCCTCCCCGCACCCATTCTTAGGGCAAGCTCGGTGCTGACGGCGAGGAGGGGAGCCACGATGACGGGATTCTCGTGAGGCCCCGAAAGGCCGACCATACGCAGCCCCCATTCATCGAAGGAAGGAATCTGGCTCGTGAACTCGACCTTGTTCGAGCAGAGATACAAGAGGCCGCACCCGTGCAACATGTCGCCAGCGAGGGGTTGCCGGTCAAGACCTCGAGCACCATCCTCTATGCTTTGGGCAGGAGCCCCGACTCCTGAAGCCTCATGCGATCCCGGTCACCAGCCAGGGCCCACATCGGCCGGGAATGGCGCTGGAGACGAGCAATGCAACGATGGAGGAACTCCTTCACCACCTGAGGCGCAGTCATGCCAAGGTCCCTCAGCCTCTTCAACCGGAGCCAGACGAAGGAAAGGCGAGAGCTCTCGAGCTTCTCGTGGCCCCAGCCGGAGTTGGGGACGGCGGACAACGATGGAGGCGAGAGCAAGGGGCTGAGCACCCTAACATCGACGTACACCCAGCGCGTCCGGAACCCGCTCGCGCATGGTGGGAGATAAAAATCAATCCCCTAGGCGGTCGTCTCCGCCACAGCCTAGAAGCTCACGCACCCCGAGCACTATGAGGGGTCGGTCAGATGCAGTGAGAAGAAATGGCGCAAGAGGGAAACGGAAGGAGCAATGCCCGTCATGGCCTCGCAAACAAAGGCGAAAATGGCGAGAAGGGAAACGGATTGAGGATCAAGAAAGCACTGCGTTGAAGAAGGCAGAGAAGGGGGGAACCAGGCCAGCCCACAAGGCGTCGACAAAGAACCGAACCTCGGTGACTGACCTGTCAATGGAGGCACGGGACGCAGGTCAAGCCACCATCTTCCCCCACTTGTTGAAGCTGGAGGCGAGCGCCGGGCCAACCTTGCCCATGGCCTCCAGGTTGAGCACCCGCGACTGGCCAACGGTAGGTTCAGTTGTCGAGGCGGGTTGGCTGAGAGCAGAGGCGTCTTCCCCTTCTTCGTGCTAGTCGGCGCCATGGCAATGGAGGGGGAAGAGTGCAAATCAGATTGAGAGCGGAAGCAGAGGCTCGAGGAGGAAGGAATGATGGGAAGCACGCTGCCTGCAACGAGGTAATAACTGCATAGGGCATCGGGGCCGCCTAGCCAGGCGGATATCGAGGCGACATGGGGAAGCAGAGACGCCCACATCCAATCAGTTGCCACGCGTCAACCAAGGCCGTAGGCTTTGGGGGCCCGCGACACTCCACACTTGCCCCTTGGCTTTGCCACTAAGCCAAGTATGAGCGCGCCTTGGGCTCGGGGGCTACTGTCGGCGTTCTAGGAATGGGGGTCACTAGACTTGCCTACCTGCGGCCCGCGGCATGGCTCCACCAGCGGCCCAGTGCGGCGTGTCTTCATCAGCCAAACATTCAAGACCCTCGCGAGGGGCCAAGCCTCGCGGGGCGGATGATGCAAGGCCTCCTCAGGAGCGGCCTCATCAGGCAGGCTCATGAGGGAGGCAGAGAGATCAAGGCAAGGGGTACCTCGCGAGGTTCCCGTGATGCAAGCCATGACGACCAAGGCTAGGCGGGCCCCAAGCATGCGCCAGTGCGCGTAGTGTACTAGTTTCCCCTTTGGTGCTAAGGGGGCAAGCGCAGGCGCGGAGTAGCAAGGCATCAGGCAAAGGTTTCCATATCGGTGCAACAAGACCAGGACTAGCAGGACGGCAAGACGGAGGTCACTATGGAGCCCAAGACGGCGTCATCACCACAGCCTTTGGCAGGCGAAGACCACCTTTAGTCAGGATAGCTTGTACTAGATGTCCCCCTTCAAATTGGCCGTTGTTGGATCCCTTCCCGCTCAATATTTGGGGATAGGACAAGGGCCTCTATAAATAGGACTAGCCACCACCATAGACGCGGAAACACAGAGACGAACCCACGGATCCATTCGGACCAAAACCACTCACCGAGCACAAGAACACCTCCCCTCAGGAGGCTGTTCTTCCCCTTGTACTATTCATCATCAGCCCAAGAGGCAATCCACCACCACCACACTGGATTAGGGTATTACACCACATTGGTGTCCTGAACCAGTATAAACCTCGTGTCTCTTGTGCTGTGATTTCGTTTAGTTAAGCTTAGGGATCGCTGCGAGGCTGAGAGCAAGATTCGGTAGGGGGAAATCTTCATACGCACCCGAGTGTTCGAACCTCAAGGGTTTTGTCGGAACCCGACATCCGAAGTTGCGGCGGTGGAAAAGTGTTTTCGTGGCTCCCCCTGATGGTTTTTGGGTATAAGAGTATATATTGGCAAAAGAATTAGTTCGGGAGACCCACGAGGGGCCCACGAGGTAGGGGGAGCGCCCTACCCCCCTGAGCTCACCCTCCACCCTTGTGGCTGCCTCGTTGCGTCTCCGACTTCATCTCCAAGTCTCCTGGTTTGCTTTTGGTCCAAGAAAGTTCATCGCAAAAGTTTTATTCCGTTTGGACTCCGTTTGGTATTCCTTTTCTGCGAAACTCTAAACAGGCAAAAAACAAAAACTGGCACTGGGCTCTATGTTAATAGGTTAGTCCCAAAAATAATATAAAATAGCATATTAATCCATATAAAACATCCAAAACAGATAGTATAATAGCATGGAAGAATCAAAAAATATAGATACGTTGGGGATGTATCACTTCGCAAGGTGGGGATAACTTGTGCATATCTATTTGATCTTGGATCAGCAGAAGCACCAAGTCGCCTTCTTGAAACGCCCGTGTTTTAACTCTTTGTGGCTATGATACCAATGCAGGTCTTGGTGATATATTGCTGAATGAGCCGCCGCAAGGTCACGCTCCTTATCTCATTATCAGCTTCAACATAAGCCGTCACATGGGGTGAGTCATGATGGATATCACTTGGAAGAACCACCTCTGCACCACAGACCATGAAGAAAGGCATATAGCCTGTTGACCTATTAAGCGTGGTATTGATACTCCAGAGTACTGAAGGTAACTCCTCAACCCAACAACCCGGCGTTCGCTTCAAAGGAACCATAAGCCGAGGTTTTATGCCTCTCAAAATTTCTTGGTTAGCCCTTTCAGCTAGACCATTAGACTGTGGATGAGCCACAGAAGAAACATCAAGACGAATATGCTCTCATTGACATAACTCCTTCATAGCGCCTTTAGATAAATTAGTGTCATTATGAGTAATGATACTATGAGGGTAACCAAAATGGAAGATCAGTTTTTTAACAAACTGGACTACAGTTGCTGCATCACACTTGCTGACCGGCTCTGCCTCAACCCACTTGGTGAATTTGTCAACCGACGCCAAGAGGTGGGTTTTCTTATCCTTAGACCTCTTGAAGGGTCCAACCATGTCAAGCCCCCAGACCGAAAACGGCCAAGTAACTAGAATCATCCTCAATTCTTGAGCCGGCACATGAGCCCGTCGAGAAAATTTCTGACATCCATCGCACTTACTGACGATATCCTCTGCATCAGCGTGAGCTGTCAACCAATAAACCCATGATGAACGGCTTTAGCCACTAAAAATTTAGAGCTGGCGTGATGACCACAATCACCTTCATGGATCTCCCTTAAAATTTCACGGCCCTCTTCAGGAGAAACACAATGTCAGAACACGCCTATGACACAGCATCGGTGTAACTCACCATTGACAATAGTCATAGACTTGGATCTCCTGGTGATTTGCCTTCCCAAAGTTTCATCCTCAGGTAACTCGCCCTAGGTTATATAAGCCAAGTAGGGAGGCGTCCAATCAGGAATAGCATGGTGAGCTGCCACGAACTGTGCCTCCTGGTCAGGAATAGCAAGATCCTCTTCTGATGGCAACTTGACTGAAGGATGATGCAATACATCCAAAAATATATTAGGAGGCACCAGCTTACGTTGAGACCCAAGCCGGCTCAGGGCGTCAGCCGACTCATTCTTCCTTCGATCCAAATGCTCCACGTGGTAACCTTGAAGTGACTAGCAATGTTATCAACTGCCCAATGATAAGCTGCCATGAGCGGGTCTTTGGAATCTCATGTACCTGAAACTTGCTGAGCCACCAGGTCTGAGTCGCCAAAGCACCTGATCCGGGTTAAATTCATATTTTTGGCCATTCGAAGGCCGTGGAGTAAAGCCTCATATTCAGGTGCATTGTTAGTACAAGGGAACATCAGCCTTAAAACATAACAAAATTTGTCACCTCGTGGGGAAGTTAAAATTACTCCAGCCCCCGAGCCTTCCAGCTGCCTAGACCCATCAAAATGGATCGTTTCGTCCAATATGTGTTATCAGGCTTCTCTTCAGGTGTCTGTTATTCTGTCCAGTCATTGATGAAATCTAGCAGAGCCTGAGATTTGATAGCTGTTCTTGGTACGTATTTCAAACCATGAGGTCCGAATTTTATTGCCCACTTAGCAACCCGGCTAGTGGCCTCTCTGTTTTCAATAATGTCTCCTAAAGGAGCAGAGCTGACCACAGTATTGGGATGACCAAGAAGATAGTGCTTCAGCTTGCGACTTGCCATGAACACCCCATATACCAACTTATGCCAATGTGGATATCGTTGGTTAGACTCAATCAACACCTCACCGACCCTTACTAACATAGTAAGCCGGCCACTTGACTGGGTACTCCTTACCCGCGTCCTTGCACTCCACTACAATCACCACACTGACAACCTTACTATTAGGAGCCACATACAAGAGCAAGGGTTCCTTATCATTGGGGGTTGCAAGGATGGGCGTCTCAGCAAACTACTTTTTGAGCTCCTCAAACGCCTTATCCACAGCGTCACTCCAGACAAAATGACATGTTTTCTTCATCATCTGGTATAAGGTAATAGCCTTCTCTCCCAGGCGGCTTATGAACCGGCTTAGAGCCGTGATATGACCCGCCAGATGCTGGATGTCATTGATACATGCCGGCTTAGCCAACAAAGTAATAGCCTTAATTTTCTCCGGGTTAGCTTCTATACCTCTCTCCGAGACTAGAAAACACAGTTGGTCGGGTTAAGCATCATCTTAGAGACCCAGAGATTGTCAAATGTCTCCCTTAGATCTTCCAAGAGTGTTTCCTTTTTCATGGATTTAACCATAATATCATCCACTTAAGCATGAACATTACACCCAATTTGGTTGTGAAAGCAATTCTGAACACAACGTTGATAAGTCGCCTGGGCACTCTTAAGCCCAAAAGGCATAGAGACATAGTAGAAGGCTCCAAAAGGGGTGATAAAAGACATCTTCTCTTGGTCTTTAACTGCCATTTTGATCTGATGATAACCAGAATAAGCCTCTAGGAAACATAAACTCTCACAACCCACCGTGGCATCAATAATCTAGTCAATACGAGGGAGAGCAAACAGATCAGTTGGGAAAGCTTTGTTAAGATCTATGTAGTCGACACACATACGCCAAGTGCCATTCTTCTTAAGCACCAGCACCGGGTTAGCCAACCACTCCGGATGAAAGACCTCCATGATAAACCCGGCTGCCAAGAGTCGGGCCACCTCTTCTCCAATAGCCTTATGTCGTTCTTCATTGAAACGACGAAGAAACTTCTTGACCAACTTAAACTTAGGATCCACATTAAGAGTGTGCTTAACGAATTTTCTCGATACACCGAGCATGTCAGAAGGTTTTCATGCAAAGATGTCCCGATTCTCACGGATGAACTCGATGAGTAAGCTTTCCTATTTGGGATCCATATTAGCCCCCACTATAAAATACAGAGATGAGTCACCAGGGACAAAGTCAACCTGGTTAGTATCATCAGCCAACATAAACTTCAGCAAAGGGTCTTGCTCAGTGGTGGGTTTCTTCAGAGGGGTCATATCCGCCGGGTCAATATTATCTTTATAAAAGTTAAGCTCTTCTGTGGCGTAAGCTGACTTGGCATAAGCAGCATCTCCTTCTTCACATTCCAGAGCAATTTTCTGATCACCACAGACCATGATAGTACCCTTATGCCCTGGCATCTTGAACTGTAAATAAACATAGCAAGGCCGAGGCATAAACTTGGCATAAGCTAGACGCCCAAACAAGGCATGACACGGGCTCTTGATTTTAACAACTTCAAACCATAATGTCTCTGCCCTGTAGTCATATTTATCGCCAAAAGCCACTTCTAAGGACATTTTTCCCACAAGATATCTCGACTTACCAGGCACTACACCATCAAAGACTGTTGAAGATGGCTTGAGATCCTTGTCCGTCAAATTCATCCGCTAGAACGTGTTATAATAGAGGATGTTAATACTGCTACCGCCAACCATGAGCATCTTAGTGAATTTATAACCCCCCAACTTGTGGTGCTACCACCAATGCCAGCTGACCCGGATTATCAACCCGGGGCGAGTGGTCCGCCCGACTCCATGTTATATGTTTTCTTCATCATCTGGTATAAGGGAATAGCCTTCTCTCCCAGGAGGATTATGAACCGGCTTAGAACCACGATACGACCCGCCAGACACTGGACGTAATTGATACATGCTGGCTTAGCCAACGAAGTAATAGCCTTAATTTTCTTTGGGTTAGCTACTATACCTCTCTCCGAGACCAGAAAACACACTTGGCCGGGTTAAGCATCATCTTAGAGACCCGTAGATTGTCAAAGGTCTCCCTTAGATCTTCCAAGAGTGATTCCTTTTTCCTGGATTTAAGCACAATATCATCCACTTAAGCATGCACATTACGCCTAGTTTGGTTGTGAAAGCAATTCTGAACACAATGTTGATAAGTCGCCTGTTCACTCTTAAGCCCAAAAGGCATAGAGACATAGCAGAAGGCTCCAAAAGGGGTGATAAAAGACATCTTCTCTTGGTCTTTAACTGCCATTTTGATCTAATGATAACCAGAATAAGCCTCTAGGAAACATAAACTCTCACAACCCACTGTGGCATCAATAATCTAGTCAATACGAGGGAGGGCAAACAGATCAGTTGGGCAAGCTTTGTTAAGATCTATGTAGTCGACACACATACGCCAAGTGCCATTCTTCTTAAGCACCAGCACCAGGTTAGCCAACCACTCCGGATGAAAGACCACCATGATAAACCCGGCTGCCAAGAACCTGGCCACCTCTTGTCCAATAGCCTTATGTCGTTCTTCATTGAAACAACGAAGAAACTTCTTGACCTGGTTTAAACTTAGGATCCACATTAAGAGTGTGCTCAACGAATTTTCTCGATACACCCGGCATGTCAGTAGGTTTTCATGCAAAGATGTCCTGATTCTCACGGATGAACTCGATGAGTGCGCTTTCCTATTTGGGATCCATATTAGCCCGCACTGTAAACTGCTGAGATGAGTCGCCAGGGACAAAGTCAACCTGCTTAGTATCATCAGCCAACTTAGACTTCAGCAAAAGGTCTTGCTCAGTGGTGGGTTTCTTTAGAGGGGTCATATCCACCGGGTCAACATTATCTTTACAAAACTTAAGCTCTTCTGTGGCGCAAGCCGACTCGGCATAAGCAGCATCTCCTTCTTCACATTCCAGAGCAATTTTATGATCACCACAGACCGTGATAGTACCCTTACGCCCTGGCATCTTGAACTATAAATAAACATAGGAAGGCCGAGCCATAAACTTGGCATAAGCTGGACGCCCAAACAAGGCATGACACGGGCTCTTGATTTTAACCACCTCAAACCACAATGTCTCTGCCTTGTAGTCATGTTCATCACCAAAAGCCACTTCTAAGGATATTTTCCCCACATGATATGCCAACTTACCAGGCACTACACCATGAAAGACTGTTGAAGATGGCTTGAGATCCTTGTCCATCAAATTCATCCGCTTGAACATGTTATAATAAAGGATGTTAATACTGCTATCGCTATCCATGAGCCCTTAGTGAATTTATAACCCCCAACTTCTGGTGCTACCATCAATGCCAGCTGACCTGGATTATCAACCCGGGGCGAGTGATCGTCCCGAGTCCATGTTATATGTTTTCTTCATCATCTAGTATAAGGGAATAGCCTTCTCTCCCAGGCGGATTATGTACCGGCTTAGAGCCGTGATACGACCCGCCAGACGTTGGACGTCATTGATACACGCCGGCTTAGCCAACGAAGTAATAGCCTTAATTTTATTTGGGTTAGCTTCTATACCTCTCTTCGAGACCACAAAACACACTTGACCGGGTTAAGCATCATCTTAGAGAGCCAGAGATTGTCAAAAGTCTCCCTTATATCTTCCAAGAGTGTTTCCATTTTCCTGAATTTAACCGCAATATTATCCACATAGGCATGCACATTACGCCCAGTTTGGCTGTGAAAGCAATTCTGAACACAACGTTGATAAGTCGCCTAGGCACTCTTAATCCCAAAAGGCATAGAGACATAGCAGAAGGCTCCGAAAGGGGTGATAAAAGACATCTTCTCTTGGTCTTTAACTGCCATTTTGATCTAATGATAACCAGAATAAGCATACAGGAAACATAAACTCTCATAACCCATTGTGGCATCACTAATCTGGTCAATATGAGGGAGAGAAACGGATCAGCTGGACAAGCTTTGTTAAGATCTGTGTAGTCGACACACATACGCCAAGTACCATTCTTCTTGAGCAGCAACACTGGGTTAGCCAACCACTCCAGATGAAAGACCGCCACGATAGACCCGGCTGCCAAGAGTCGTGCCACCTCTTCTCGAATAGCCTTATGTTGTTCTTTATTGAAACAATGAAGAAACTGCTTGACCGGCTTAAACTTAGGATCCACATTAAGAGTGTGCTGAGTGAATTCTCTTGGTATACCCAGCATGTCAGAAGGTTTCCATGGAAAGATGTCTTGATTCTCTCGGATGAACTTGATGAGGGATCTTTCCTATTTGGGATCCATATTAGCCCCCACTATAAACTGTTGAGATGAGTCGCCAGTGAGAAAGTCAATCTGCTTAGTATCATCAACTGACTTAGACTTCAGCAAAGGGTCTTGCTGAGTGGTGGGTTTCTTCAGAGGGGTCATATCCGCCGAGTCAACATTATTTTTATAAAACTTAAGCTCTTCTGTGGCGCAAGCTGACTCAGCATAAGCAGCATCTCCTTATTCACATTCCAGAGCAATTTTCTGATCACCATAGACCGTGATAGTACCCTTACGCCTTGGTATCTTGAGCTGTAAATAAACATAGTAAGGCCGAGCCATAAACTTGGCATAAGTTGGATGCCTAAACAAGGCATGATACGGGCTCTTGATTTTAACCACCTCAAACCATAATGTCTCTGCCCTATAGTCATGTTCATCGCCAAAAGCCACTTCTAAGGATATTTTTCCCACAGGATATGCCGACTTACTAGGCACTACACCATGAAAGACTATTGAAGATGGCTTGAGATCCTTGTGCGTCAAATTCATCCATTGGAACGTGTCATAATAGAGGATGTTAATACTGCTACCGCCATCCATGAGCACCTTAGTGAATTTATAACCCCCAACTTGTGGTGCTACCACCAATGCCAGCTGACCCGGACTATCAACCTGGGTCGGGTGATCCGCCCGACTGCATGCTATTGCATGCTCTGACCACCTCAAGTATTGGGGTACCATCGACTCAACAACATTGACCACACATTTATGAACCTTCCGATCCCTCATGTAGAGACTGGTTGTGAAAACATGATATTCACCCTGAGTGAGCTGCTTTAGGTTACTCTGATACTGTGACTGCTGCTGCTGGTTACCCTGACCAGACTGTTGATTATAACCACCCTGGTTTCCTTGTCCGAATTGGAACCACTACCACTAAATCCAGGACCGTGTGAGCCGGATCCTGACTCACCAGGCGGGCCATTATTGTTTCCGTGATGTTAATTGAAGTTGGAATTCATGTACTCCTTCATGATAACAGTCCTTCCAAGCATGAGCTGCCAGTTTATTGGGTGGGCTGTGCTTTGGGCAACGCTCGTTCATCATCGCCTCAATATTAAGTTTTGGCCCTCCAGGAGCCTGCTTATCATTGCCATGACGATGCTGGCCTTTATATCCTACATTGGTGTTAAATACAAAATCTGACCTGCCCTCGGGTTGTCTGTGCTTACCACCATTGCCCTGGTTGTGACTATTGTTCCCTATCACATCTGTTGCTGACCCTTACCATTACCACTCTTATTTACCTTGTTGGATTTTTCATCATTAGATCCAGGGTCTTTAGTGGTCTCTGAGTCGGCATATTTGATGAGAGCCGCCATGAGTTCTCCCATGTCACTACAATGGCACTTAAGCCTCCCGAGATTCTGCTTAAGGGGGGTAAAGTGACAATTCTTCTCCAAGACCAGGACAGCTGAACATGCTGCAATGCTATCTGATGATTGGAAAATAACTGAGACCCGGCAAACCCAATGGTGGGTCGACTCATCCTCCCGCTGCACACTGTTATCCAGATCAATAATCGTCAGAGGCTGCTTACATGTTCCATTAAAGTTCTAAATGAAGCGTGCCTTTAACTCAACCCATGAATTAATGGAGTTGGTGGGTAATCCTTTCAACCAGGTACGAGCCGGTCCATCCAACATCACGGTGAAGTACTTGGCACATACAACAACATTAATGTCTAACATCTCCATAGCTAGCTCATAGCTCTCAATCCAAGCCTCAGCTCGAAGATCAGCTGTGTAATTAGGCAACTTACAAGGGCCCTTAAAATCCTTGGGCAAACTTTCATTGCGTAGAGCCGGTACTAGACATGGCACGCCCACTGGCTTGGAAGTCGTTCCAATTTCAATAGATGCCAAAGGGTTTATTTGAAATTGCTGATTATGTCGGCATTCTGGATACGGGGGTACCCAGACTTGCCTACCTACGGCCCACTGTGCGGCTCCATCGACGACCTGGTATGGCCTAGCTTCAGCATCGACAACTCAAGACCCTCGCGAGGGGCCAAGCCTCACGAGGCAGACGACGCCAAGACCCCCGAGGGAATTGGCCTCCTCAGGCTGGCTCCTGAGGGGCGGAGAGTTCTATGCAAGGTGCACCGCACGAGGCCCAACTGACGTGAGCCATGACAACCAAGGCCAGGCGGGCGCTAGCGGGCGTAGAGTACCAGTTTCCTCTTTGGTGCAAAGGAGGCAAGCAGCAGGCGCGAAGTCCCGAGGAATCAGCCAAAGGTTTCCATTCTGGTGCAACGAGACCAAGACCGCCAGGACGGCAGGACGGAGGTCATTGTCGAGCGCACCACAGCGTCACGACCAGAGGATTTTCGCAGGCGAAGACCGCTTTAGTCAGGATAGGATGTACTTCTTGCCCCCCTTCAAATCTAGCCGTTGTGGCATCCCTTCCCGCCAACATTTGGGAAGTGGACCAAGGCTACTATAAATAGGACTTAGCCACCACCATAGCGGGGGACGGACAGATCGGATCCCTTCTCATCCAACCACCTCACCAGCTCTCTCGAGCTCAAGAACACCTCACCTCCTGAGGCCAGTTCATCCACTGTACTAGTTCATCCATAGCCCTTCGAGGCAATCCACCAAAATGCTGGAGTAGGGTATTACATTGTAAGGTGTCCCAAACCAGGACAAACTACTATGTCTCTCTGTCCCTTTGAGCTCGACGCGCTAGGCTTAGGAAGATTGCTAGTAGGAAAGCGTGGTAGGTTGAGATCTCCGCATGCACCCTAGAGTTTGAACCTCTCAAGGTTTTGCGAAACCTGAAATCCGACATTTGGCGCGCCAGGTAGGGGTGCGTCGGATCCTCTCTTCCGTCGCTCGTTCCACCGTTACTCCGACACTTCCATGGCTGACGCACGTTAGGCTCGCGCTGAGAACCGGGCCGTGCTTGCCGCCCGCGTCGCTCAGACAGCCTCGGCAGGCGACGGCTGTGCTCGTCATCCTCCATCACCAGCAGCCAATGCCACCACGGGCACTGCCGGCCATGAGCAACAAGCTTCATCGCTACACCCCTTGGTGCATCGTGACGGGCGCACGGCCACTCCATCGCTGACCCCGGCTGCTTCATCCTCCCATGCGCGTCGCGGCCCGGTGAACACGCAAGCTGCTCTACTCATGGCGTGGGAGATCCTCCGCTATTGCCCAGTCAACAACCTCTATGAGGAGTGGCTCGAGCGCATCGCCGAGCTCGTCAGCGCCGCCGGAGACTCCACTGCACCGGCCTGCTCGCTACCTCAACAGCCTCCTGCCGTGGGCGACGTGGCGCATGGGGCACCTCCACCACCTCCAGCCCAGGGCACCATCGTCGAGCCAAGACGGGTGGCACCGTGGCGCGACCCACCATGTCAGGAGCCTGCGCGTGCATAGGCGAGCTGCCAAGTGGTGCAGCGGCCCCAAGAAGATGCACATCTGCTTCCAGTACCCCCACGTCAAGTCCGTGTGCCGCCTGTGATGATGGTAGCGCGCGGGCACCAAGATCAGGCTCCACTTCCTCGATGGGCTCCCGTGACCATAGCAGGGTGCCGCACATTCACTCTGGAGCTTCGCAACATCATCTGGCCAGGAAAGTTCAAGCTTGACCTACCCCCACGCTATGACGGCACCACCGACCCCGCCGAGTTCCTGCAGCTCTACGAGCTGAGCATCGAGGCAGCCAGCGGTGACGAGAAGATCATGGCTGATACGTCTCCAATGTATCTATAATTTTTGATTGTTCCATGCTACTATATTACCTGTTTTGGATGTTTATGGGCTTTATTTTACAAATTTATATCATTTTTGGGACTAACCTAGTAACCGGAGGCCCAGCCCGTATTGTTGTTGTTTTTTTGCCTATTTCAGTATTTCGAAGAAAATGAATATCAAACAGAGTCCAAACGGAATGAAACCTTTGGGAGCGTGATTTTTGGAACAAACATGATCCAAAGAACTTGGAGTGCAAGTCAAGAAGCAATCGAGGCGGCCAAGAGATAGGAGGGCGCGCCCACCCCTCCTGGGCGCGCCCCTTGTCTCCTAGGCCCCTCGAGTAGCCACCGACATACTTCTTCCTCTTATATAAGCCTATATACCCCAAAACACATCCAGGGAGCCACCTAAGAAATATTTCTGCCACCGTAACCTTCTGTATCCATGAGATCCTATCTTGGAGCCGTCATCGGTGTTCTGCCAGAGGGGGAATCCACCACGGAGGGCTTCTACATCAACACCATAGCCCTTCTGATGAGTTGTGAGTAGTTTACCACAGACCTTCGGGTCCATAGTTATTAGCTAGATGGCTTCTTCTCTCTTTTTGGATCTCAATACAATGTTCTCCCCCTCTCTTGTGGAGATCTATTCGATGTAAACTCTTTTTGTGGTGTGTTTGTCGAGATTCGATGAATTGTGGGTTTATGATTAAGTTTATCTATGAGAAATATTTGAATCTCCTCTGTATTCTTTTATGTATGATTGAGTTATATTTGCAAGTCTCTTCAAATTATCGGTTTGGTTTGGCCTACTAGATTGATCTTTCTTGCCACGGGAGAAGTGCTTAGCTTTGGGTTCAATCTTGCGGTGTCCTTACCCAGTGACAGAAAAGGGTTGCAAGGAACGTATTGTATTGTTGCCATCGAGGATAAAAAGATGGGGTTTATATCATATTGCTTGAGTTTATCCCTCTACATCATGTCATCTCTCTTAATGTGTTACTCTGTTCTTATGAACTTAATACTCTAGATGCATGCTGGATAGCGGTCGATGTGTGGAGTAATAGTAGTAGATGCGGGCAGGAGTTGGTCTACTTGTCACGGACGTGATTCCTATATACATGATCATGCCTAGATAATCTCATAATTATTCACTTTTCTATCAATTGCTCGATAGTAATTTGTTCACCCATCGTAATACTTATGTTATCTTAAGAGAAGCCTCTAGTGAAACCTATGGCCCCCGGGTCTATCTTTTATCATATAAAGCTTTCAATCTACTTTTATTTGCATCTTTATTTTTTGCATCTATATTATAAAATACCAAAAAATATATTTATCTTATCATATTATCTCTATCAGATCTCACTTTCGCAAGTGGCCGTGAAGGGATTGACAACCCCTTTATTGCGTTGGTTGCGAGTTCTTTGTTTGTTTGTGTAGGTTCATGGGACTTGTGAGGAGCCTCCTACTGGATTGATACCTTGGTTCTCAAAAACTGAGGGAAATACTTACGCTACTGTGTTGCACCCTTTCCTCTTCAAGGAAAACCAATGCAAGCTCAAGATGTAGCAAGAAGGATTTCTAGCGCCGTTGCCGAGGAGGTCTTCGCTCAAGTCAAGACATACCATGTACCCATCACAAACTCATCTCCCTCGCATTTACATTATTTGCCATTTGCCTCTCGTTTTCCTCTCCCCCACTTCACCCTTGCGGTTTTATTCGGCCTCTCTTTCCCAATCTCCTCTCCTTTCCGCTTGCCTTTTTTCCCCTCTGTTTCACTTGCCTTTTTCTGTTTGCTTGTGTGTTGGATTAGTTGTCGCCATGGAGCAAGATAATACCAAATTGTGTGATTTCTACAATACCAATAGTAATGACTTCCTTAGTACTCCGATTGCTCCTATTAATGATGTTGAGTCTTGTGAAATCAATGCTGCTTTGCTGAATCTTGTTATGAAAGATCAATTCTCCGGCTTTCCTAGTGAAGATGCCCCTACCCATCTAAACAACTTTGTTGAATTGTGTGAGATGCAAAGGAAAAAAGATACGGATAATGATATTGTTAAATTGAAGTTATTTTTGTTTTCACTTAGAGATCATGCTAAAGTTTGGTTTTCGTCTTTGCCTAAAAATAGTATTGATTCTTGGAACAAGTGCAAAGATGCTTTTATCTCTAAGTATTTTCCTCCCGCTAAGATTATCTCCCTTAGGAATGATATTATGAATTTTAAACAACTTGATCATGAGCATGTTGCCCAATCTTGGGAAAGAATGAAATTGATGATTCACAATTGCCCTACTCATGGTTTGAATTTATGGATGATCATACAAAAATCTTATGCCGGTTTGAACTTTGCTTCTAGAAATTTTAGATTCTGCCACCGAAGGCATGTTTATGGAAATCACTTTAGGATATGCTACAAAACTTCTTGATAATATTATGGCTAATTATTCTCAATGGCACACCGGACGATCTACTAGTAAGAAAGTGCATGCTATAGAAGAAATTAATGTTTTGAGTGGAAAGATGGATGAGCTTATGAGATTGTTTGCTACTAAGAGTTCTTCTATTGATCCCAATGATATGCGTTTATCTACCTTGATTGAGAATAATAATGAATCTATGGATGTAGATTTTGTTGGTAGGAATAATTTTGGAAACAATGCTTATAGAGGAAACTTTAATCCTAGACTATTCCCTAGCAATTCCTCTAATAATTATGGAAATTCCTACAATAATTCTTATGGTAATTTTAATAATATGCCCTCTGATTTTCAAAATAGTGTGAAAGAATGTATGGTCTCTCAAAAGAATTTTAATGCTTTGCTTGAAGAAAAATTGCTCAAAGTTGATGATTTGGCTAGGAACGTTGATAGACTTTCGCTTGATGTTGATTCTCTTAAACTTAGATCTTCTTCTCCTAAGCATGATATCGATGAGTCTCTCAAAGCTATGAGAAGTTCCATTGACGAATGCAAAGAAAGAACCGCTAGATTGCGTGCTAAGAAAGATTGCTTTGTAAAAGCGTGTTCTTCTAGTTTCCATGAAAATAATGATGAAGATCTTAAAGTTATTGATGTGTACCCTATTAGATCTTTGTTTTGCAATATGAATCTTGATAATAATGGGACTGGAGATGAGTCAACTTTATTTAGAAGGCGTCCCAACAATTTGGAGTTTTTAGATCTTGATGTTAAATTTGGTAAAAGTGGGATTGAAGAGGTCATGACTTTAAATAGTATTGAACCCACTATCTCGGATTCCAAGGAATTTGATTATGATAATTGTTCTTTAGAAAGTTTTATTTCCTTGTTGCAATCCGTTGTTAATTCTCCTCATGCTTATAGTCAAAATAAAGCTTTTACCAAACATATTGTTGATGCCTTGATGCAATCTTTTGATGAAAAACTTAATTTGGAAGTTTCCATACCTAGAAAACTTAATGATGAGTGGGAACCTACTATAAAGATTAAAATTAAAGATTATGAGTGTTTTGCTTTGTGTGATTTCGTGCTAGTGTTTCCACGATTCCGAAAACTTATGTGATATTCTAGGTTTCCATGATCTTGATGATTGCTCTTTAAATTTGCACCTTGCGGATTCCACCATTAAAAAGCCAATGGGAAGAATCAATGATGTCCTAATTGTTGCAAATAGAAATTTGGTGCCCGTTGATTTTATCGCTCTTGATATAGATTGCAATCTTTCTTGCCCTATTATTCTTGATAGACCTTTCCTTAGAACGATTGGTGCGATTATTGATATGAAGGAAGTGAATATTAGATTCCAATTTCCACTAAAGAAAGGCATGGAGCACTTTCCAAGAAATAAAGTCAAATTACCTTATGAATCTATCATGCGAGCTACCTATGAATCAAGTGCCAAAGATGGCACTACTTAAATCTATCTTAGCTTTTATGCCTAGCTAGGGGCGTTAAACGATAGCGCTAGTTGGGAGGCAACCCAATTTTCTTTGTGTTCTTTGTTTTTGTTCCTGTTTACTAATAAATTTTTCATCTACTTTATGTTTAGATGAGTTTTCATGTTTTATTTAGTGTTTGTGCCAAGTAGAAGCTATAGGATAACCTATGATATGAGTTGATTTCATTCTGCTGAAAAATAGAAACTTTGCGTTCACGAGAAAAAAATCAATATATCACACAAACGAGCTTTTGCATTGATTCTTGTTGATTATGTTGAATAAACAAATTTTTTAGGACTTCCTAGTTTGGTAGGATTTTTAAGGTTCCTGAAGTTTGTGTTAGGTACAGATTGCTACAGACTGTTCTGTTTTTGACAGATTCTGTTTTTCGTGTGTTGTTTGATTATTTTGATGCATCTATGGCTAGTATGTAAGGGTATGAACCATAAAGAACTTGGAATACAGTAGGTATAACACCAATATAAATAAATAATGAGTTCATTACAGTACCTTATGTGGTGGTCTTGTTTTCTTTCACTAACGGAGCTTATGAGATTTCCTGTTGAGTTTTGTGTCGTGAAGTTTTCAAGTTTTGGGTAAAGATTTGATGGACTATGGAATAAGGAGTGGCAAAAGCCTAATCTTGGGGATGCCCAAGGCATCCCAAGATATTCAAGAATAGCCAAAAGCCTAATCTTGGGGATGCCCCGGGAAGGCATCCCCTCTTTCGTCTTTGTTCGTTGGTAACTTTACTTGGAGCTATATTTTTATTCGCCACATGATATGTGTTTTGCTTGGAGCGTCGTGTATGATATTAGTATTTGCTTTTTAGTTTACCACAATCATGCTTGCTGTAACACACCTTTTCGGAGAATCCTACTTGATTGAAATTTATTAGAATACTCTATGTGCTTCACTTATATCTTTTGAGCTAGATAGTTTTTGCTCTAGTGCTTCACTTATATCTTTTAGAGCACGGCGGTGGTTTAATTTTGAAGAAATTGTTGATCTCTCATGCTTCACTTATATTATTTTGTGAGTCTTTTAGAACAGCATGGTATTTTCTATGGTTATAAATTGGTCCTAGAATGATGAGCATCCAAGTTGGGTATAATAAAAACTATCATAGGAAGTGAATTGGATGCTATGATCAATTTGATACTTGATAATTGTTTTGAGATATGGAGGTAGTGATATTAAAGTCATGCTAGTTAGGTGATTATGAATTAATGATGGCTTGTGTTGAAGTTAGCAAGTCCCATAGCATGCATGTATGGTTAAAGTTGTGTAAGAAATTTGAAACATGAAGTGTACCTGGCTTGTGCATCCTTATGAGTGGCAGTCGGGGAAGAGCGATGGTATTTTCCTACTAATCTATCCCCCTAGGAGAATGCACGTAGTGCTTGGTTTTTGATGACTTCTAAATTTTTGTGATAAGTATATGAGTTATTTTGACTAATGTTGAGTCCATGGATTATACGCGCTTTTACCTTTCCATCATTGCTAGCCTCTTCAGTACCGTGCATTGCCCTTTCTCACCTTGAGACTTGGTGCAAACTTCGCCGGTGCATCCAAACCCCGTGATATGATACGCTCTATCACACATAAACCTCCTTATATCTTCCTCAAAACAGCCACCATACCTACCTATTTATGGCATTTCCATAGCCATTCCGAGATATATTGCCATGCAACTTTCCACTGTTCCATTCATCATCATCATGACATACATTACTTTTGTCATATTGCCATTGCATGATCATGTAGTTGACATCGTATTTGTGGCAAATCCACCATGCATAATTGTTTATACATGTCACTCTTTATTCATTGCACCATCCCGGTACACAGCTGGAGGCATTCATATAGAGTCATTCTTGTTCAAGTTTCAAGTTTTAATTCATGTGTTGTAATCAATAAAAGTGTGATGATCAGCATTATTAGAGCATTGTTCCAAAGAAAAAAAGAAAGGCCAAAGAAAAAAAGAAAAAAAATAAAAAATAAAAAAAATAAAAAAAATAAAAGGGGGCAATGTTACTATCTCTTTTTCCACACTTGTGCTTCAAAGTAGCACCATGTTCTTCATATAGTGAGTCTCATATATTGTGCTTCAATGTAGCACCATGTTTTTCATATAGAGTCTCATATGTTGTCACTTCAATATACTAGTGGGAATTTTTCATTATAAAACTTGGCTTGTATATTCCTACGATGGGCTTCCTCAAATGCCCTAGGTCTTCATGAGCAAGCAAGTTGGATGCACACCCACTAGTTTTCTTTTGTTGATCTTTCATTCATTTATAGCTCTAGTGCATCCGTTGCATGGCAATCCCTACTCCTCATGTTGACATCAATTGATGGGCATCTCCATAGCCCGTTGATTATCCTCATCAATGTGAGACTTTCTCCTTTTTTGTCTTCTCCACACAATCCCCAATCATTCTTCTATTACACCCATAGTGCTATATCCATGACTCACGCTCATGTATTGCGTGAAGGTTGAAAAAGTTTGAGATTATTTAAGTACAAAACAATTGCTTGGCTTGTCATCGGGGGTATAGAAGTTGGGAACATCTTTGTGTGACAAAAATGAAGCATAGCCTAACTATATGATTTTGTAGGGATGAACTTCCTTTAGCCATGTTATTTTGACTAGACATGATTGCTTTTATTAGTATGCTTGAAGTATTACTATTTCTTTTGTCAATATGAACTTTTATTTTGAATCATTTGGATCTGAACATTCATGCCAAAATAAAGAGATATTACATTGAGAATTATGCTAGGTAGCATTCCACATCAAAAATTATGTTTTTATCATTTACCTACTCGAGGACGAGCAGGAATTAAGCTTGTGGATGATTGATACGTCTCCAACGTATCTATAAATTTTGATTGTTCCATGCTATTGTATTACCTGTTTTGGATGTTTATGGGCTTTATTTTACACATTTATATCATTTTTGGGACTAACCTACTAACCGGAGGCCTAGCCCGTATTGCCGTTTTTTTGCCTATTTCAGTATTTCGAAGAAAAGGAATATCAAAAGGAGTCCAAACGGAATGAAACCTTTGGGAGCGTGATTTTTGGAACGAACGTGATCCGGAGAACTTGGAGTGCAAATCAAGAAGCAATCAAGGCGGCTAGGAGATAGGAGGGCGCGCCCACCCCTCCTGGGCATGCCCCCTGTCTCTTGGGCCCCTCGAGTGGCCACCCACATACTTCTTCCTCCTATATAAGCCTACATACCCCGAAAACATCTAGGGAGCCACCGAAGAAATATTTCCGCCACCGTAACCTTCTGTATCCGCGAGATCCCATCTTGGAGCCGTCGCCGGCGTTCTGCCGGAGGGGGAATCCACCACGGAGGGCTTCTACATCAACACCATAGCCCTTCCGATGAGTTGTGAGTAGTTTACCATAGACCTTCGGGTCCATAGTTATTAGCTCGATGGCTTCTTCTCTCTTCTTGGATCTCAATACAATGTTCTCCCCCTCTCTTGTGGAGATCTATTCGATATAAACTCTTTTTGTGGTGTGTTTGTCGAGATCTGATGAATTGTGGGTTTATGATTAAGTTTATCTATGAGAAATATTTGAATCTCCTCTGAATTCTTTTATGTATGATTGAGTTATCTTTGCAAGTCTCTTCGAATTATTGGTTTGGTTTGGCCTACTAGATTGATCTTTCTTGCCATTGGAGAAGTGCTTAGCTTTGGGTTCAATCTTGCGGTGTCCTTAACCAGTTACAAAAAGGGTTGCAAGGCACGTATTGTATTGTTGCCATCGAGGATAAAAAGATGGGGTTTATATCATATTGCTTGAGTTTATCCCTCTACATCATGTCATATTTCTTAATGCGTTACTCTGTTCTTATGAACTTAATACTCTAGATGCATGCTGGATAGCGGTCGATGTGTGGAGTAATAGTAGTAGATGTAGGCAGGAGTCGGTCTACTTGTCGGTGTCAAAACCGGCGGATTTCGGGTAGGGGGTCCCGAACTGTGCGTCTAGGCGGATGGTAACAGGAGACAAGGGACACGATGTTTTTACCCAGGTTCTGGCCCTCTCGATGGAGGTAATACCCTACTCCTGCTTGATTAATATTGATGATATGGGTAGTACAAGAGTTGATCTACCACGAGATTAGAGAGGCTAAACCCTAGAAGCTAGCCTATGGTATGATTGTTGTTCGTCCTACGGACTGAACCACTCTGGTTTATATAGACACCAGAGAGGGCTTGGGTTACACAGAGTTGGTTACAATGGGAGGAGATCTACATATCGTATCGCCAAGCTTGCCTTCCACGCCAAGGAAAGTTCCATCCGGACACGGGACGAAGTCTTCAATCTTGTATCTTCATAGTCCAGGAGTCCAGCCAAAGGTCATAGTACGGTCATCCGGACACCCCCTAATCCAGGACTCCCTCACCGGGGGATGTTATCAACAAGAGACAGTAAAAAAAGGTTTACGCAGGGTCTTAATCTGAAAAGAATCCTTGAAACCGGTCCCTACTGCACGTCTGCGCCTGTGTCTCCGTTGTGCCGTATCCTGGACGGGTGTAGCACGGTGTTCGTCTGCAAAAGAGAGGAACTTAGTGGAAAACAATCGTGTGAGAAATCTATGTTAAAATAAACAAAGTATAATACAGAAAATGGGTAGAATTGAGCTTTATTGTCTCCTGGTATTCCACAGCCAAGCCTTTATTCGAATCGTTTTACTGTCTCACCTCAGCGTGTTTAGCGAGGCGGTTTCCTTGGAACGTCTTGTCAAAGCAGAGATCATGTCCCCTTATTCCGGGATTCTCATCAATACGGGCGTGGGTAACCCAACCGTGCCATGGGTATGACTTCTTAATTGAAAGTGAATCCCAGACGGTCACGGGGAGGTCTCTTGGTATTCAAACCCTTTTATAAAGAGACCAAGGCTCAACTCCTTTCTTTCAATCCCATCAAATCCGCCTCTCGCCTCGAGTTCCAACACCCAAAGCTCTAGATTCAGGCGCTTCGAACCTTCGATGATGTCCGGCTCCGACCTCCAAGGCCGGTGGACGCCTTCCTCTGTTACAGAAGAAGACGTGCGAAAGCTGAGAGATGCCAGGTATCTAACCGGCGAAATCTCACATAGGCTGCCTGCTCCAGGGCAGGCTATCCCCACTCCCCAACTCAGTGAGAGCGTGGTGTTCACACCTCACTTCCTTTGGGGGCCCGGCTTCCCGGTTGATCCCCTCGTGAGGGGGCTCATGTTTTATGATGGGCTGGAATTTCAAGACTTAGCTCCGGAGACCATCCTCCAAATCTCATCGTTCATTGTCGTGTGTGAGGCCTTCCTCCATATTACTCCTTACTTCGGACTGTGGCTTAAGACCTTCAAGGTAGAACCGAAGATAATCGAGGGGCAGCATGCAGAGTGCGGAGGTGCTCTTATAAGCAAGATTGCCGACGCTCCATGGCCCGAGGGCTCTTTCCAAGAGGAGTTCGGCTTATGGCAACGAGAGTGGTTTTACATCACAGCCCCCAGGGGCACCACATGGGTGGCGCCACCTACTTTTTGCTCGGGTCCCCCACCATGGCTAGCGTCATGGGTCAATGAAGGGCTTAACTGGGGGCCGGACGTGCCCTTGCTGCAGCGCCGCAATCGAGATCTCCTAGAAAGAGATATGAATTTGGCCGTAGTGGCGCAGGTTATGCTGATTCGCCGCATACTGCCCTGCAAACATCGCCTCTCTGCCTGTGGGAATTTAATCCGGAGGGACCGCGAGTCCTCCAACATTTTATGGGCACAACGCCCATGGAGATGTATAAATTGTTCTTCGGATCACAAGCAATGTGTTCGGACTCGTCCGAGGACACATGTCTGAGCTGCAATCGCCCAGACACTCAAGTAAGTAGCCCTGTACCCAGACACGCTACCCGTATGTTTATCATAAAATTGCCCTTTAAAAGAGCTATCCTTTGAACATGAGTGGATAGCGAAAGCAAAGCTTATCAGGTGTCCGGCCCCCCTCCCTGAGACTACGCCGGATCCGGTGTTGACCAGGATGTCGGAGATTGCGCCCTTGGAAGAAGGCGAAGAGGGGAACCAAGAAGCTGCCGCCTCCGTGAAGGAGGCTGTCAGGAAGGGAGGAATCGAGAATTCCCCTAACCAGGGAAAGAAAAGGACCGCCTCTGAAGACCCGGAGGCGATGGCCTCAAAGCGGGGGAAGAAATCTTCGTTAGAGGGTCCGGTGCCGGAGAGTGCCCCGGCCGCATTGCGCCCCCAAGGGGATCATCTCTCCACCGAGCTGTAAGTAAAGTGAGGGGTTTTAAAATGAGTGACATCCCTGTTTTATTTCTAAGGAAGATAACCGAAATTTTACCTTGCAGTTCGGATCTCAACCCTTCTCAGCAGAGCTCATCTTCAGGGGATCTTTGTCCGGAGATGATGGAGAGCAAAACGCCTCCCCCAGCTGTACCATCTTGTGAGGCGGGCGACCCCGAGGTGTCGTCTCGGATGGTTTCTCCAAATCCGGACCTCGAAAAAGGTCTTCGGACTAGTCCGACACCTTTCGGTGCACGGTCGGAGGAGCTGAAGGATCTGCTCGGGCGAGCGTCTATCTCAGAAGAACACCATGTGTTGATGAACACGGTGATTAGAAGGATTTCATCCGCGGAAAGCGGATTGTACGAGGCCGCCAGGAGTTTACTTACAGGTTTTGAGGTATGCGAAAATATGTACATTTTGACAGAGCCGCATATAAAAAATGCGCCCTGTATACATAGTAGCCCCTGAGACTCTGTGTGTTGTCAAAAATGACGGCGCGCAGAGGATCATAATCCCAGGTATAATATGTCTCCTTTCCTATGTAGGTGGCGAGGTGTTCGGTGGCTAGCCGGACTGATGAATTTGCCGAGCTAAAGCGGCAACTTGACGTGGCAGATGCCAACATCGCAGTTGTAAATGAGCAGCTGGACGAGGCACAAGCTATGTAATGTCTCCAAAGACATCTGGTAAGAGGATCTTAATGCTCGTACCTTATAACATGTGTGCTTAATGCAGATGGTGCCGCTGCCATGGAGAACCTTCGGGCGGAACTTGCTCGAGCCAAGGAGCAAGCGAGGAAAAGCGATGCGGCTGTCGTGAAGGCAGCTGAATAGCTAAAAGCCGAACAGGCTGCTCACTGCCAGAGCAAGAAAGAAATGGCCGAGATGGCTGTAAAATTGAAGGATGCTGCCGACCATTGTAAGCTTCTTGAAAAAGACGATAGGGTGGCACAGAAGGACCTAGAAAAGGTCACTGCCGAGGCCAAGGACACTCGCTCTGCAATGAGAGCTATGAAGGAGGAGCTACGTCAGGCCGGAGATATCACGGCTGGAAAGCCCTGTATGCTGCGGATGAAGTTCGAGGATCCTAAGTATGCTCCGTTAGACCGGAAGTGGAGTGCGGCGAACACTTATCTGGATTTGGCGGCGAGTGCCGTGGACGCGACCGAACACTTCCGGGTCTAGATGACCATGAATTGGAAGAACTTTTTTGGTCGTAGTTCCACAATCCAGAGTGCCCACTTTCGGTATCCGATCGTTTGGCTGCATGGGCGGAGCTGAACAGGTTATCCGGACTCGCCATGAAGCATGTCGTGAGTCATCTGTGGCCGAGAGGGCCCGAGCCAAAGAGTTATTTTAGCTTGGTGCAGCAGTTCCTTGGTACGGTGCCACATATTGATGCAATGAAGAGGTCAACGTGCATAGAGGGTGCACATATGGCTCTTGCCCGTGTCAAGACATACTGGGCGGAGATGAAGGCCAGTGTTGTTGCATCCCAGGATTCGGACGAAAGCCGAGTACCTGCCAAGCACTACTTTGAGGAAGTTATGCAGGGCGCTCGTTTAATAGAGACGTAGTGCTCGAAGGATGTTATGTTCGAATAACATGTGCTATTTGTAAAACAATGTTTTGATGGAATATAGAAGCTTTTGATACTTGTACTTTCAAGAATTAGAATGCCTCCTGTGTGGCCGTTAATGTATATGTGTATATAACTTGAAAGATGGCAGTCGTTGGCTTCAGCCCCCACACATATAATGCGGGGGTGTTCGCAGAAGGCGCATTTTCACACTTGGTCCAACGTCTTGGTCCTATAGAGGAGGTGATAGCGCAGCGAACTAGGCAACCGGACTATAATGCTTTATCAATTTCACTTAGCCATAGGAGTTTGACAGTGGGGCTACTGAATAGCCCCTAGGGGCACCACGCTCACCCGAATTCGGGGCGCGTGTGTGCCTGATTGGGAAACGGCCCTTCGTTAATGCGGAGGAATCCTCAAGATTCCGGCAAGTCATCGAGTGGTTGACCAGTCTCTCGCTATATCATGACAGTCAGTTTTCGGCTTTCTCTACTGAGGTGCTCGCCTGGCCGAACCGGGGCACAATCGCAGTAGTTCTCCTAGTGCCGCCTTAGCCGATAGAGCGGAACGTAAGGCAGCAAAACACAGGAGCCGGGCAAACCCAACATTTGACCAAAGACATGATTCGGAGCTGATGCATATAAGGCCAAACTCGCGACGCCGAACACTCCCTAAGGTATTCGGTCTTTATGAAAACGGGCCGAACAAAAGCCCTTGGTAAGAAGCCCCTGGTGTCCAGGTACGCGCAAAATTCTGGCGTGGCCACATGCCAAGACGCCAGCCTCCTCCTTGGTAATAGCAAAAAACCGGGTGTCGGTGTCAAAACCGGCGGATCTCGGGTAGGGGGTCCCGAACTGTGCGTCTAGGCGGATGGTAACAGGAGAAAAGGGACACGATGTTTTTACCTAGGTTCAGGCCCTCTCGATGGAGGTAAAACGCTACTCCTGCTTGATTAATATTGATGATATGGGTAGTACAAGAGTTGATCTACCACGAGATCAGAGAGGCTAAACCCTAGAAGCTAGCCTATGGTATGATTGTTGTTCGTCCTACGGACTAAACCTCTCCGGTTTATATAGACACCGGAGAGGGCTAGGGTTACACAGAGTCGGTTACAATGGGAGGAGATCTACATATCGTATCGCCAAGCTTGCCTTCCACGCCAAGGAAAGTTCCATCCGGACACGGGACGAAGTCTTCAATCTTGTATCTTCATAGTCCAGGAGTCCGGCCAAAGGTCATAGTCCGGTCATCCGGACACCCCCTAATCCAGGACTCCCTCACCGGGGGATGTTATCAACAAGAGACAGTAAAAAAGGTTTACGCAGGGTCTTAATCTGAAAAGAATCCTTGAAACGGGTCTCTACTGCACGTCTGCGCCTGTGTCTCCGTTGTGCCTTATCCTGGACGGGTGTAGCATGGTGTTCGTCTGCAAAAGAGAGGAACTTAGTGGAAAACTATCGTGCGAGAAATCTATGTTAAAAGAAACAAATTATAATGCAGAAAATGGGTAGAATTGAGCTTTATTGTCTCCTTGTGTAAACGCGCGGAGCCCCTTGTACAGGGGTATGCGGCTATTAAGCCTTTGTATGTTTACGCCGGACTCGTCGAGCCATGTCCGGGGTTTTTAACGACCTATTTAGGTGCTCTAACTAGTAAAGCTGGATTAGTGTGCGGCTATCAAGGAAGCCGCACCATCGTCCGCGCTCGAGGAACACTTGATATTTCCCTTTAATGAGATGATGCCTCGTGGACCGGGCATTTTGAGTGTAAGGGATGCATAATGCGGTATTGCGTTAAAGCAGGCAAAAGCTTCGCGTCCCAGTAGTGCTTGATAGCTACTTATGAATGGGGCAATGTGGAAGGTTAGCTTTTCACTTCGGAAGTTGTCGAGGGAGCCGAACATAACTTCTAATGAGAGGGAACCCATACAATGGGTATCTGGGCCTGGCGTGACCCCTTGAAAGGAAGTGTTGCCATGGCGAATTATTGTTGGCTTTAACCCCATTTTGCGGATTGTGTCCTGATATAGCAGGTTTAGGTCACTGCCGCCGTCCATTAGGACTTGTGTAAAGTGGAGTCCGTCAATTATCGGATCTACAACCAAGGTAGTCCAGCCTGCATTCCGGATACCTCTAGAGTAATCCTGATGATCGAAGGTGATTGGTTGTAACAACCAGTGGCGGGACTCCTCTAGGATAGGACGTATGGCGTGTATCTCCATAGGTGCCACTCTGTTTTTCCCTTTTGTCACATGAAGTGAATTTACTGTTTTGACTTCTTGCGGGAACTTCTTTTGTTCTTCGGTGTTCTGCTTGTCGGGTTCGTCGTCATCCTCACTTGGTATGTCGAGCCCCTTGTGTTCGGCGTTGAGTTTTCTGGATTCTTTGAAGACCCAACAATCTCTGTGGGTGTGGTTTGCAGGCCTCCCGGGAGTATTGTGGATTTGACATATTTTGTCCAAGATTTTGTTGAGGTTAGATAGCTCGTCCCTATTATCTTTGGGGGGCGGCTTTTTCTGATTCTGCCGAGAGCTTTTGAATCCGGCGTTGACTGCCATGCTCTTCGGGCTGTTATCCTTGAACCGGCGTTGTTCCTTGCTACGGTGCAGTTTCTCGTTTCCATCTCTGACTTCGGATGTACTTGGGTCGCTGGTGCTGCTTCTTGCCAGCCAGCTATCCTCTCCTGCACAAAAGCGGGTCATGAGGCTTGTCAATGCGGCCATTGTTCTTGGCTTTTCTTGGCCAAGGTGTCTGGCGAGCCATTCGTCTCGAATGCTATGTTTGAAAGCTGGTAAGGCTTCAGCGTCCAGACTGTCGACTATCTAATTTTTTTAGTAAGAAATCTGTTCCAGAGTTTCCGGGCCGACTCTCCGGGTAGTTGAGTTATATGGCTTAGATCGTCTGCATCCGGAGGTCGGACATAGGTCCCTTGAAAATTTACCCAAAAAGCATTCTCGAGCTCCTCCCAACTTCCTATGGTGTTTTCGGGAAGGCTTTTAAGCCAATGCCGGGTAGCCCTTTGAGCTTGAGGGGTAAGTATTTTATGGCGTGGAGGTCATCTCCTCTAGCCATGTGTATGTGGAGGATATAATTCCCAATCCAGACTCCAGGGTCTGTTGTTCTGTCATATGCCTCTATGCTTACGGGCTTGAATCCCGCTGGAAATTCATGGTCCAGCACCTCATTGGTGAAACATAGGGGATGTGCGGCGCCCCTGTATTTGGGTGTGCCGCGATGTTTGGATATTTGTTGCGTTGCATTGCTTACTAGATCTTGCTTTCTTGGCCCGTAGATAGATCTAGTTGGGCCCTTTTTTGATGCAAATCCTTGTGCGGATCGCGTGCCGGATTGAGTGCGGCGCCCTTTGCCGCTCGATGTTGGTCATGGGGTCGTCTATCCGACCTGGTGGCTTCCTTGTTTTTTGACCGTGGGGGCTCTAAGGCCTCGTCATCAAATTCCGGTAGTAATTTTCGCTTCGGGTAGCTCTTTGTGTGGTGACTGTCGCCGTACTTGTGTGCGGTGTTGAGTACTTTGCCTCATCTGATTCTGAGTGCATCTTCCGCTGTTTTGAGGTTCCACTTCTGCTTTTTCAGGCTATGCGCAATGGCGATGAGCCTTTGGTGGAGGTTATTCTTCTCCAGCAACTTGTCCGGCGTGAGGTCGTCCGGACTATTATCTTCGTCGGGGACGGGTTGTTTGGTTTGTTTATCCAAGTTGTCCTGTTCGGACAGTTGCTCGATGGCATGTTCGTCGTCCGCCGGTTCGTCCTACTCTATGGCTGGGTCTCTATCGAGGTGGGGTTTGGCGCGGTGCTTCTGCCGCCGCTTTGATTGCTTTTCGAGGGAACGATCCCTCGTTGCGCCCTTTTGATCCTCGTCGTTGTTTCTTTAAGGTGTGTCCACCATGTATACATTGTTGGATGAGGTGGTTGTCCAGTGCCCTATAAGCGCTGGTTCTTGTTCGTCTTCTTCATCGGCGTCCATACCATCGATGTCTTCAGAGTTGAAGTCGAGCATGTCGGTTAAATCGTCGACAGTGGCTATGAAGTGGGTGGTGGGTGGATTTCGAATTTCTTCGTCGTCCGCATCCCAACCTTGCTGACCATAGTACGGCCAGGGCTCTCCTGATAAAGAGAGAGACTTTAGTGAATTCAGGATGTGGCCAAAGGGAAAGTGTTGAAAGATGTCCGCGGCGGTGAGCTCCATGATCGGAGCCCAATTGGGTTCGATCGGGAGGGGTGTGGAATATTCGGAGTCCAGCACCTTGGAGTCACGAGCTCCGCGATGGACAAGATTGGTGTTCGGCTCGATCGCTGTAGAGATTGCAGCCCCCGAGGCGGTGTCTGGCCACCCGTCCTCGACCGGCGCAATCGGCTCCGAGCTAAGGGTCGGAGCGGACACCTGAGCGGCGCTCTGGGCACTGTCCGGCGGCAGAGCTAGATCATGCCCATCGTGACAGTGCGGCGCGCTCGGCTGTGGCTCGAATCCGTCGAAGATCAAGTCTCCGCGGATGTCAGCTGTGTAGTTTAAACTTCCAAATCTGACCTGATGGCCAGGGGCGTAGCTTTCGATCTGCTCCAGATGGCCAAGTGAATTGGCCCGCAATGCAAAGCCGCCGGATACGAAGATCTGTCCGGGGAGAAAAGTCTCACCCTGGACCGCGTCGTGGTTGATGACCGAAGAAGCCATCGGGCCTAAAGGTGACGACACAGAGGAACTCTCAATGAGAGCACCAATGTCGGTGTCAAAACTGGTGGATCTCGGGTAGGGGGTCCCAAACTGTGCGTATAGGCGGATGGTAACAAGAGACAAGGGACACGATGTTTTTACCCAGGTTCGGGCCCTCTCGATGGAGGTAAAACCCTACTCCTGCTTGATTAATATTGATGATATGGGTAGTACAAGAGTTGATCTACCACGAGATCAGAGAGGCTAAACCCTAGAAGCTAGCCTATGGTATGATTGTTGTTCGTCCTACGGACTAAACCTCTCCGGTTTATATAGACACCGGAGAGGGCTAAGGTTACACAGAGTCGGTTACAATGGGAGGAGATCTACATATCGTATCGCCAAGCTTGCCTTCCACGCCAAGGAAAGTCCTATCCGGACACGGGACGAAGTCTTCAATCTTGTATCTTCATAGTCCGGGAGTCCGGCCAAAGGTCATAGTCCGGCCATCCGGACACCCCCTAATCCAGGACTCCCTCACTACTTGTCACGGATGTGATGCCTATATACATGATCATGCCTAGATAATCTCATAATTATTCACTTTTCTATCTATTGCTCGATAGTAATTTGTTCACCCACCATAATACTTATGCTATCTTGAGAGAAGCCTCTGGTGAAACCTATGGCCCCCGGGTCTATCTTTTGTCATATAAAGCTTTCAATCTACTTTTATTTGCATCTTTATTGTCTGCATCTATATTATAAAATACCAAAAATATATTTATATTATCATATTATCTCTATTAGATCTCACTTTCGCATGTGGCCGTGAAAGGATTGACAACACCTTTATCGTGTTGGTTGCGGGTTCTTTGTTTGTTTGTGTAGGTTCGTGGGACTTGTGAGGAGCCTCCTACTGGATTGATACCTTGGTTCTCAAAAACTGAGGGAAATACTTACGCTACTGTGCTGCATCACCCTTTCCTCTTCAAGGAAAACCAATGCAAGCTCAAGACGTAGCAATGGCGAACTGGTTCCCCATGGCTCTCAAGGATGGCGCGCGCTCCTGGCTCCTAATCTCCCCGTAGGATCTGTCTCCCCCTGGGATGAGATGCGCGACCGCTTCATCGCCAACTTCCAGGGCACTCGCTACTGCCCGCCGGCCGCGGGTGACCTGCGGGCAATGAAAAAAATAGCATGCTACAGCAAAATAGCGTCGACCTCAAAATATGCCATTAGCATGCTATATCGCGCTATAGTTTGCTATTAGCGAGACGTTGTACACGGATATAATTAGCGAGACAATTCTGAATATCCTATAGCGTGCTATTAGCGAGGATATAGCATGCTATTTTTTTCAGTGCCTATGGCGCATCAAGCAGCAGCCAGGGGAGACCCTGTAGAAGTACATCTAGTGCTTCAACAATGTCTGCCTCATGATCCCCAAGGTGTCGGACGAGGCCATCTCTCAGCATTCACTCATGGCGTCTGCGGTGTCAGGATGAAGGGGGAGTTCGCCATCCACGAGGACCTCTGCACAACCCTGGAGATGTTCAACATGGAGAACACATGCGCGAGGGCTGAGGAGGGACACCTCTCCCTCCTCGAACTCCCTGATGCTGACCCAGAAGACAAGAAGGCCAAGGACGTGAAGTGCAAGGGGCCAGTTGTGCCTGTAGCAGAGCGGGAGATGAAACACGGCTGGGATCACCCTGAGTCGTCCAAGAGCAACCGACCATTCTACATCTTCCACAACGTCCACAGCCACAACACCAACGAATGCCAGGAGCTCAGGGCCCTCCGCAATGGGCTCCTCGGCCGATGCCCCGAGTGCAATGATCGAGGCTATGGTCACGGAGGTGGCCGAGGTGGAGGGCGCTGGGATGGCCGCGACCATCACCAGGAGTGGCGCGACTAGCCTCGGGAGAACCGCTGGCAGGGCCAGCCTCATGAGGGCACTTGAGGGACCAGCCTCGCGAGGATCAGCCTCAGGGCAACGCCGCTCTTCCTCCACTGCCACCACCACCAAGAAGGAACGAAGATCATCACCAGGACGAGGGGGCTGGGGGCTTCCAGGAGCCTCGAGGCATAGCCTGCATACTGGGCGGCTCTCAGGCCCTAGCCTCTCACCGCATCTTCAAG
Source organism: Triticum dicoccoides (assembly GCF_002162155.2). Classification (NCBI taxonomy): domain Eukaryota; kingdom Viridiplantae; phylum Streptophyta; class Magnoliopsida; order Poales; family Poaceae; genus Triticum; species Triticum dicoccoides. The sequence continues at coordinate 568,955,636 of NC_041383.1, read as the reverse complement.
CAGTTCGCGCGCGAGTTAAACGCAGCCCTCCCCAAGCCCGAGGCAACTCGCCCGCTCAGATGGTTAAAATACGCCATTGCCTTCAACTCCTCCGATCTGCTAAAGAGCGCGGCCACTTCTGGCGCGCTCCCAGTGCTCTGCTCGCCTATCATCAGCAACGTGGTCGTCACAAAGACCCTCATTGATGGTGGAGCAGGGCTCAATGTTCTCTCTGTCCAGACGTTCAATAGACTCCAAGTGCCATATCACCAGCTTCAGCCTACCAAGCCATTCTCAGGACTGACCGACGGTTCCACGCATCCGATACGACAGATCCGCCTCCCTGTCACCTTCGGCGAGCGTGACTGTCGGATTACGGGTTCCGCAAACCCTTGAAAGGTTTGAACTCTAGTGTGCGTGTGGAGATCTCAACCTGCCTAGCCTGCCTACTCGCAATCCTCCTAAGCCTAGCGCGCCAGGGTCAAAGAGACAAGGGGACACAATAGTTCATCCTGGTTCGGGCCACCTTGCGGTGTAATACCCTACTCCAGCGTTTTGGTGGATTGCCTCGAAGGTCTGAGGATGAACTAGTACAATAGATGAACTAGCCTCAGGAGGTGATGTGTTCTTGGGCTCGAGAGAACTGGTGAGGTAGCTCGGCTGGACTCTCTCCATGATCATATGCCTCTCTATGGTGGTGGTTAAGTCCTATTTATAGTGCCATTGGTCCTCTTCCCAAATGTTGGCAGGAAGGGATCCCACAACGGCCAGATTTGAAGGGGGACAAGTAGTACATCCTATCCTGACTAAAGTGGTGTTCGTCTACGAAAAGCCTTTGGTCGTGACGATGCGGTGGGCTCGGCAATGACCCCCGTCCTGTCGTCCTGGCGGGCTTGGTCTTGTTGCACCAGAATGGAAACCTTTGGCCGATTCCTTGGGACTCCACGACTGCGGTTGCCTCCTTTGCACCAAAGAGGAAACTGGCGCTCTACGCCCGCTGGCGCCCGCCTGGCCTTGGTCATCATGGCTCACATCAGCTGAGCCTCATGAGGTGCACCTTGCATAGAACTCTCTGCCCCTCGAGAGCCAGCCTGAGGAGGCCGATCCCCACGTTGGTCTCGGTGTCGTACGCCTCGTGAGGCTTGCCCCTCGTGAGGGTCTTGAGTCGTTGATGGTGAAGCTGGGCCATACCAGGCCGCTGATGGAGCCACGCAGTGGGCCGCAGGCAGGCAAGTGTGTATACCCCCATCTTCAGAACGCTGACAGTAGCCCCCGGTCCCAAGGCGCGCTCTAACTTGGCTTCTAGGCAAAGCCAAAGGGAAAGTGTGGAGCGACGCGAGCCCTAACCACCTACGGCCTTGATGACGCGTGGCGATTGATGGGACGTGGGCGTCGCCGCTTCCCCATGCTGCCTCGGCAACAATTCCTGTCTGACAAAAGGGTTGCCATTCGCTCTCATGCTTTCATTGCCTTCCCTTCGTCGTGCTCCAGATCCCCTTCTCCCAACATTGAAAGAACTCTTCAGATCTGCCGATTCTCTCCTCCAATCTTCCGCACAATGGCCGCCGAGAGGACCAAGGCTCCAGCCCCGGCTGCTGGCCCCGCCTGGTATGAGCCGGTGTTGATCATGCCCTCAGTGACCAAGGAGAAGCTCCAGACCGCGCCTCTCCTGACGGTGAGCGCGGACAACTAGTGGGGGAAGAATGCACTCTGGGTCGCCGCCGCCACGTCGAAACCTGCGAAAAGTACCTTCTATCCTTTCTTCCTGCACAACGTCTGCTCGGGTCTGGTGCCCCCATTCTCCCACTTCTTCTACGTCATTCTCCACCATTACGGACTCCATGCGCTCCATATCCATCCCAATTCCATCCTCCTCCAATCCATCTTCGCCTTCTACTGCGAGGTGTTCGTGGGGGTGATGCCCTCCGTCGCCATGCTCGACCACTTCTTCTTCCTTTGCATGACTAGCAACTGGCCCGCATGGTGTGTCGGCTTCGTTGCGGCCCAGGGCGGCAACGCGATCTTCCGTACCGGGAAGAAGGTGGAGGACACCCGACACAAGTGGGTCCTAAAGGACGCCAAGTGCTCCCATGACCAGCTGGAGCTGTCGACCGAGCTCCCCTCCTCCGAGAAGGGTGGTTTTCTGAGAAGATCACTGACCCTTCCCTGAAGCCATTGGTGAAGAAGATGGAGGATGACCTGAAGAATGAGAAGCTGACGGGGTGCCATGATCGTTAAGGAGTTCCTGATGTAGCGGCTGGCGCCGCTCCAGGACCGCTCCCGCCCCTTGTGGAAGCTCGGGAGCACCGACGACAAGGTCCGCCTACGCCAGGACGCCCTTCCTGAGGAAGAGCTGAGCAAGGTGTCGATGTCCTTGACTGGAAAGGACCCGATCAGCCCTCCGGAGGAGTGCCTCCCGCTGTACCGCCAAGGCGACAGAGAGAAGATTGTTGCGGCCATGCCTGTCTTCGATGAGTTTGGGCCCATGCTGACAGGGCCTCCCCAGCCGCCCGCCTCCTTGGTGAATTTGTCCTCCGGCGACCGTTCGTCCAAGGCCACCGAGGAGGAGTGCGAGTGGTAATCCTCTACCCCGAGGCAGAGGGAGCTCCTCCCCGACTTCCCTGACGATGATGATGAGGATGCACCTCCGATGGTGGAGCTAGCTTGCCCCTCTGGGGTCACAACGAGATCCGAGGCCGCCTCCTCGAAGTAGCCCAAGCGGTCGGTCGTGAAGAAGGGCAGGACTATGTTGATCCCTCCGGGCACCACTGCACCTTCACCAGCGGTGTCCCAAGAGCACAACTCCGACTGCCTTGGTGTCACGCCCAAGATGCGACCCTATCCTAAAGGAACTCAAAGGTCCCGCCAAGGATAGAAGCGCATCTTGAAGACACCTTTGCAAGGTGGATATCATTACATCGTACCATTACATAATAGTTGGGGATACATACAAGGCATACAAATGCCACAAGAGTACATCAATACAACATACATAAGATCAACATCTGACTACAGATGAAACACAAACAGAAGCTCAAACAATATCCACCCTGCTAGCCCAGGCTGTCGGCCTGGAACCTATCCCCTGAATGAAGAAGAAGCAGAAGAAGAACTCCAAAACAAGCAAGCATCACTCTCGCGTCATGATCATCGCATAACCTTCACCTGCAACTGTTGTTGTAGTAATCTGTGAGCCACGAGGACTCAGCAATCCCATTACCATGGGTATCAAGACTAGCAAAGCTTAATGGGTAAGGAAGGATAAAGTGGTGAGGTTGCAGTGACGACTAAGCATATATGGTGGCTAACATACGCAAATAAGAGCGAGAAGAGAGCAAACGGAACGGTCGTGAAGCTAGCAATGATCAAGAAGTGATCCTGAACTGCTACTTACGTCAAACATAACCCAAAACCGTGTTCACTTCCCGGACTCCACCGAAAAGAGACCATCATGGCTACACACATGGTTGATGCGTTTTAATTCAGATCTAGTGTCAAGTTATCTACAACGGGACATTAACAAATTCTCATTTGCCACATAACCGCGGGCACGGCTCTCGAAAGTTTATACCCTGCAGGGGTGTCCCAACTTATCCCATCACAAGCTCTCACGGTCAACGAAGGATATTCCTTCTCCCAGGAAGACCCGATCAGTCTCGGAATCCCGGTTTACAAGACATTTTGACAATGGTAAAACAAGACCAACAAAGCCGCCCGATGTGCCGACAATCCCGATAGGAGCTGCACATATCTCGTTCTCAGGGCAACACCGGATGAGACATCCTACGAGTAAAACCATCCCTCAAGTTTCCCCGAGGTGGCCCCGCAGTCTACTCGGTTCGGACCAGCACTTAGAGAAGCACTGGCCCGGGGGGCTAAAATAAAGATGACCCTTGGGTTAATTACTCCCAAGGGAAAGGTATAGGTGGTAGGCAAATGGTAAAACCAAAGTTGGGCCTTGCTGGAGGAGTTTTATTCAAGGCGAACTGTCAAGGGGGTCCCATAAATCACCCAACCGCGTTAGGGACGCAAAATCCGGGAACATAATACCGATATGACGGAAACTAGGGCGGAAAGAGTGGAACAAAACACCAGGCATAGGGCCGAGCCTTCCACCCTTTACCAAGTATATAGATGCATTAATAATATAAGAGATATTGTGATATCCCAACATAAACCTGTCCACCATGGAGGAATCTTCAACTTCACCTGCAACTAGCAACGCTATAAGAGGGGCTAAGCAAAAGCGGTAACATAGCCAAAACAACGGTTTTCTAGGGAGGGTGACAAAGGTTAGAGGTTCATGGCAATTTGGGAGGCTTGATAAGCAAGTGGTAGGTAAAGCGGCAAAGTGATAGAACGAAGCAACTAGCATAGCAATGATAGTAGTGAGATCCAAGGTGACGGTCATCTTGCCTGAAATCCCGCTAGGAAGAAGAATGAGTCCATGAAGAAGACGAAGCCAAGAAGACGAACCAAGCGTAGACGAACGAATCCTCACGATCGCAACAAAACGGGAACTATCGAGAAGAAGCACGGTAAACACACCACACATTTACAAGACATGATGCTCAACCAAGTATGATGCAAGACAAGACTACATGAAGCTACTCATGGCAAGAGATTATGCATACAAGAACAACATATCAAAGCAAGTTTAAATGAGGTCAGAAACAACATATAACAAATCCGGTAAGTCCTCATATGCAAATTGAGAAATTGGTCTAGAACTGGATAAACCTTATGTTCAAGTTCTTAAACAGCAACTTAAGATGCACCAAGATGATCTACACGAAATTTTAGTCAAGTTACATATAAAGTTCATTTAATTTAGAGCTACGGCCTAGAAGATATGAGCAAAACAAGTTAAACAATGCATTGATGCAAAATGCATTCAAACAACAAACACACACCTCAAAACAAGGATGCAATATGATAATATGAAACTTCATGCAAAATCGAGCAAGTTTCATATAGAGCACACTCAAAACGGAGCAACGGTTCAACACATACACAACATACAAGTTTAAAGGACAAGCTGTCCAAAACAGCAACTAAGCATATTGCAAGCCTTAAAATAACATGCTACAGGAACTCAACATAAAAACAAAAGGCATGGACATGATGTAAAGGTAAAGCATAACAAAACATGAACACTGAGCTATCTCCAGAAAATACAAGAACATGCTCAAAAAGACATGGCAAGATTGCAAATAATAACAGTTTCCGGCTTAGCAGAAATAACATCAGGTTGCAATGTTTAGAGCTATCAAATAACATGCTACATGAACTTAACATGGCAAACAAAGGCATGGCATGCTAGTACTAAAGACAAAGAACAAAAACCCCTTACTGAACTAATTCAAAAGATGAACAGAAAGGATGGTAGCATCCATGCAAACATGGCAAACGATAAGACAGATTCAGAATAACAGTACATGGCAGGAACAACGATAAGTAGGCATGTTGGTAAGCCTGTACAACTCACTACAGAGCATTTCATGGCATGACAAGGTGACCAGCAGTAATATGACATACTTATAAATCTAAGCATGGCAAGTTCAAGTTCATAGGCTGCATGGATCACTAGCAAAACTCACGGCAAAACTGAACTTAATGTTAACAGGCTCACAGCAACATTATTTAACAAGTTTGGAGAAAGATTACAACAAGCTACAGCAGGACAAAAATGCAACCAAGGGCATGAGTGGATAGAGCATGCCATATATAACAAAACATACTTAGTGAACATCTCCGGATTATGCATAGAATGACTCGTAGAAGCAGGTTTATGTAGCATCATGATGCAACAGATTCAGCCTAGTAAACCAGCAACAGCAAGTACCCTACTTCACGAGCTCGATGCACTCACTACAATACTCACTAAAATACATGGATTGCACCACTGTAAAGATGACATGATGTAGCTCAAAACTCATGTATACATCAAGCTCATAAGATGCACACACAAAATGCAATGAAAAAGACAAAACAGCAAGTTCGGTTAACAGATAGCAGTTAACATCATATAGCACTATTGCAACGATGATTAGGACATCAAGATGAACTCAAACAAGCATGGCACAGTGGAACCAAACGAAGAGCATCTCCCAATGAATATTTTGACATATTATATGCATGAATCGGAGCAGTATACAAGGAGATATGATGTAATGAACAGGGCAACATAATGTGAGCTCATCGGAACTGCAAAAAAACGAGGGGGGGAGTCAACCTCGTTTTCAGATCTGGGTCTGGCGCGCGGCGGATCGAGGTGGCCGGAGCAGCTCGCTGGAGAGGACGGAGATTGCGGCCGAGGCGAGGAGACGGTGATGGATCCGGGCGGTCGGGGCCCATTCCGGTCGGATCCGGGGCCCGCGTGGGTCGAGGAGTCCGCCGGGGACGAGGATGACGGCGCAGCTCCGGGAGGCCCGTCGGGGACAGTGAGGAGGCAAGGCGCCGGCGGACGGGCGCGGGAGGCGGCGCGGTGGAGGACACCAGCGGGGAGCGGCGCCGGCACGGGAGCAGGGCGCGCGGCGTCGGGCAACGGGGCTCGGGCGGCGGAGGGCGGCGCCAGCGGGCGGAGCTCGAGAGGCGCGCCGGCAGCCGGGCAGGCGAGGCAGCGGCGCGGGGTCGGGCCGACCCGGGTCCCGATGTGCTTCAGCGGGCCCCACGCGGGCTCGGGCGGGCCGGCGGCGGCGGGAGGAGAGAGGAGGCGCGGTGGAGGCGGCGGGGAGCTGATGTGGCGTCCCCGGATTGGTCCGGGCGACGTGGAGGCGGTGGTGGACGTGTCCGGCCATTGGGCAGACATGTCCGGCGGCACGAGGAGGGAGAGGGCTAGGGTTTCATCCGGGAATTTCGGTGAAGGGGGTGTTTATATAGGTAAAGGGAGCTAGGAGAGTCCATATGGGGTGCAGTTTTCGCCCACACGATCGTGATCGAACGAACGAGAGCATTGAGGGGGGTTTGGATGGGTTATTGGGCCACTTTGGAGGGGTGTTGGGCTGCAACATAAAGAGGGCTTTGCGGCTACCCGATTAACCGTTGGGGCATCAAACAACCTCCAAATGGAACGAAATTTGACGGGCGGTCTACCGGTGCTATACCAAGGCCACTCGGCAAATCTAGGTCCATTCCGAGAACGTTTTTATCCCGCTCACGAAACAAGGTCTGAGAGGGGGCGATGGGCGCGCGCGAGAGGTCTGGACTCCGAACGGACAACGGAGAGAACCAGGAGGACCCGAACGGATGCAAGTTTTAAAACACATACAGATGAAATGCAGATGATGAAATGGCAAAATGCAACATGCAAGCAAATGGCATGGCAACAACGAAGAATAACTGGAAGACATCTGGCGCATCGAATCCGGGGCGTTACAACTCTCCTCCACTAACAAGAGATCTCGTCCCGAGATCTTAGGAACGAGACGGAAGAGAAAAAAAGGGATGAGGTGAAACAGGAACAAAAGAGAGAGGATGAACAAAGTTGAGAGCACTAGGTAGGGAACAGGAACGATGAGTATCACGAGAATCAAATGCTCGTGGAAACAAGATAAACTCTGAAACCACTCCGGTTAGAACAAGATAAGTAACGAATAATACTGAAAGGATTTAGGCAGCACTCCGGCTGAAAATGGAAGGAAAAGAGACCTGAGCTTCACAAGATGGGATGACCCTTGATGAGATGAACAACACAATGCCTCCGGAAGAATTGAAAGAATGAGCACCTCGGGAAGCAAGAAGAAGAAGATACTTGAGCTCTTCCAACAAAATCTTGACGGACTCTTAAAGAATGAATTAAATCATGAAGAACCACCATATAGAACTCCGTTGACAAAATGATGGTGAGATAGAATGAAGGATGAAAGAATAAGATTAAAGCTTGCGGTGACTTAGATGGGGGTTTCGATGACATGGCCGAGGAAATTTGTACTCCGGAAAAGAAAAGATGAAAACACTTGGAACTAGAGTTTATTCATCACGAACAAACTCCAAAGGAAGGGATTACTTGACGATGATGATGTAAGAATAAGAATTATGTTATGCTTATCCTCATCCAATTTAGTTGATGACAAGCGTATTTGGCATGCAACTTATTCTTGATGAAAAGGATTAAGGGGAATATGGCGCCAAAACATGAGAAAGTGTTCATGAACCACCGGTAGGATTGGAAAGAACGAATGAATTGATATGATAACAAAGGAAACGGAGTCTGAAGGAACCACCGTAAGAATTTGAAAATGACTGATGAAAGAGAATGAATCACCGGGAATAATTAGAAGAACCAATATGCTCTAGGGGATTTAGATGCAGAAGAACAAAGAGATCAAGAGCTGATTAAGAACAATTGAACAAAGCACCGGGGTAATTGGATAATGGTAGCTGAAATGATGACCTCCGGTGAAAAGAAACGGGAAAACAACTTTTGACATACTCCGGATGGGTAAGAAAAGGAATATCTGACAAATGGAATAATTCGAGAGGATAACATGAAGCTAGAACCACGAATATTTGAGAGAACGGACAAGATTTAGAAGGAACTCTTCTTCAATCTTCAAATGACGACGAGAAACACCACCAAAATTACTGAGATACTCCGGGAGAATGAAAAAGAGGGAGGGTTGAACCAAAGATGAAAAGAATTTGAAAGCGATCTTGGAGATGGCATCTGACTGATGAAATTCATTCTTACGTCAAACTCGAAAAGAATTAGGAATGGCTCCGGAATAATTAGAAGAGTCAGGTAAGATCCTGGGAAAAGACCTGTGGGTTAGGGCCCACTAAAGAGAAAAAACACCATTGGAAAGGGATGTTGAACAGATAGATGATGCACTGGAACAATTGAAATATTTGAATGAGGTGATAACCTTGAATTAATTCGAACACAGGCGAATCTCCTGAGATGTCTTGCACACTCCGGAAGGATAAACTGGCGAGAGGCGAACGAGCAAGGAAAGCACTTGAGCCGAGGAAAAGAATATAATCACTATCGAAAAATGGAATTGAATCCACTTGAGAAGATAAAGAGATGAAGAATGTCCACCGAGACGAGAATTCACCGCTTGAAATGATTGAGGGAAGACTGAAGAGACTCCACACAAATGGAATTGATGCTCAAAACAGACTCAGACTCCGGGAAGAAGAGGGTGGGAGGGCGGGAAAACAAAGGCAACTTGGAAGGGGGAATCAACGAATAACTTGAAGAGAAAGCACCTGTTGAAATAATTGAGGAAAGAAAGCAAAGACTTCGAACAAGTAGGATGGATACTCGATTACGGACTCCGGCTCCGAGAAGAAAAAGGGGTGGGCGGGTGGGAAAAGAAAACAACCGAGGATTGGACTTGGCAAAGATGAAGGGGCTCGAGTCAACCTGACGAGAAATGCACCAGATGAAAAGAGCTGAGAACCAACGATTGGAAAACCAACTGCGTGATCCTACAGAAAGTTTGAAGAGGAAGATAAGTAATTCAAAACACCTACATCAAGATTCCTCACCAGAGCGACGAAGGGGCTGAGGAGTAAAAAGAATTCCTACTCTTCGATATAACTATACTCTGAAAACAGTTTTCTTCTAGACTTAACAACGGCCAACTACGATCAATCAAGGGGGCTCCTATGGTCGGTCGAGGCTCTGATACCAACTTGTCACGCCCAAGATGCGACCCTATCCTAAAGGAACTCGAAGGTCCCACCAAGGATAGAAGCGCATCTTGAAGATGCTTTTGCAAGGTGGATCTCATTACATCGTACCATTACATAATAGTTGGGGATACATACAAGGCATACAAATGCCACAAGAGTACATCAATACAACATACAAAAGATCAACATCCGACTACGGATGAAACACAAACAGAAGCTCAAACAATATCCACCCTACTAGCCCAGGCTGCCGACCTAGAACCTATCCCCTGAACGAAGAAGAAGCAGAAGAAGAACTCCAAAACAAGCAAGCATCACTCTCCGTCATGATCATCGCATAACCTACACCTGCAACTGTTGTTGTTGTAATCTGTGAGCCACGAGGACTCAACAATCCCATTACCATGGGTATCAAGACTAGCAAAGCTTAATGGGTAAGGAAGGGGTAAAGTGGTGAGGTTGTAGTAGAGACTAAGCATATATGGTGGCTAAGTTACGCAAATAAGAGAGAGAAGAGAGCAAACGGAACGGTCGTGAAGCTAGCAATGATCAAGAAGTGATCATGAACTCCTACTTATGTCAAACATAACCCAAAACCGTCTTCACTTCCCGGACTCCTCCGAAAAGAAACCATCACGGCTACACACATGGTTGATGCTTTTTAATTCAGATCTGGTGTCAAGTTATCTACAACCGGACATTAACAAATTCCCATCTGCCACGTAACCGCGGGCACGGCTCTCGAAAGTTTATACCCTGCAGGGGTGTCCCAACTTAGCCCATCACAAGCTCTCATGGTCAACGAAGGATATTCCTTCTCCCAGGAAGACCCAATCAGTCTCAGAATCCCGGTTTACAAGAAATTTCGACAATGGAAAAACAAGACCAGCAAAGCCGCCCGATGTGCCGACAATCCCGAAGGAGCTGCACATATCTCGTTCTCAGGGCAACACCGGATAAGACATCCTACGAGTAAAACCAGCCCTCAAGTTTCCCCAAGGTGGTCCCTCAGTCTACTCGGTTCAGACCAGCACTTAGAGAAGCGCTGGCCCGGGGGGGCTAAAATAAAGATGACCCTCGGGTTAATTACTCCCAAGGGAAAGGTATAGGTGGTAGGCAAATGGTAAAACCAAAGTTGGGCCTTGCTGGAGGAGTTTTATTCAAGGCGAACTGTCAAGGGGGTCCCATAAATCACCCAACCGCGTTAGGGACGCAAAATCCGGGAACATAATACCAATATGACAGAAACTAGGGCGACCAGAGTGGAACAAAACACCAGACATATGGCCGAGCCTTCCACCCTTTACCAAGTATATAGATGCATTAATAATATAAGAGATATTGTGATATCCCAACATAAACTTGTCCACAATGGAGCAATCTTCAACTTCACCTGCAACTAGCAACGTTATAAGAGGGGCTAAGCAAAATTGGTAACATATCCAAAACAACGGTATGCTCGGGAGGGTGACAAAGGTTAGAGGTTCATGGTAATTTGGGAGGCTTGATAAGCAAGTGGTAGGTAAAGCGGCAAAGCGATAGAACGAAGCAACTAGCATAGCAATGATAGTAGTGAGATCCAAGGTGATGGTCATCTTGCCTGAAATCCTGCTAGGAAGAAGAATGAGTCCACGAAGAAGACGAAGCCACGAAGATGAACAAAGCGTAGACGAACGAATCCTCACGATCGCAATGAAACGGGAACTATCGATAAGAAGCACACAACATGGTAAACACACCACACATTTACAAGACATGATGCTCAACCATGTATGATGCAAGACAAGACTACATGAAGCTACTCATGGCAAGAGATGATGCATACAAGAACAACATATCAAAGCAAGTTTAAATGAGGTCGGAAACAACATATAACAAATCCGGTAAGTCCTCGGATGCAAATTTAGAAATTGGTCCAGAACTGGATAAACCTTATGTTCAAGTTCTTAAGCAGCAAGTTAAGATGCACCAAGATGATCTACATGAAATTCTAGTCAAGTTACATATAAAGTTCATTTAATTCAGAGCTATGGCCTAGAAGATATGAGCAAAACAAGTTAAACAATGCATTGATGCGAAATGCATTCAACCAACAAGCACACACATCAAAACAAGGATGCAATATGATAATATGAAACTTCATGCAAAATCGAGCAAGTTTCATACAGAGCACACTCAAAATGGAGCAACGGTTCAACACATACACACCATACAAGTTTAAAGGACAAGCTGTCCAAAACAACAACTAGGCATATTGCAAGCATCAAAATAACAAACTACAGGAACTCAACATAAAAACAAAAGGCATGGACATGATGTACAGGTAAAGCATAACAAAACATGGACACTGAGCTATCTCCAGAAAATACAAGAACATGCTCAAAAAGACAAGGCAAGATTGCAAATAATAACAGTTTCAGGCTTAACAGAAATAACATCAGGTTGCAATGTTTAGAGCTATCAAATAACATGTTACAGGAACTTAACATGGCAAAAAACGCATGGCACGCTATTACTAAAGACAAAGAACAAAACCCCCTTACCGACCTTATTCCAAAGATTAACAGAAAAGATGGTAGCATCCATGCCAACATGGCAAACGATATGACAGAGTCAGAATAACAGTACATGGCAGGAACAACGATAAGTAGGCATGTTGGTAAGCTTGTATAACTCACTATAGAGCATTTCATGGCATGAGAAGGTAACCAACAAGAAGATGGCATATTTATGAAGCTAAGCATGGAAAGAGCAAGTTCATAGGGTGCATGGATCACTAGCAAAACTCATGGCAAAACTGAACTTAATGTTAACAAGCTGACAGCAACATTATTTAACAAGTTTGGAGCAAGATTACAACAAGCTACAACAGGCTATAAATGCAACCAAGCGCATGGTTGGATAGAGCATGACATGTGTAACAAAACATCCTTAGTGAACATCTCCAGATTATGAATAGAATGACTTGTAGAAGCAGGTTTATGTAGCTTCATGATGCAACAGATTCAGCCTAGTAAAACAGCAACAGCAAGTACCCTATTTCACGAGCTCGATACACTCACTACAAGACTCACAAAAATACATGTATTGCACCACTTTAAAGATGACATGATCTAGCTCAAAACTCATGTAGACATCAAGCTCATAGGATGCACACACAAAATGCAATGAAAAAGACAATTTATGTTAACAGATGGCAGTTAACATCATATAGCAGTATTGCAACGATGATTAGGGCATCAAGATGAACTCAAACAAGCATTGCACAATATAACAAAATAAAGAGCATCTCAGAATGAACAATTTGACATATTATATGCATGAATCGGAGCCGTATACAAGGAGATATGATGTAATGAACAGGGCAACATAATGTGAGCAAATCGGGACTTAGCAGAAAAACGAGGGGGGGGAGTCAACCTCGTTTTCAGATCTGGATCTGGCGCGCGGGCGGATTGAGTTGGCCGGAGCAGCTCGCCGAAGAGGACGGAGACGGCGGCCGAGGCGAGGAGACGGCGGCGGATCCAGGCGGTCGGGGCCCGTTCCGGTCGGATCCGGGGGCCGCGCGTGTCGGGGAGTCCGCCGGGGTCGAGGACGACGGCGGTGCTCCAGGAGTCCGGTCGGGGACGGTGAGGAGGCAAGGCGCCGGCGGACGGGCGCGGGAGGCAGCGCGGTGGAGGACACCGGCGGGGAGCGGTGCCAGCACGGGAGCAGGGCGCGCGGCGTCGGGCGACGGGTCTCGGGAGGCAGAGGGCGGCGCTGGCGGGCGGAGCTCGGGAGGCGCGCCGGCGGGTGGGCAGGCGAGGCGGCGGCGCGGTGTCATGCAGACACGGGCCCCGATGGGCTTCAGCGGGCCCCACATGGGCTTGGGCGGGCCGGCGGCGGCGGGAGGAGAGAGGAGGCACGGTGGAGGCGGCGGGGAGATGACGTGGCGTCCCCGGATTGTTCCGGGCGACGTGGAGGCGGCGGTGGACGTGTCCGGCCGCCGGGCGAACATGTCCGGCGGCGCGAGTAGGGAGAGGGCTAGGGTTTCATCCATGAATTTCGCGGAAGGGGGTGTTTATATAGGTAGAGGGAGCTAGGAGAGTCCAAATCGGTTGCGGTTTTCGCCCACACGATCGCGTTCGAATGACCGAGAGCATGGAGGGGGGTTTGGATGGGTTATTGGGCCACTTTGGAGGGGTGTTGGGCTGCAACATAAAGAGGGCTTTGCGGCTACCCGATTAACCGTTCGGGCATCAAACGACCTCCAAATGGAACGAAATTTGACGGGCGGTCTACCGGTGCTATACCAAGGCCACTCGGCAAATATAGGTCCATTCCGAGAACGTTTTTATCCCGCTCACAAAACAAGGTCTGAGAGGGGGCGATGGGCGCGCGCGAGAGGTCTGGACTCCGAACGGACAATGGAGAGAACCGGGAGGACCCAAACGGATGCAAGTTTTAAAAAACATGCAGATGAAATGCAGATGATGACATGGAAAAATGCAACACGCAAGCAAATGGCATGGCAACAACGACGAATAACTGGAAGACATCTGGCGCATCGAATCTGGGGTGGTACACCTGGCGAAGCCCCTACTGTTGGACCTGAAGAGGAATTACGTCTTCTCTGACCAGTGAGTGTTTTCCCTTGGCCTTGTTCTTGATTCTTGATGTGATGCTTAGTATCTTCATCCATCATTAGGCAATGGTTGTCTAAGAAGAAGAGGAAGGACGCTGGGGTCGCCGTGGTCGAGCATGTCGAGGTGGCTGCCGCAGCCCTGGCGAAGAAAAGCGTTGCGGCCCCTGTAGCTCCAGCGGTGACGTTGTCTTCTCAGGGTGCGAAAGCCCGGCCTGAGGAGGAGCCAGCGTCCGCAGCAGGGCTGACCCTGATGGCGCCCATCCTTTCCATGGCTGCTGAGGTCGCCAGGCCTCCGGATCCCCCAGTCCTTCTTGCTGCCGCAGCTTCACCTGCCTGGGTGCTGAGGACGTCTCCTCTTCCGCCCGGCATGCAGCTGGGACGTGGCTCTCCTACTGCCTCCGGAGCCCCGGAGGAGGCTCGAGCGGTGCTGAACCTTCTCCAAGGCGAACTTCAGAGCCCGGATCGGTGCGTGGCATTGGGGCACCTGGGGCTAATCTCAGGATGGCTCCAGGCCCTGTCCGATTAGCCTGGAGCTCTGTGGAGGAGGCCCAGAAGGTGTTTGGGGTAGCTGCTGCCGAGCGTGACTTGAGGCGGAGGGAGGCCAAGGATGCCGAGGATTGATGCCGCATGGTGGACGCTGAGCTGAAGGCTTTCCAGGATCAACAGGCCACCCAGGCCAGCCATCTCCAGGAGCACGAGGAGAAGCCGAAGGCCCAGGAGGCTGCCGTTGCCGATCGAGATGTTGAACTGAATAAAGCAGCCCTAGAATAGGCCGTGGAGCGTGGCCGCCTAACAAAGTTGAACGAGGAGGCGGAGGTGGCCCAGGCTGTCGGCGTCCTGGATATGGGAGTATCCAGACTTTCCTGCCTGCGGCCCGCTGCATGGCTCCACGGGCGACCCAGTGCGGCCCATCTTCATCAACCAAGCACTCGAGACCCTTGCGAGGGGCCAAGCCTCGCGGGGCGGACGATGCACGTCCTCCTTAGGAGCGGCCTCACAAGGCAGGCTCGCGAGGGAGGCGGAGAGATCAAGGCACGGGGTACATCGCGAGGTTCCCATGACGTAAGCCATGACGACCAAGGCCAGGCGGGCGCCAGGCGAGCGCTAGCGCGCGCAGTGTACTAGTTTCCCCTTTGGTGCTAAGGGGGCAAGTGCAGGTTCGGAGTACCAAGGCATCATGCAAAGGTTTCCATATCGGTGCAACAAGACTAGGACTAGCAGGATGACAAGACGGAGGTCATTGTGCAGTCCAAGACGGCGTCATCACCAGAGCCTTTGGCAGGCGAAGACCACCTTTAGTCAGGATAGCCTGTACTGGTTGTCCCCTTTCAAATCCCGCCGTTGTGGAATCCCTTCCACTACAAAAAAAAGACACATGCATGACATTTTGGGCCGAATGAGTTTTTTTCTGTCATACATATGACACTTCTATGACTATAATTGTGACAAAACCCGGTATCATCATAGATGTGGTGGGCTCCCACTTCTATGACAAAAAATCATGACAGAAAATGGGCTTTTCATCCTGGGCGGGCCGGAGACGCAGCTGCATGACATTCTTTGGGCCGTCCATGACGGAAAAAACCGTGGTAGAAGCAAGGGCGAGGAAAATTTCGGGGAGTTCCCGGTTACGGTGGGTGGTCGGGGGACGAGCGATGCACATTTCTCTCGTACACGTACGTGCATGTGTGCGAGGAATTAGCTCTAACTGAACCCGAGCGAGGTGTTGGGCTCTAACTGAATCTGAGCGATTGCACTACAGGCTACGTGTTACTGAACCCGAGCGATCAATCGATGGCTGCTAACTGAACCCGATCGAGTGATTCCTTCACTACTACTGCTAACTGAAGCCGATCGATG